>NC_142065.1:65487919-65804253 GCF_059756535.1 Pantherophis guttatus
CTTGTTCTTCACCAGGGCCATTCCTAGATGAGAACTATCAAAAATGGGACATGATGAAGCACTGGGAGGGTCTATTTTTTCAAGAGGGAAAGTGGATAAAGGACACTGTTCCCAATAGTATTTTTTAAGTACAAAGGTAAATGGATACAATTCAGGAAGAAATATTTTTCTCCAGACTATTTTGTCCCTTCTGAATTTCTCAGCAAGACAAAATTCCAATAAATTTTTAGATAGCAAGACCAATTGAATAGTATGTGGCTAAATGTTTTCTCTTTACCAGAATTGACCCCAGGCTTAAAAGACAGGTTGTTTTAATAATATTGTGGGTGGCATGTTAAAATGTAACTTGAACTTGGACTCATTCAGATGACCTAATTGCCCTAAACAAGCAGGATTCAAATAGGAAAAACTTCAGGTGAAGTGTGAAATGGTTACGTGAAGATCAATTGTACCTTTTTTTTTTTTTTTGGCATAGCAGACAACAATAACATCCTCTTTTATCAAATATGCTCTAAATATCTAACAGTCCTTCTTGCCACAACCTTTCTATGATTGTTCATAGATCAATTTAAATGATCAATTTAAAAAGTTAGGAATTAGTAAGTAATGTCAGTATGAGTGATACGTGCAAATTGCACTGTGTTTACAATAATCCTCAATCTTCACTCTGACAGATAGAGAAAATTCCCTGTGTTATGATTGTATTTAAAAGTATAGTATAACCCAAAGGATTATTTGCAACGGTACCTTAATTTCATGTTTGAAGGCCAAGTACTCTATATATTAATTGTTTACAATACCAGACAAGCTGGCAAAACCTGCAAAATGAGCTCCTTCAAATCCAAGCATATCAGGGTTTAAGCTTTGATTCCAGTTAAAGTTCTCAAATGTCTTTTCTTTCTGCAAAATGTTTGAAAAAAGAATATTATCAGATGCTCACCATTTTCATACATGAGAAGAAGTCCAGCTATAGCTCTATGAGATTTCATTTCCTAATTTACCGTAGTTTAAGTTTATTTCCTTTGGATATGTCTTTGTTATAAATCTGTCTGTTTGCAAAGAAGAAGTACATACTAAAAGCTCTCCTAAAAGAAGTGGCATTCCTGCATTAGATTTATAGGGTGCTCCTTCTTCAGACTACTATTTATCACTGGATCCTTCAAACAACCAATTGCCTTATCTATTTCTGTCTTTCTCCTTGTCTCTCAATCTCTCTCTCACATATACAAACACATATAGACCATAATTTAGGCCAGTGTTACTTAGATCAGCAACTTTAAGATGTGTAAACTTTTTAATTCCATGCTGGGAATTATTAATAATGCCTAATAATTAAGTCCACACATCTTAAAATTTCCCAGGTTGAGAAACCCTGATATAGACCCCCATCGGAAAAATAGAGATAATGGGGGAGGGGGAGAAATCTCTTTCTTTTGATTATTAGTTCTTCTAAGAAGCTTATGAACTTGATATTTAGCAGGAATAAACTACACAAAACTAAGAAAGTGAGGCCCAGAGTAAAGTAAAGTATTTTTTTTAAAAAAAAGAGTTTTTCACTTCACATTTTGAATTTGACCTTGAAGTGAAGGAAATAATGACGCTGAGTATTTCTCAAACTGACCTCTTCATGCAAATTAAAGGCTACACAGCTATCACATTTTATGTTTGCATGTATTTGTAGTCATAAATATTCAGCTGAAAATATTTGACTTTATCTAAACTGATCTTCTGAACATCAAGGTAGTATTAAATACAAAAGACTGTAATGAATCCAATGGGCATTGCAGCTGCTGTCTGTTCCCCCACATGAAAAATGCACATCAGCATAAATGAGATCAGATTTGACCCCTAGCAAGAAATCATGAAATACAATCCTGGCTCCTCCCTTTTACTCCATCCTCCCTTCCACCCCATATTCAGGTCCTCTTGGCTTCCCTACATGACTGTTCTGTATTATGATCTTTTTAAATAAGCAGCCTGTCGTTAGCTTTTATGCCAGTGCTTATTCAGCCGGACTACAGTTGAGGCTTCTTTGTTTTCAAGACTTACATAGCGTGTAAGTGGCAGATGTTTCCCATCTCTTGACTCCTGGTGAAATAAACAAGAGCTTCAGTACCCTTCACCTCTCAACTGCTACATTACCTATTTCCAAAGTACAAAAGGGATGGATTTGTGTTTACACAATGTAGCTTTGAAGTGCTTTCCAGGTTTATGTCAAAAGGAGTCTCTCTGAGCAAAGATAACCATAGGGAAGGAATCAACAGGGCCACTATAAAAGTCACCTTCCATATTAACCAGGAAAATGATTCTTAAGTTGGGTACTTGGATTCAGGGTCTGTCATCCATCAGCAAAAACTGAGTTACTTAGTTATAAAAACTTGTGGTAAGTTAGAGGAAGGAATGCCAGTTATACTGGAAACATACCATGATAATATCCCATTTCTAGCATATAAAAAGACTCAGGCAGTATTTGTAAATGATAAGTTGCATGTGAAAATATTATTACTCACTTCCCACTAATGTTATTAATTCTAATTCCAGAGACAGCAATGCCAAGTTGCTTCCTTTGGATGAATGCATACTTGCTTATAGTGTCTTTATTTTATTTATGAATATTCAAGCAAATACTCCTGGGGCCAAACCATGAATCTTCACATGGCTTGACATTAAGTGATAAACTGGTAATATGATTGAATAAACTCTGCCACTTTATATTATATGCCAATTAAAGCACTTTTAATCGGGTTCCCCACATAAAAAACAATACTATCCAAGAATCAGAAAAATAAAAGTTAGGGGAGAAAAATAGTAGCCCAGACTTTTGCATTATGTACTAATCCTTTGTTTGCAAAATGTGCTTAGTATAGGCAAACATTACAGAATGTGATTGTCTATCTGCAGTTTGAAGACCTTTAGTTCTCTGCATGGTGTGTAGGCTATAAATATTTTAAATCCTCTGGATAGTGGGTGGGATAGAAATATTATAAATGCTCTGGATAGTGAAGAAGACTATAAATATTTTAAATAAATGAAATCTACCAATTCAAAATTCTATACATGAAAAGGCCAGGTCTAATAGATACCCCTACAGCCAGCAGTAAATCTACCAATTATACTGGACATGCAGCTCCCACAGAGAGTACTTCCAGAGATATTGTATGTGGAAAAAACATGGCTGTCTCCATAAATCCATTACAAGAATTATGTTTTGTTTGTACATTCATGCTGGGAAGGATTGGATATCAACCCATCATTCCCAGTTGCACTTTTAGGTGCATTTCCAATATGCACAGTTACTGCATTAAAAGGAATGTCCAACAGCTATAAGTATATTTTTTAATGTGTAACTCTTGAATAGTTCCATAAGAATATAAGCACATAATATACTCCCATAAAGAATAAAGCCAATGTCTGAGTTATGCATGATCTGAGGTTTATAATAGTTAATTAGTTTTAACCATTCAATTGGGTCCAACTCTTGATGACTTTATAGACAAGTGATCTCCATGCTACCTTGTCAAGCATAGCTTCTTTCAGATGTTGGATGTCCATCTTTGTATTAGCTTTCATGGTATCAAGCCAGCGAGTTCTTTACTTGCTCCTTCTTCTTGATCCACAAACCATTCCTAGCATCATTGACTTCTCCAATGAATTTGCATGCATGACATGGCCAAAGTAAACAAGATGAAGTGTTGTGATTTTGGCTTTTAGTGATGTTTCTGGTTTTATATGATTCAGCACCTTTCAATGTTGGTTGTTCTGGCTGTCTATGGTATATTCGATAATTTACGCCAGTGCCACAGTTCAAAGGAGTTTACTTTTCTTTGATCACCCATTCTTAGTGTCCAACTCTGATATCCATACATCACTGACTATTGCTCTAAGTAGCCTGCTTTTTGTATCTCTGCTTTTCCAGACTTTATTCTGCTAACCATTGCAATGCGGCCTAAGATTATCCTGTGTTTGATATCAGGTGTAGAATTGCCATCTTGAACTATTTCAATTTCCTACTTGTTGATTTTAAACATATTTTGTCCATCTGTAGTTGTTGTCATTATAACTTCTTGTAAATGTTTTCATAAAACATATCTAAAATGTTGCATAAAAAGTGCATTATTATGTAACTCAAAATAGTCTGTGCATGGATGTATTCCTCTCTGAATCATGCATTGCTATTTACTTTATCCTGCAATGCTTGTGTTACTTTATATGTAAATTGCACTGTAATAATGAATGAAAAGCAATCAAGTTATAGCAAGAATGTAGGACAAACTTGCAGACAATAATAAAGAATGAAAGAGCACAACACCTTTCTTCTTTTGAACAGGAAGTGGCTTCACTCATTATTGTGACAATGATTATGATATTAAAAAACAACAAAAGAGCATGTGACAAATTTGATATTTTTAAAATTAATAACAATAATTTAATATTCCACTCCTTGAGATGGAAAATGTATTAACATTTTGGACAGGCGTCCACATTCAAACACCACATTCCAATTAGCCCAGTTGTGAGACAAGCTAAGGCTAGACATCTTTGCAAATATATAAACAGGAAGTACAGTAACCATAATATCAACTTTATGGCTGTAGTGGTTGATTTAATAAAGATGAATCTATTCATCTTAAGGCGAAAGGGAGTGGTCAGGCTTTTATGCTGATATGAAAGCAACAGGTATGTATCCTGATTTGTTAAAAAATAAATTGGTGAAGGTGATTTCAATTATTTAATACCAAAGAGACACAGTTATTCTGGAAGAAAATATGAGAAAGAATGTATATTTCCAGAGGAAAAGACAATCATAAAGCTATCTAGTTTAGTTTTAAGACTACACTAGATAGCTTTGTGATGTTGCATATAGCAAAACATTACAGGCTGAAACTGCTACCTGGTTATCATTCAGAACCCCCCTAGATTTATGCGCATCAAAAAGTCTGTCCTTCCTGTGCATTTCCTTTCAAATGGAAACATTTAAATCACAGTGGGGCTTTTTGAAAACTAGTTCAAAAGAATAAAACATCAAATATTTTATTCCTAAAGTGGAAGACTGCTGCAGAGATAAGATCCCATTGATGCTTATCATGGCTGCCCTGCACATCCAAATGTTAAATTTGAGTTTTTACTATTGAATATGGCATGTAATCCATGGAACAAAGAGTTTACTACCTATAAGCAACCTTAGTGCAGATAGCAGAAAAATGTGACTAAGAATCAGAAAATTTTACTGCTTTTCAAATCAACAGAAGTATCTCTAAGGCCAGGGCACTAGTTCTCCAAATATGTGAATCTGTTATGGGAAGAAAAACTCCCAACTTCGAAGACTATAAGAAAGATAAGATATACAAAGGGTGATAGAAAAATTGTGAAGCAGATCAAACCAGTGGAACTGAGTCATTTAATTAAGATCTGATAAAATTAGAAGCAGTCAAAACAGCAGAAGCAAATTGCTGGTGGGACCCAAAATGAACCAGTTAAACAGCTACAAAGGTTCACACCAAAGATATAAAATTTGCTCCTTGGGATAGTTTGAGAAGATAGACCTCAGTGTCACACAATTTTTGGAAATGAAAAGAGGGATTGATCATGTATTGGTATATTATAGAGTGAAGAAAGGAAAAAGACACTATTCAATTATCTCTTGAAAAGTTTGTAAGGAAGCTTGAATGACCTACACATTCTATCTTACTTACCCTGTTTTCCCGAAAATAAGACATCCCCTGATAATAAGCCCAATCGGGCTTTTGAGCGCATGCACTAAAATAAGTCTCCCCCCAAAAAATAAGCCCTCCCCGAAAATATTTAAACGCAGAGCTGGAAATCAGGTAAGACGGCAAGAGGGGCCCCATCTTATTCCACGTGCACCAAAATAATAAGACCTCTCCCAAAATAAGGCCAAGCGCTTATTTTGGGGTTCAAAAAATATAAGACAGGGTCTTATTTTCGGGGAAACACAGTACTATTTCTTTCTTTCTTTCTTTCTTTCTTTCTTTCTTTCTTTATTTATTTATTTATTTATTTATTTATTTATTTATTTATTATTGGAATTTGTCAAACAGAACAAGACTAAGAGAATAAAAATACAATGACAGGGACGATAGGCATGTTAGTGCACTTATGCATGCCCCCTCTCCTGCCACTTAATTATGAAGTAAGGTCCACAGAAGTCAATTTGTGACTGAAACTCTGAAAGTTTGTAGCTGAGACAACTGAATCAGGTAAGGCATTCCAGACTTTGACAACTCTATTACAGAAATCATATTTTTACAGTCAAGTTTAGAACGATTTACATTGCATTTAAAGCGGTTGTTCGCGCACGTATTATTGCAATTAAAACAGAAAAAGTCATTTACAGGTAAAACATTACTAAGTATAATTTTGTTGCAAAATTAGGTCTGACCGCAAGCGACACAATTTTAAGTTATCCAAACTGAGAATTTCGAGCCTAGTAGCCCAAGGAATTCTGTTGTGTACAGAAGAGTGCAAGACTTTTCTTGTGAACCTGCTCGATTGTACTGATGTCAGATATATGGTGGGGATTCCAAACAGTTGAATAATACTCTAAAATTGGTCTAGCATAAGTTTTATAAGCTCTAATTAGCAATACAATGTTTCCAGAAAAAAAGCTTAAGTTTACAACTCTTAATGCTTCTTTAGCAAAGCTGTTACAGTGAGCTTTGGAGCATCATCAGAGATCAGTATGCCTAGGTCCTTAACAAAGTGAGGGTCATCTGCTAGATCAATGCCACCTAGCTTATACTTGACATTCTGATTACGTTTACCAATATATAAGACACAGCAGTTATTAATCAAAATTTGAAGTCGCCAAATAGATGACCATTCAGACACATAGTCAAGATCACTTTGCAAAACAACAGAATTATCTGTAGAACTGAATAATTTTACTTCATCGGCCAAAAGAAAGCAATTGCTTTTAAATTGATCACATAAATTGTTGATAGAGAGCAAAAAAAGTATGGGACCTAAAATGCTGCCTTGTGGAACACCATTGTTAACTGATGCAGGATTAGACAGTGAGTTCCCTATTTTGACTTTCTGCAGTCTATTAGACAGGAAAACAGCAATCCATTTGTGCAAAGGTCCAGAAATGCCCTAAGAGTTTAATTTCTGTATCAACTTACTGTATCAAATGCCTTGTTCTTGTCACCTTCTGGCACAATCTTCTCATTTAATGATTTTGATCACAATCCTGTAACATCTCTCTTCCCATCTAATAATTGCGTGTTTTGTCATCTGCTGTCCTAAGCACTTATATCTAGGTTTTAAAGATTACACTTACTGATAGTGTAGTCAGGTGGTCCAATTCTGATTTATGCAAAAATCAGGTTACTCAAGAGTTTTTAGATTTGAATAATTACAGATTTATTTATTTATTTTATTTATTTATTTATTTTGATTTATATGCCGCCCTTCTCCGGAGACTCAGGGCGGCTTACAAGGCATTAAGCAATAGCCTTCATACTTTTGTATATTTTATACAAAGTCAGCTTATTGCCCCCACAAACCGGGTCCTCATTTTACCTACCTTAGAAAGGATGGAAGGCTGAGTCAACCTTGAGCCTGATGAGAATTGAAATTTGATGTCAAAGCACCTGTATAAACTTGGGTTTTTTTTTAAAAAAATAATTAGCATATACACCTGTAAATAACATGACCTTCCTATAACTTACTGAGATGAACCAAATGTTGATCAATGAAGCCTTTTAAAGATCAGAATTGAAATGAACAGTTTCTGTGGACAATTTCTTTCTTTCTCAATACAATGTGTGTTATACACAGTTTTGAAATTGATGAAGACTGGATAGAAACAACTTTGCTTTTCTACACATGTTGCCAAACAGAGATAAAACAACCCAAAGACACTGAAGTAATCTTTTTTCTTTTCTGCAAAAGATAAATATGTCTGGTCTCCTCAAAGCAAAGCTGATTTCTGGGTAATATTGTCATGTCTTTAGAAACTGTTGAACTGTGACAATTAGCAGAAGATAATGTTTATCTCCACGCTCTTGAGAAACTTATCCTATTTATTTCTACGGACCACTTCTCCATTAAAGGCTAAAAACAAACAGGGCCATTTTTCAATCTCCGTTGATAATCTCAAATCTAAACAGCAGAAAGATGACTGTTTTAGTCAAAGAACTATTTTACTTTATCTTATTATTTTATATTATTTCAGGATTTTCTTTTCTTTTTTTTTGTAGTAAAGTTTTTTTTATTTTTAAACAGGCAGACAAACATACATCTTTTCTAGACAGAACATTGACCCAGTCATAAATTTGTACAAATTTTTGTTCCATCTTTAAAACAATTTTGTACCTTCAATTTTTGGTATAACATTTATTTCTCTCTAATTTTAAAAATCTGATGTTACCCTTCCTCTTAACTTAATTCAAATGATGTAGAAATGTGAAATAAAGGTATTATTTGGTGTATTTGAAAAATAATTGGAGATGATATTATGTTGTGTCAATGCAAATTAAGGGGATCAAATTTTAGGCAGGGTTTTTTTTTTCCAAAGGAAAAGAATATGACATTTTTTATTTTTTAAAAATTCACCTGCAAATGTTAACTCTACCAACAAATTATTACCTACTCCCCTGATTTAAAATGCACAGGCCTGCTCATTCAAGATATTTTTTTCCCTCAGAACTAGCCCAACCTACCTCCATATTTGTGAGGAGTTATTCTTAGCTTTTATGAGACTGTTTTCATTGCAGTGGTGACAGGACTTTTCTTGATGAGGTGCTTCATCTTGCCCTGAGTTTTGTCTGGTAGCTCCAGTACTGTCAAATGAGAGGCTTAACCTGACAATAAGTGGCAGCGTTACTTCTAAAAAGAGAGGGGACAGGCTGCTTCAGGAGGTAGCTTCAAAAAAGATGAGTACATCAAAGCTTTTTTTAAAGCAAAGCAACACTTCATAATCTGGGACAGCCCTTATTAAAGACCATGGATTTTTGATAGCACCACTGTTGTATATTATCATTAATATGACCCATGTTGCTCTTTTTTACTTCTAATCTATCAGTCTATGCTCTCTGTGAGATCTGAGTATGTGTTTGTGTGCGCGAAGGGATTTTTAGTGTGCTTTACGTAACTACTATTTAACTTTCAGAATTGGTATAAGCAAAGTGAATCTAATTTGGAAAAAGCAAGAAAAAAAAAAAGCCACCAATTCCGGTCCTTGCTGCAGCTGGGCAAGATGGCAAGAGCTATGTTGTATTTAATGATTTTATTCATTTCATATCAGAGGTGGGTTTCAGCAGGTTCTGACCAGTTCTGGAGAACTGGTAGCAGAAATTTTGAGTAGTTCGGAGAACCGGTAAATACCATCTCTGACTGGCCCCACCCCCATCTATTCTCTGCCTCCCGAGCCCCAGCTGATTGAGAGGAAATGGGGATTTTGCAGTAACCTTCCCCTGGGGAGGGAATGGAGATTTTACAGTATCCTTCCTTTGCCACGCCCACCAAGCCATGCCACGCCCACCAAGCCACACCCCACAGAACCAGTAGTAGAAAATTTTGAAACCCACCACTGTTTCATATAACTTTACTGGTGTTTCTTTTCTTTTATCTAAAAAGCATAATAGTCAAAGAATTTCACCTGGGTTCAGTAGGGTCTAGGAAGACAGTCCTCTCAGCTGTTGCCCATGCATTATGGAACGTCTTGTCCCCAGAGGTGAGGTGGGCCCCCATTGTCCTGGCCTTCCGCAAAGGGATCAAAACTTAGCTCTTCAGTCTTGCATGGGGGGCAGAGGGGACCACACAACCATGGGTTTGGTTGGACCCATGAGAATGTCCCAAGCCTATATTAACAATTGCTAAATACTGATCTTGGAATTTTTTCAAAAATGTATAATGTTATATTTTATAATTGTTTTAAACAAATAATGTTAATTTTAATATTTTAATATTAACGTTTAGGTCTCTAAAACAAGATGGATCGGTGACATCAGCAAGTATTGAGGACCCAATTGGCAAAAGAAAGCTCAGGACCTTATTGGTTGGAAACATGCGGAAGAGGGCTTCATCCTGCAGTGGATAAACAATGGCTACAACGATGTTGAGTGATGAATACTAACTTTATATAATGTTGCTTGTATATTGATTAAATTGTGTGACCAGGAGTGAAATCTACTTACCTTCCTTACCTGGTTCGGAAGTACACACGCCACAACACATGCGCATGCAGACCCTCTGCGCATGTGCAAAACCTTCTATGCATGTGCAGAGGGTAAAAAACACATTACTTCCTGGTTAAAACCAGGAAGTAACGACACCCAGGAGGGTGGGCGGAGCCTCGTGCCGCCATCGCTACCGGTTCTCCGAACCACCTGCCACAATCGCTACCAGATCGCCCAATCTGGTCCGAACCGGGAGCATTTCACCCCTGTGCCAGACGCCTTTTCTGAAGAGATGAGCAGTTAAGAAATTGGAAATATAAATAAATAAATACATTTTTTTTAAATAACAAATACATTAATGTTATATCTTGATATATGAAATTTAATTTTCACGGTTGTTCAGGAGTTTTCTTTTCTGCTCTCATTTCTCTTATCATCCCCAAGTTGACATCCTAACTATTCCAGACCTTATCTGTACCTTTAATATCTGACAGGTACAGGCAAGGGATCTGCTCAGATGGTTTTATGGGAAGGAACAGATGCTTTTTTTATCTCTATTTCTAAACTTTTATGCCTTATAACTGGTGTTCTCCGGATTCCCAACATTCTCAGCCTGATTGACCAATTGACAGATTGTAGCATAATGCAGTGGAGGGTACCAGGTTGTGAAAGGTTCTGCATATGGCTGAAGGTATTTTGGGAATTGCTAGTATTTTCCTGTTGGCTTGACTTTGGATAGCCAAAGGTATTGCAGTGTCAACAAGTCATCAGTTTACAGCATAGAAGTCTGACAGAAGTCTTCCTAATCACTAATGTGGTTTTTCAATGTGCATATCCACAGGAACTCATGATCTTAGAATGCAAAGATGGCACTTCTCACAAGTGATGAGCATAGAAGCATTCAGAAACATATTTAGCTGATTATTTCAAATAACTGTTCAAAATTTAGTCTTCCACACTTCTTCAACTTTGGAGTTAGATTTTTATAAGTTATCTAGGCTGTGATTCTTCCTCCTGCCTTCTAAGGTTATTGTTACAGCCCATTATAATAATGGAGAGAGTACGTCTGAGTACCTGATTATTCTTCTAAATAGTTTGTACCAGTATTTCACAATCTTAGCAACTTTAAGATCTGTGTATTTGAACTCCCAGAATTCTCCAGCCAGCCTATTGGCTGGATAACTCTGGAAGTTGGTCCCCACGTCTTAAAATTACCAAGATTGAGAAACACTGGTTTATACAATGAACAAGTAAGAACTGAGTTTGGAGAAGCAGAATAATTGAGAATAGAGATGGGAATAAGATGAATATTCACATTGTCCCCATATCAGTTTAATTTGTATAGCAAATATACAGGTAGTCCTCAAATTAATAGAGTTCATATAGTGACTATTTGAAGTTACAATGGTACTAAAAAAAGTGACTTGACTGTTTTTCACAATTATGACCATTGCAGCATTCCCATAGTCACGTGATCAAAATTCAGACACCTGGCAACTGACCTGTAGTTATGACGGTTGCAGTGTCCCGGGGTCATATGATCAACTTTTGCTACATTCTGACAAGGGGAAAGCCAGATTTACTTAACAACGGTGTTACTAACTTAACAACCTCAGTGATTCACTTAACAACTGTGGCAAGAAGGATTGTAAAATGGGGCAAAATTCAGCTAACAACTGTCTTGCTTAGCAAGAAAAATGTTGGGCTCCATTGTGGTTGTAAGGCAAGGACTACCTGCATTATCAAAATGGTAGGACTGGAAAAGATGGAAACTAGAATCAAAAGTGGATAGCATTGACAGTTTGAATTATGAATATAACACCAGCTGAAGTTAAAGAAGACATAGAAGAATTAAGTATCTGTAGGATTCCTCTTCTGCATTCATCCCTAATGGGAAAAAAAATCATGTTCCAAGTTTATATTAGGTGTGACGGGTAGGAGCTCAGAGTCAATGCTTTCTGTGATAGAAGCCACACAGTAGAATTCCCTTTCCCTGATGTTAGATTATATCTTCCCTGGTGGTTTTCTAGAAGGCCATTAAAAGTGAACTCTTTTATAGGGACTTTGAGGAATACCATTTGTGTAAATACCTATTATTGTTTCTTATTGAGTGTTCTATTGTTTCAGGTGATTTTAGGATTTTCTGTTTGTATAGTTTTATATGGCTGTTTTTATTACTGTAAATCACCAGAAGTCTTTAGTGATTTAGTGGTATGGATATAAGCACAATTGATGAATAATAAATCACAAAAGTAAAACATGGATGGTGAAAAATCCATCTTAACATAAAATATTGAAAGACAAGGTCAACCAGGATTCTAAACTTACAACTGACAGCAAAAAATTAAAGATGGTAGTTGGGTTTTTTTCTTGGGTTAAAAAATAGAGAGGGACAGAAAGATGCGAGGTAGATTGATATGATTCATAAATCATAAATGATAAATTCATTTTTTATTTTGACTCAGACTGCTTTTCTTTTCCTAAGTACAGGTAGTCCTCGACTTGCAACAGTTCATTTAGTGACTGTTCGAAGTTACAACAGCAATAAAAAGGGGCTTAGGACCATGTCACACTTATGACCGCATCATCCCCATGGTCATATGATTTACATTTGTATGCTTGGCAACTGATTCATAATTATGGCTGTTGCAGAGTCCCGGGGTCATGTGATCATCTTTTGTGACCTTCTGACAAGCAAAGTCAATGGGGAAGCCAGATTCACTTAACAACGGTGTTACTAATTTAACAACTGCAGTGATTCACTTAACAAATGTGGCAAGGAAAGTCATAAAATTGAGCAAAACTCACTTCACAAATTTCTCACTTACCAACATTAATTCTGCGCTCAGTTGTGGTCGTAAATTGAGGGCTACCTGTACTTATTAGCATTTCTGGGTTGGAAGTTTATTCAAGAAAGGACTATTTTCTTTTTCCTGTTTCTCCTTTGCGTGTCAATTGTATTTCTCTCAGATACTGTGCCAATAAACACTGAGCTTCAAATTCTGCATGCCCTCTAGTAATGTGCTGAGAGGACAACAGGAATGTTAGCTGTAAAATAAACATGTATTATATATATATTTTATTGCTTCCAACTACTGTAAACTACGGAAAACAAAGCTAGCCATTAAAATGTCTACTGTTTCCTTTGAATCAAGGTTTCTCCTGGGTTTTTTCAGCTGCTTGAAGTAGGAAGAAAGATGTTTCTATGGTAACGTCCCTTTGGGGTAGGGGGTTTCAATGAAGATGCCTCCTTCCAAGCGCTGATCTAGGGAGATTAACAAAAAGCAGTTTATGGGATTATACACTATCCCAAAGTGATTACTGCCTGCCAAGTATTTTTATAATCAGGATTATTTCAGCAGCACTTTCTTTGAAGAGGTGAGTTGTTGCTGTATTTTCAGATCCTATTCTTACTCATTCGAGGCATAGTTTATCTTAGCACATTGGAGCATAAATCCTAAATAGCTCCAGGGAAACCAACCTATCCCATCCTGTTGTATACTGTTTTGTTTTGGCTACAGCTTGTACTGTATAGGGAGTTCATATAAAGGGCTGCAGAGAACCTTCACTGAATGCATAATTTTTCAAGAAGCCAGTGTCAGCCCACAGGCAAAATGCAATGACAGCATTTGAAACACATCCAAGGCAGCCCCTCATTTGTTGATTCAGGCATGCGGTTCAGATTAATAGGATTTACTTCTGGTAACTTGGGTTAGCAATTCAGATTACATGTCTCCTTTTTAAAAGTTAGAATCCTAACACATTTATCTGAGAAAGTTTTATCCCTAGGAAATATACCTAACAGCAGGAAAATATTGATCACCTACTGCTAAGTGTATTTCCTAAGGATGATAAGCTCACAATATTCAGAGCTGTTATATAGATCATAAAATTAAAATATAGGTGCTATTTTTTCCTAGGGAATAGTGATCTATTAGAAGGATATCTAATTTAACAGGACAGCACATCCTCTGAGGGAATGGTGATAAAAAAAGGTGTTAGATTGTGCAGAGATGGACAGGCTAACATTGGAATTAAAAGAAAGAGGAGAAACGGAATACTATTTGCTCTGGGACACATGGTACAAATGGTTAGTGAATAGAAGTAAAGATTAAATATAAAGGTAATTTAAGAGGTACACTAAAATTCACAGGCAATGTATATAGTTAAAGGAAGAATAAGGAATGTAATTGTTATGTATATATGAGTATTATCGATGCTGGAGCGCTGTAAAGATTGTGATATAAAATGATGAAATATGTTCAATAATTTTTTTTTTTAAAACGAAGGACATCTAATTTATTTGAAGGACTGTAAAGTCCAAGTCTATTGTGAAAACAAAGATCAATAAGAAAAACCAAGATAGGCCTTGAAGTTATCCAACAGTTAATGTCAGACTGAACAGCTGGCTGCCACAGTCTTCCTCGCCATTATGAAATTACAACTCATCTATTTACAATTTACTTAAACACGAGAACTAGAGATTAAATTTAGGAGAGAATTATAGGAAACGATGGGGAGATTTTATAGATGGAACAATGAAACAATGCAGAGGACAGAGACAAGGGTGCTACTAGTAAATTGTAGCCCACCACTGGTAGCATCCTCTGAAGCACTGTTGTCCATTACAGAAAAAAAAAAAAGAGGGGTACTAAATTTAACACAAAGGAAAGTTCAGATTTAGAGCAATGATAAAGGGCATAGCCCAGACACACACATACACACAGAGAGAGAGACACACACACAAAATCAGAGTGCAAGAATTATTAGCTTTCAAATGTCATCTTGCCTATAGTGCTTTGCTTCTGCTTAAGATAAAAATAACAGATCATCTGTCAATTTGTGGACCCATGAGGGCTCAATTCTAATTTTTAGGCTCCAGGGGTTAGTATGAGTTCAAAGGTCCTTTGGCAGTATCAATCTGTGAAGTAAGATAAATCTCATTTTTGCTCAGAAGAAAGGCCATGGAGCAGAGCCTTGCCCTAAGTCAAATGTACATACTTAGTGTCTGGAGAGTTTCAACATGGAAGCATTCTGCAAAGGTGTCACACCAAGGGTATCATATGTGCTGGCTAGCTGTGAAAGAAAATCTTTCGAAAGAAATTACATTTAAATGTTTAAGAAAACTCTTCTATTTTTTCAGGATTAGGTTGGCTTGATGTCTAGATGCTGTTTCATGTAAAGGGACATGTGGTTTAATTAGCACACTATGTGGAGAAAAGCCCAGATTGTTGGAGGGTAGTCTAAGGATGATGAGGAAGAAGAAGATTGATGATGAGGAAGTAAATGTATCATTATAGCTGCCCACTTTAGAAAACTTTGAGCAGCCCCAGAAGACAATTAAGTGTTCCAACAGCTATGCCCAGAAGAAATTTCAGGGCCTGCTCTTGCTCTTTAACCCCAACCTCATACATCAGGGTGAGGGAGGGAATCTTTTATGGCTGGGAGAACACTCAACAACTTTAGGGAGGGTGAGTGAGTCCCTCAATAGGCATGGTGGTATCATGCATATGGGATATAATCAGAATGTTCTGTGAAGAGTTTGAGATTTGTTCTTTGATTTTTAATCCATGCTAAATTTGTTTTAGGACCAGCTCT
Organism: Pantherophis guttatus; assembly: GCF_059756535.1. Taxonomy (NCBI): domain Eukaryota; kingdom Metazoa; phylum Chordata; class Lepidosauria; order Squamata; family Colubridae; genus Pantherophis; species Pantherophis guttatus. The sequence goes on from NC_142065.1 coordinate 65,503,660, forward strand.
ATAGTTTTGAAGTGTTTTTCACGTAAAAATAAAAAACAACTGAGCCACAACATTTTAATGATTTGTAGTAATTGTAGAAGGCTCTTAATAGCCATAGCATTCAGACTTATATACTGCTTCACAGTGCTATGCAGCACTCTCTAAGCGGTTTACAGAGTCAACACATTGCCCCCAACAATCTGGGTCCTCATTTTACCAACCTCGGAAGGATCGAAGGCTGAGTCAACCTTGAGCCAGTCAGGATTGAACTGCTGGCAGTCAGCAGAATTAGCCTGCAAAAATGCATTCTAACCACTGCTCCACCATGGCTCCTTAGAAAGAGGAAAAGGTAAAGGATGAGGTTAGGAACCACATAACGTTCTCAGACCTGAGGTTATCTACTCTTGCCATACACAACAGGCACAAGTCCAAGGCATTTTATGCAGGGCTCTAATTATTTTCTGTAGTTTAAAATTTTAATATTCATTTATATATGCTGCTACAGAAAGAAAGTGTCGCCATCTGACTAGCTTCCCAATGAAGCAATGTGTAGCTTTAATGATAAAACATTTACCTAAGAATGGTTGTTATGGGACTGTTGATCTCCTTGACAAAGGAATGCAAGGGCAGTTACGTGACTACCACCTTATGTGCGTGACCAGCTATGTCAACTGATGAAAGGTATACGTAAGAAAAGGGAGGCAGGAACTCTGACAGGCTCTCAAGAGTCTTATTATTATATACCATGACAATAAACTAGGGTTCCAATAGTCCTTTCTGACCTGGATTACTTGGAAAGTTGACATTTAGAAAGTCTAGCCCAGGAGTCATTCGTATGGATTGGGATCATATGACTCAGAATTCTAAGTCTGATGACTGGAAATTCTGACATTTCGAATGTAGCACATTGGGATAGTAACTAACTAAATATAAGGAGAAGGAGAAATGGGATTGTTGCTTTTAGTGTTAAACCCATATTAAAACAAACATCTCGGTTCACCTCCACATCCTCACCCTACATGGTCAGCTCTTACCTGCTTCATTTCTGGGTAAATAAACTATGACATGGAGCTTAATTCTTCCTCTCCTCCATGTTGTAAACAGAAAAGCTGGTGCCAGTGCATGTAAAAGTGAAGCAATAACTTTTTCTCTAGCTGAGATAAAGCAAGGAAAAAACACCGACCACCCAGGGAAGGTATTTCACTGCAGATAAAAGTTACTTTACTAGTAATGTTAACAGTTCTTCTAAATTTAGCAGATTTGCTAAAGAGATGGGCTATTATAGGACATTCTTAGTACACATTTCACTGCAAAATGTTTTCTCATTTTATACTTGAGATAGATACTGTTGGAAGGCAGACGCCTTTGTGACAGGTTATAACTCTTGAGAAATGCAATTACACCAGTACAGTCATCAAAGAAAGCAAAACAGAATCAACTTGAAATGGTGAAGGTTGAGAGAATGCCACAGAAAGTGCATGACTGAAGGGACTTGATAATAATTGAGTCTCTATTTTTATTTGGGATTTTTCAATGCAGCTATGAAAAATGGGAAACAGATTCTGAACATATGAAGGATGATGTGAGAGAACATATAATTTCCATGCAATAGACTCCAAGTTCAGTACTTATTGTTTCTATTTAAAATGATCAACCAATCATTTAACTCATGTCAGATGCTCGGTATACCTACTTCCTGTCAGAGTAGATATAATGGGATAATTTGGTGTCAGACCTGAGTAAAATGTCTTTCTGATTATGAAAATCTAGACCTGCACATCACCTTTACAATTTTTAGTACACAAGGCAAGAAAGGAATCACTACAAAGTGAGAGATTAAATCCTGACGTCCTAAAGATAAATTTTGAAATAGATCAGTTTTGATTGTGATTGCACAAACTAGGTTGTGCTCCACCTGAAGGCAAAGCCTGAATCTAGAATAATTCAGGGAAATTTTGAGCAGATTTTTTCTACTCTTTTATTTGTATATATTGATTTGTTTTCAACCCATCACAATCCAAAGATTCTTGGAAGATTATATTGTTAACAAATTATACTAATATATCTGTGGTAGAAAACAATAATTAAAATAAATAATTTTTTATTATTTTTCATAATACGATAAAATTAAACTTAATTAAAATGAAATTTTTTTAAAATTAAAGTAGGAAGTATGATACCATAGCTTAAAAATAGATTTAAAAATGCAAAACATTCTGTGATATTGTATTCCCATCAATAACACAGAGCTGCAAAGGACAGCTAGACAGCCACAGCACTACTAGGAGAAATATATCAAATCTTTTGTTACTGACTTAAGTCAATTCTGCTGGTGGACAAAGAAACCCCTATATATTCCTAGCAAACTGGAACTGAAGACTAAAGAAATTCACTGCATCATCTACCCATCTAATGAAGATGGAGTAGGATGTCTGTTTGTCTTAAGAAGATCCCTAGGAATCAGCCTTGATTTTTTTTTTTTCATTTAAAGAAGGAGATACCAAAAAAAAGAATGCTTCCTTTTAATCAAGGTTTCTCCTGGGCTTTTTAGCTGCTTGAATGAGAAGGAAGACATGAGAGCTATGTTCTAACAAGGGATCCCCTGGCCTGGCCTGATGAAGAAATCATGTTTCTGGAAAGCCATAAGGCTTGGGGCCAACCTCACCCCATGGGTGGGGATGGGAGATAATGTAAGCTTCCTTTGGAAACAAAGGAACAACCCATTCTCTCAAAGATGAATTCATCACTGCTAGAACCCATCCACATGTCACCTCTTGGGCAGCCTTAGTCAACCAGGAGGGGCACCCTAAGCCTTTAACAAAAAAAAGGATAAGTAAAGATACAAGAGAAGCATCTAGATAAAAACATTAAAATTGTCAATTTTAAGGGGCATGGAGAAGGGATACAAAGAACTAACCAGCTTCATTTACTTATCATGTGCAACAGTGATTTAAAAAAAAACTTTTCAGATTTAAGTTCATTGAATAAGGTATAATCTTATAAGGGGTGAAGAGTTACTACATTTGTTTATACTTGTACTGAAGATTGGAAGTAACTTTATTATATATTTTTCTTCTTTCTTTTTTCTAGCATTTTTATTCTTTTTCTTTTCTTCTCTTCCTCTGTTAGGTTTGTGTTAGTTTTTTACTATTGCAGTCAAAGTTCTCCATAAAATTGTTTAAGTAAAAAAGAATACTGAAGCTGAACATTAGTTGTAGTATCTCTCAACACCTAAGTAATCTTATATCTTAGATATATTATACACATGCATAATGCATGTGTATGCACACAGAGAGAAATAAATGTATACATGTGTTCACACCAACTTTTCACCTTTCCCAATTCTTTCACCTCCATTTCAGAATTTAAATGACAATTTATTAAGGTAGTGAGATAGAAGATAGATGAAAAATTCTTAAAATCATGATATGTTCCTTAGCCTAGATTTTGTAAGATATTGTCCATTCAGCTGTTCAGGACAAGTGGGAAACATTTCCATTAAATTTTGGTTCTGAGAAACTAAGAAAGGTTTTGTTTAAATTACTACTTTTCTGAATTCAACTGTGGACCTTATTCTGTGAAACACTGATTTACTGTATTTCTGTAGATATAGTGAGAAAATTGCTCTACAAAATTTTTTTTTTCTTAATTTATTTTGAGTCAGGATTGAGTTTTTTTGATGGACTGGAAGCAGATATTTCTATTCATCATAGGTATTTCTGTAATAATTGCCTGGAAAATAAATAATACTTAAGTCTGATTTTATGCATCACTGTGATGAGAAAAGACGTAGCGTAAGATTTGTGCCTTCTGTTCACTTTTAGGATTCAAAACAAAGAGACATGCCTCTGGTGAAAGGCTAATTAATAAAACTAGTGTAAAGTTGGAATTATTTGTGAATCCTTGTACTGAATCATTAGTGAATAAGGGCATGGAGATGTCACATAGCTTTGAGTAACTCAGGGGCTTCAGTTGGCCTATGAGAACAGTTCTACCTTTAATTCTATCTGTTGGCACAGTCTGAACTTTCATGAAATTTGTTGATTAAAATATTGAGTTTCTCACCAGCATCAGGGCTTTTATTGAGAATCAGTAGGGGCTTCTGCAAGTAAACTACTCAGCATGAATCCTTCTTGCAAAGTCAGTCCCATTCTTCTGCAACAAACACCATGCAGTGCATCTACCAATGCAAGCCCAAGCCACATTTCTATGGCTTTCCAGAAGGCTAAAAGAGGGGGAGGCCTTGCAGATGTCTGTACGAAGGATGTTCCACAGGGTAGAGGCTGTACAGGAAAAGCACAATTCCTACGTCCTGCTAGATACAACATTTGAAGAAAAAAAATTGGAGCACAAATTCAACCTGATGAAACTGGCAGATGTTTTTAGGGAGAGAATAACTTATACTCTTCCCCTCCTGCCCTATTTTGTCATCAGGTTGAACTCCGAGACAAGTTCTTTTCAGGCTTTAGATCCAAATTATGATTCTTGATGAACATATCTTTTATTTTATGTACACTGAGAGCATATGCACCAAGACAAATTCCTTGTGGGTCCAATCACACTTGGCCAATAAAAATTCTATTCTGTTCTATTCTAAATATTGGAATATGCCACCCAGAGTAAATAACTAAAACATGTTGTACGAATCCATATAAGGAACATGGACGTGTTTATATGAACATCTTCAGTTGCCTCATCCCTATCCTATTCCTTCTCCCTCATGGGCTTAGCAAATGTGTGCCAGTGAATAACACATTTTATCAGATACCCTGCTAGATCGGAATTCACAGCGACAAAGGGGCTTACTCACATTCAAGGGAACGTGAATGGAAGCCTCCGTCAGATTTCCATGGTCAATGCAAGGAGATTGAGGACTGAAAGAGCAGGCCTTTGTTCCTTATCACATATATAATCTTTCTGAGAATCAGTGCTTTGCTGGACTACTAGGGACATACTGTCTAGACAGGACTACAGTTGCTTTGTTCTGGAGCTTTACGGTATATATGTGATGGTCCCAATGAGCCAGAATGGAACTCTACTGCAGACAAACAAGTACTTATAGATGGCCCAGTCTTCAATGATATTACCAATGCAGTTTTGAACAGAAAAATATAGAACATACTGCTGTACATTACATTAAAATCTAGACACAAAACTATCACATGAATAAGCTTACGCATTTTGTCCTTTAAGAGACAGGGATTAAAAATCTGAGTCTGGTTTTTTGCCTGCAAACTGTCCATTCTTCTATAAGAGTTTGGAAAAGATTTTGTGATTGCTCAATCATTGTGGCTTCATTTCTTTTCTAGTAAACTAGTCTGGTTTTCCCCTAGCACTGTTAATAATTACTACTAGCTCTGGCTAACGAATTGTCGCCAAGAAGCAAACACACATGTGATGATTCATCACTAGTAAACTGAATCATGAATTTGTGTGCGTGTGTGCATCAAAAAACAACTTTTTGCTACCATACCTGTTGCTGATCCAAGGTGAAAATACAGCAGCTGGAACTGTGGCTCTCTTCTGCTAATAGCTTTGTTGGCAAAGACAAGTGAACAGATACAGAAGTATATTTATAGTTGTTGCAAGTTTATCCAGCTCACCTCTCCTCACCATGATAAGGAGGAGGTTGATGATGATAATGATGATTTAAAGCAGTTATTTTCAGAAACATCTGAATTATGGAGAAGTTGGGCTTCAGTGGGTCTGTGGGATACAATGATTCCATGTGGTAATAGAATAGAACAGAACAGAACAGAACAGAACAGAACAGAACAGAACAGAACAGAACAGAACAGAATAGAATAGAATAGAATAGAATAGAATAGAATAGAATAGAATAGAATAGAACTTTTATTGGTCGAGTGTGATTGGACACACAAGGAATTTGTCTTAGTGCAAATTCCTTGTGTACATTTGGTGTACATAATGTATTTGGTGTACATAAAATAAAAGATACATTCATCAAGAATCATAAGGTACAACACTTAATGATAGTCATAGGTTACAAATAAGCAATCAGGAAACAATATCAATATTTATTTATTTATTTATTTATTGGTTTGATTTATATGCCGCCCTTCTCCAGAGACTCAGGGTGGCTTACAATGCGTTAAGCAATATCCTTCATACCTTTGTATATACCTGCTTAATAGGGCTTTCGCCCCGACTCCTAAGTGGTGTTCTTTTTAATACAAAGTCATCTTATTGCTCCCACAATCCGGGTCCTCATTTTACCTACCTCGTAAGGATGGAAGGCTGAGTCAACCTTGAGCCTGGTGAGATTTGAACTTGCAGTAATTGCAGGCAGCTGGTGCTACTTAACAGCACTTTAGTCTGCTGTGCCACCAAGGCTCTTTTTAATATAAATCGTAAGGATACCAGCAACAAGTTTACAGTCATACAGTCATAAGTGAGAGGAGATGGGTGATGGGAACGATGAGAAGATGAGAAAATTAATAATAGTGCAGACTTAGTAAATAGTTTGACAGTGTTGAGGGAATTATTTGTTTAGCAGAGTGATGGCGTTCAGGGAAAAACTGTTCTTGTGTCTAGTTGTTCCGGTGTGCAGTGCTCTATAGCGTCATTTTGAGGTTAGGAGTTGAAACAGTTTGTGTTCAGGATGTGAGGGGTCTGTAAATATTTTCACAGCCCTCTTTTTGACTCGTCCAGTATACAGGTCCTCAATGGAAGGCAGGTTGGTATCAATTGTTTTTTCTGCAGTTCTAATAGTTGTTTGTTGATTGTTTCTAAGATTTTTTTTTTATGTATGGGAATTTCTCATTTTCATAAGTTGCACTGGGTGTGCCATAGCAGGTTGTGTGATCAGGTACTTTTTGATAACTTTGTTGGAAGAATTGTGTAGGTGGTTTGTTTCCTCTTTCTGAAATGAATTTCACTTTTCTACTGGAATGAAGAATTTTTTTTTCTATTGAAAGTCAAATGGCAGGTCCCCGCCCCTCTCTTTAATTGTTTTAGATTCTGAGGCAGAAATTCCCAAACTCACCTTGCTTCCCTGACTAAAAATTGTACATTAATTAATCAAAATGCTATTCATTTTCTTTGTTTCTTTATTTATACATATATGCTGCTTCAGCCCAAGGACCATTCCATTCTGCCTAATATTATGATTTTCCCAATGTAGTAATATGTCAAATTCATTTATTGCCAGAAAGGAATAGAAGTGAAATACCAGTATTTTTCCTTTTTAAGTCTTTAATGTATTCACTATTTTTCATTGCCATATCAGTTTATTATAGCTATACTAATGTACTTTATTTAATGGTGTTTTGTCATATTAACAAAATGTGGTTCATGAGCCGTGGTGGCACAGTGGTTAGAGTGCAGTACTGCAGGCTACTTCTGCTGATCACTGGCTGCCAGCAGTTTGGCAGATCGAATCTCACCAGGCTCAAGATTGACTCAGCCTTCCATCCTTTCAAGGTGGGTAAAATGAGGATCCAAATTGTTGGGAGCAATATGCTGACTCTGTAAACCACTTAGAGAGGGCTGTAAAAGCACCATGATATATAATTCTAAGTGCTATTGCTATTACTATTTTACAAAAAAACCTTTAATTTAATTTAAAAGTGAAAAGAAGGGAGAAAGCAGAAAGAGGAAGTGGAGAAGAAGAAACAGTAGTAGTCATTTAAACATTAACAATAATGGAACACAAACAGAAATTGTTACAATTCCAACTGTAATTTTACTAAAGTAGGTATCTAATTGAAATAGAATTAAACAGGAAGGTTCATACTGTATTTAGTTGAACAACAAATACTATTTTAAACTCTGACTTCCACGAAGACTTGCGCAATTCTTCAAGTAGGCGGCAGTTACCGCCCATTCTGTTTCAGCCAGCCTAAAGATTTGTTTAGCTCTGCACTCTTGCTATATGGGAGTCCTTGCACATCAAAGGTCTGAGAGCATTTGCTAAATAGCAAACAACACCATATGGCTTGTTAATTTATGTGTCTCACAATGGAGAACAAAGGATGTTATGCTGATGTGCTGCTTCACAGACACAAACAGACAAAAGAGGCTGCTTCCAGACAACAGAAAGCTTTTATGGTGCAGGAACGGCCTCAGCTCAGTTTATTTGTCACCAAAGCCTCAAATGAAAGCTATAAGGGTTTCTCCATAAGGCATTACTTAATGGTTGTGTATTTACTGTAATCCTTCACCCAACATTACCCACCAGGAAATTTACAATGCTACCTTTGCTCAACTACTGGTTCGTGTTATCACGTTAGCAACTGACAAAGTCAATGTAAGAGCCCCACTAAAATGGATCACAGACTGTAAATCATAATCTATTCTTTATTTCCTTTTGGTGGCAGAGGGAGGGCATAGTCTATAAATCATGACTTGTTATTTTGTCTTTCAAAGATCAAGAGATACACTTTTATAGAACCCCAAACAGATGCAAACTTAGATAATATTAATTCTAAAGAAATAATGGCAGGTATGATATGCATGGTACAGAACATAGTAATTCAGCTCTTTGAAATGTATGTATCATTGTTCACTGATAGAAGGTACCTTTTATCATTACAGTATCTGCTTTGCAAAGAATTGGATGGATCCCTCCACCTTCATCTCAGGGAAATAACCACAATTGAAATAAGACAACACTAAATAATGATGCTCATTCCAGTCTCCATCAGTCGATATTTTTTCAGTCCAGTAGATTTATCAGTGTCATACTAAGACCATATTCTGTACCTGTAAGGTAAACTTCCTAACAATGAGTACAATTAACCAGTGGAACAGCTTGCCTTCAGAAGTTGTGGTTTTAAGGTTTTTAAGAAGAGACTGGGAAGCCCCTTGTCTGAAATGTTATAGGGCGTCCTACTGGAGTAGGGAGTTGGACTCTATTCTAACTGACTGACATGTGTTTGTAACTTCTACAAATAATACAGGAAAATAAATGTGTGCTTAAGAAAATAAGCAAGGCTGAGCAATGTATTTGATCTTATAAACAATGACTGTGCAAAAGCTTCAAAAGAATCACTTTACAAAGCACATTAGTGCAAAGTTCTTCGAGGGGTTAAAAGTAGTCATGGCCTTTGCAAGGCACACATAACTACTTCCGAAACCTCCCCAGTTGTTTGAATCCTTTGCTACACTGGATGTCCTAGCAGAAGCGTCATTACAAACCCAAACATCTGTTGGGCAGACTACAGCTTTCAAAACAACTGTACAAGCCTTGCAAAGGACTTCATTCCACAAACAGAGGACTAGCAAAGCTTTTCTTCTAAATACTTTGGATAGCCCTGTTATAGTATATACCAGTGATGGCGAACCTTTTCGGCACCAAGTGCTAATCTGGAATGTGCATGCGTGCATGAGCCCTGGAAACTTGAAGACCAACTGGCTGGTGAGCATGCGCGCACTGGCCACCTGGTCTTCTGATTTCCGGCATGTGCATGCGTGCGCCAGCCACCTGGTCTTCTGATTTCCGGCATGTGCATGCGCACACCAGCCAGCTGGTCTTTGGATTTCTGGGGCTCCAACACACATGAAGATCATCTGGCCGGGGCACATACATGTGTTGGATACCAAAAGAGCAGCTGGTGATGGCACGGGTGCCCACAGAGAGGGCTCTGCGTGCCATAGGTTCGCCATCATGGGTATATACCATCTACAAGGCCATAGGAACTATCTCAGAATTTTTTAAAAAATATGCTTCCTACTGTGTGTTTGAACCTTGGGTTAGGAGGACTAAGCATCTAGTCCAAATTAACTAAAACTTTATTCCATTGAAAATCAGGGGAAAATTTTTTAAAAAAATAAATAAATAATGAACCTTGTAATGCCAATGTTCTGAATTCAGTTTTAGCATACAACTGTACTTATTCCATAGGGTATAAAGAAATAAGGAAGCCCAACCTTTTCTATCTTCCTAATTCTTCCTTCCCTTTCCCTTCCTGTCATTTACTTCAATCCAGTTTCAGAAACTGTTTTTAGAGAAGCAGTAGGTAACATAAAGGGTGAGGTTAACACAAAACAATAATGTATGACAACGTCATCCTTGGCAAAAACAAGCCCATTTGGCAGGAAACTTTAAGGAGCGGGAGTTCAGAATGAGAAATGTAGGCTTGGTGGGAAACTCTCCAGCCTATACTGTCATTGACTCTTGAAGATAAACCCCTAGAACAATAAATCAAAAAAATTCGTGGCTAAGACAAAATGTGAATTGGATGCAGTATTGTCCACTCTGGTGGTCACCAAAAATGCTGGACTGCTGTAGTTTAACTGCAGGCAATGGTGGCTGGGGATGCGGTGGCTCAGTGGCTAAGACGCTGAACTTGTCAATCGAAAGGTCGGCAGTTCAGCGGTTCGAATCCCTAGTGCCGCGTAACAGGGTGAGCTCCCGTTACTTGTCCCAGCTTCTGCCAACCTAACAGTTCAAAAGCACCTAAAAAATGCAAGTAGAAAAATAGGGACCACCTTTGGTGGGAAGCGTTCCGTATGCCTTTGGCATTTAGTCATGCCGGCCACATGACCATGGAGACGTCTTCGGACAGCGCTGGCTCTTCGGCTTTGAAATGGAGATGAGCACCGCCCCCTAGAGTCAGGAACGACTAGTACATATGTGAGAGGGGAACCTTTACCTTTATGTTTAATGGTGGCTGGGAATTCTGGGGTTGATTCTACGTAACATTCAGGTCCCTTCAATACCAGCTTTTTGTATTGTTGCCTTCCAGCAGCTGGCATTTTGAACCTGAAAAAAAGGACATATTTAGGCTTAGTGGTCATTGATATTATTACTATTAATTTGTCTAATCTTTTTTCCTAGTTGTCTAAGTGCCAGCAAATTCATATTTATCATATATTTGACGCAGTTCCATTTGGATGCAATTTCATTTGACTATCATAAATAATATAAGGAAATCACTTTAAATGTTGCTTTGGTCTTCTGAAAGTATTAGTTACTACATCCAGTTTTGTATCTTTTGCAATTTCCTCCATCTTTTCATAATCTAAAGGAAATGACAAAATACTCGGTTCTGAAGATGTTTTCAGTCCAGCTCTGTCATCTTACAATTAAATGGCTCTCTCCTTTTTATACATTATATAACAGTTAACATTCAAATTCAAACCTTTATTGTCAGAGTACATGTATACAGAGTGTATAAGATTGACTGAGCCTCCCTTCGTGCACCCCTCCAACACAATACAACTTACAGTGAAAGACAAAAAAATCCCTATCCCAGTGAATCCTGCTAACAATCACCCAATCCTATTACACCATGTGAACATTGCATGTCGCACCGGCTCCACAAGTCAATCGGACTATGTTGTTGTAGTTATTTTTCATTCAGGAGTCTGACAGCCCGCGGATAAAAACTGTTCTTCAGCCTGTTTGTGCGGCTGCCTATGCTTCTATATCTCCTTCCCAATGGAAGGAGAATAAAGAAGTGCTGACCAGGGTGTGACCCAGTAGTGGGTTGCTACCAGTTCGCCCCAGATTGGGCGAACCGGTAGCGGTGGCAGGAGGCTCCGCCCACCCACCCAGATGCTTCTGTGCATGTTCACGCGCGCACGAGTGAACCGGTAGCAAATTAAATTGAAACCCACTACTGGTGTGACCTGAGGATTTTCCTCACTCTTCTAAGGCAGCGAGGCCTAGCGATGTCATCTAGTGGTATCAGGGGGATAGCCCACGATGCTTTGTGCTGTGCTCACCACCCTCTGTAATGTTTTTCTATTTGCAGCTGCCAAACCAGCATACCACACCATAATGCACTGAGTGAGGATGCTCAGTGATATTTTCTCAATGGTTTAAACAATAAATGGACAATATGAAAAGGAAATAAAATATTTAATCATCCATATAATAACAGCAGCACAAATAATTTTTGCACAAAATTGGAAGAGTAGTGACACACTGACAGAAGATAGAGTAATTAATAAGATTATGGAATGTGCAGAAATGGACAGACTTACAAAAGAATTACAAGATAAAGAGGAACATGATTATTATCTAGTATGGGAAAAGTGGTATACCTGGTTGAAAAATAGAAAAAGGTAAAAAAAATAGGGAGTAATTGGAGTTACAGAAACAGGAACATAAATCACTAACATAAATTAACAATGAATCATAAAGATAGATATATGAGTAAGATCAAACAAGGAAGAGTCAAAACACAAATAAGAACATACATTACTGTTGTTTATTTGACAATATATATTTGACAAAATGTATATTTGAAATCTTTGTTTACATGTTTTGTTCTGTATGTTTTGTTGTCACTAGTTCTGTTTTGTTTGTACTTTTAAACAAATAAAAATTTATTTAATTAAAAAAAAAAACCAATGGTTATAATCTTTTTCCAGGATGCCCATTAGCAAAGAAGAATATTTAGGCAGTTGGCAATCATTTTTTAAGCAAATGGCACGAAGTAGACTAGAAAAAATGTTGAGTGCTTTTAAAAAAAAAGTTGTATCAAAGTATTAAGTATAATTGTAACATGAGTATTAATGGAGAACAAATAACAAGTATACATATTAGGTGGGAATGTAATGAATCAGTGGAGTTTTACGGGAAGAAGAATTTAACTTCTTTTAAAAAGTGGGGAGGAAGCTAAAATCCAAGAACATTCCACTGGTATGTTTACTAAAGTTTATCTAAATCTTTATGAGTTCAATCCAAGTCTTCACTGTACTTATAATCTGATCATTCCAGCTCAATGGAGAAAACTGCAACCACAGCTTGATGGGAATATGAAAACTGCAGTTCTCAAAATAGGGAGATATGTAGCGAAAATAAGGGGGAAATAAAAATAAATAAATAAATGTATACATTTGTAAAATACTGCATATAAAAATGTTGATACCATTGTTTTATACTATATATACTGCTTTTTCCACTGTTTATTAATATATAGTAGAAATATGTATCTGTGACAGCAGAGAGGAAAGGATTTAAAGATTTCTTCTTCAAATTGTGTTCCACAGAATCCTTCAAGAGAATTTATGGGTTCTGTAAGAAGTTAAAGGCAAAAACAAAAAACAAAGAAAAAAATCATACAAACAGAGGTCATTTTTTACAACTACAGATTTGCCTCTTGATCAGGGATTCTGTTGTTGTTTTTGTTGTTTTTAACTAACAAGATCCATAGTCTGAAGAATTTTGAAAACCTCTGATCTAAACAACCTAAGAGAACTGAAAGCTGTGGCAAAGTACATGTGCTTTGATTTAATTGTAGCAATTATGATAGTTAAACTAGAGTTTAGGAGCACCTTGATTGAGGGTTTAGTGAACTCACAAAGGAATGAAACAGACAAAACCATTCATATGAGACAGCAGACAGGAATCACAAGATGGACAAGCTTCTTATGTCTTCTTGTGTAATATCTATCCAATTTGATGGAACAGTTTGGTTTTCTATTTAGTTATGTATTTTACTTGGTTCTCTCTGTGATGAAAGCATCATTTTAGCCTTATTTTTAACTGTGATTTCAGATGCCGTAGAAATGCTATTCACTATGAATTTTTAGACAAACCAACTTAATTTATATATTTTTTAAATTAATATGTCAATCAAAATGAATTTATCCTTTATCTTTTTGAAATTCTGTCAATTTTACAATATCGGGCTCAATTATTGTACTTAAGAGCTAAATCAAAGATATGTGTCTGTCACTGATTTAACAGTTCAGTTGAAAGTCTTACATGACCCACTATTTTAGTCCCCAATATTTTTCATTCATCATTAATATCATTCTTAAATTTTTCTCATCTGCACCTTTTTATAGTCTTTGGGATTCCAAATTATCTGGTTTGATTTCCAAAACAAAACCAGCATGTTACGACATCTGTACTGTTTTGATGTTCTGGGTTACAATTCCAAACATTGTGGAGCATATTGATTGCATAGGGTTTTGCCCTTTGAGCTTTATTAGTAGAGTGTTGACATGTCTGCATCTCTTGAAGTCTCAGCTTCGCCCTATCGTCTACACCTCTCACACTGCTGCAGGTTGCCATTTATGATCTAGAAAACAAGAATCATGGCAGGGAATCAGGCTTTTCAACTAGAAAACATGCATATGAATGTGCATTCTACCATAAGCAAAGGTACCATAGGTCAAAAAAAAATGCATCTGCTATGCATCAAGCGCTTTTTCAATGAGTAGATCAGCACTGTAACTGCACTGGTGTTGCTGGGATGGAAAATGAGGAGGAGGAGGAGGAGGAGGAGGAGGAGGAGGAGGACACTCTCTTGGCCTAATGTTTAAACTAAGAAAAAAGCCAGGAAGACGTCCACAAGAATAATGGGTTGTCCTTCTGAACTTGGTACAATCAATCAAAGAAAAACAAAGGCACTGCAACCCACATAGAAGCAGATCTGTAGATCTTTATCTCTTGGCTATCAAAAGATATATAGACAGACTTGCTGACCATCAAAAAGCAATGAACAAGTGAATTCAACATCAGTATGGCCAAATCATTAAGGGGAAGAAAAAAGATTCTGTAAAGTTAACCTATTTGTCTTATATTTCAGTGATAATGGCAACATTACCTGCAAAATAAAAAAAAATCACTTCCAAAAGCAGCCATAGAGAGAGACTTGTAAAGACTTCTGGTGAATAAATTATTTCATTCTAAATGAGAAAAGGAGATCAGGGACGCACAGAAAACAACAAGAGGAATTTGAATTTTTAAATATCCATTGGTGAAATCCCATTTCTGAAATGCAAGCAGTAGAGGCTGCTGACATCAGTCTGGAATGCAGGCCTCCAATTCTGTTTTTACAAGCTGATTCATCATTGTGTAAGTGGACACTTAAAATGCTTACCTGACCACCCACCACAGAAGGCAGAGTAAAGAAAGAGAGCATCAGACACAGATAACAAAAATTGCTTGTTGTGGAATGAAAGATTGTAATCCACCCTGGCTGGAGTCAGTCCACATTTTTAGAATTCTGGAGATTTGGACACACCTTCTCTATAGTCACAAACTAACAACCAGCCCTTTCAAGGGTGAAAAGTATAATGAATAGAATAGAATTCTTTATAGAATGGGAATAAACACAACAGTTTTAAGTTTAGATGTCTCGGAGTACAAATTCTACTCTTCTTCCAGACGCTGAACACTGCAGTCTGCAGAGAAGAGTGGCTGTAAATTAAGACTGCCATAATTTGCACCCCAGATATGATAGCCTTATTATATTTATATATAATATTTACTACACACACAAACACATATATATTATGTAAACATATATGTATATATATGTATGTGTGTGTGCGTGTTTGTGTGTGTGTGTATCCCTAATGTCCAGTCATTTGATGGAAAGAGAATCTAAATATAACAAAGTTACCAATCAGTGTAATACATGTATGTGTGTGTGTGTATTTATATATTACATTGATTGGTAACTTAGTCATGTTTAGATTCTCTTTCCATCAAATGACTGGACATTAGGGGCAAAAAATGTTCGTTGTAGAACAGGAGTGTCAAACTGGTGGCCCATGGACAAGATGTGTCACGCACAGGCCATGCCCACCCCAGCTCTGCGAAAGAGGAAAACATAGTACATCACGTGACGGCAACATGACATGGTGAGTTTGACAACTGTGTTGAAGAAGATGATTAGAGAAGAAAAACTCCCTTATGTAACACATAGTTAAAATATGAAATTTATTATCGTATCCTCTGCATCATGACTACATGATGGAAATGATGACCAAGAGCTAAGCTGCCTTTGATAAGAAGCTGGCTAAATTAACTGATGATCGGATGATCAAGGATTCCTAGTAATAATGGCTTCGTTACTCATTCAGTATTTAAAGTAATTTGCTTTCCGTTAAAACTTGCTGAGGGACATGAATAAACTATATTACATTCAGATTGTGCTTGTGAGCTTCCATATAGCAGTCTAACAGGATTGGTTTGACCCACATAGATGCTATTATTGTGTTTTTATATTTTATGTGACAGTGAATTTAGGAATATTCCATAGATTTGTTTGCTTTTTTTTTTTTTTTTTAGTGAAAACAGAACTTGTTTGGAGAATAGGACAGCTGAATTATAATATTTGTGGAATAATATATTCAGAAAGGGAAAGGGACCCCTTCCTCATAGATCTGGCAACTAAAATAGGGTTATATGTCCCCCCCCCACTTTAATTGAGCTGTTTCAACTACCTTCCTTCCCTCCCTTCCTCTCATCTTTATTCTGCCTTGTACTTGTATCACTGGGAAGAAATGAACTATTTCAATTCTAGTGCTGGTACAGTTTTGCTCCATTTCATGAGCCCTGGATCCTACAATGCTTTGGACCTGCCTGACTGTTAATCAAATTAACTTACATTGATTTCAACCGACCTACAGTAGAGTCAATAAATCCTCCTTCCATAGATCATACATGTTTTATTATTTTTACATATTATTCTAGGTCCATTGAGATTAAGAGTAATCTGCATTTGAAATTTATATTCTCGTATTCCAGCTGTTTCCTCATGATGAGTTTCCATCATGTTTACAATGCTTTTATGCACTTTTCCTGCACTATTTTGTTGACTGAATTCAAAAATCATAAAAAAATAACTTTTTTTGAGGAAAAGTTAATGAGACTAACGGAACTTTGTGCTTCCTCCCATCACAAATCATGACTTGTGATGAAGTCTGGATGATCTATTTATTTATGAAAATTTATATGGCCACCCAAATTACTCTCAGTGACTCCAAGTGGCTTACAATATGAAAATAATAAAAAAGCAATAATTCCCCATCTCCTTGGTGATAGCAACCAAGTGAGCCATTAGATGGACCACCCAACTCTGGGGTCCCCAGGTCTATTGGCAAAACCAGATTTTCGGGACCTTGTGAAAGAGTGTCAATGCGGGGGCCATTCTTATCTCCATGGGGATGATGTTCCACAGGGAAGGAACCACCATAGAGAAGCCCTTCTTCTTGGTCCTACCAGATGGACTTGCTTAGGGGAGAGACCTATAGCATTCCCTGACTCTCCACTCTGGTGGGTTGGATAGTTGTGACCAAGAAAAGAAGGTCCTTCAAATTACCTAGTCCCAAGCCATGCAGGCCTTGAAGGAGACAACCAGCACCTTGACTTGGATCGAGAAGCAAATAAGTAGCCAATGCAGTTTTTACAAAAGAGATGTCACATGAGCATATCTAAGTCTGCACAAAATAATGGTATGCCACATTTTGAACCAATTGAAGCTTCCAGATACTTTTCAAGGGCAGCCCAAAGTAGAGAACATTGCAATAATCAAGATGGAAGATGACTAGAGCATGAGTGACTATGAACAGAGATTATTGGTCCAGGAAAGGGCATAACTGGTGCATAACCTGTAGCTGCTTAAAGGCCCTCCTGGCCATTACTGCCACTGGTTCCTCGAGCAGGAGTTTTGAGTCTAGAAGAACCCCCAAAATATGCACAGGATCTGTCTGGGGCAGTTCCACCCCATCCAAGACCAAAGTTGGCAATTGATCCTCATCCAATCCTTAAAGCCTCAAGCACTGCAAGAGGGATGTCATGGCATTGCTTAACTCACCATCGGACAAGGCATACAGCTGGGTGGCATCAGCATATAGATGATATCTCAGAACACACCTCCACCCAATCAGAACACAGCCAAGCTCCCACCCAATCAGTTCACACTCCCACTGGCAGTTAAAAGGAAGAAACAGCTGCGATCACACATTGCTCCTAGAAGCATGAAGCCGAAAACACCAGCCTGAAGATGATGAATGAGACTTCGTCGAAACGTCGCCAAGACACTTCCAATTTTACGCGGGAGAAAACCTGAATAACCAAAGACCTACATACAAACACCCGAAAAAGGTTCTCTATTTTCTGTGTTAAGAGAAAAAGAAATAAACCCAATCCAATCTCAATCCTTGCCTAGTTCTCTGGATGTTAAAACTCACTACACTCATCATGACTCAGTAAGGAGAATATGAAGAATTGGAAAAAGAAGAAGAAATAAACTACAACTTCCAGCAGCACTGGCCAACACGACCAATGAAGAAGCTGCTGGAAATTGTGATTCCACTGTATCTGGAAGGCTACTGGTTTTCCTCCCTGAAATACAGAACTGGGTGGTTGCAGCTCTGTGATTTTGCGTCTCAAGTTTGTAATGTGAATGCCCCCATTTTTCTCCACAAATATATCATTATCCCCGCTCCATCAGATCATTTGAAAGCAAACGCTGTAAGTTCCTTAAGCAAACATTCATATGAGATGCTTTTTTTCCCCCAGAGGCCTACACCTTTCGTGCCAAAAAGGGCATTAATGCATTTCCTTTGCTGTGGGTTTGTAATGATGTGTGGAGAAATCACCCAGATGGGACACCCTCCTCCTTCTTCTTCTTCTCCTCCGCTTTTTGCTTCTTGAATTTGATTCCCTGCAGCTGGAGGCAGGCATTGTGCAGGTGCTTGCTGATCCTTATTAGGTTATTCATAACTATTTTTAAGTTCTTGAGAGGCAACTAAAACCATGTGAAAAAGATGGATCATGATGACTGGAAGTTCTGCTGACACCTATTTCCAGGTTATGGTTCTCTGTTTTCACTCATCTTATACAAAGTGGCATTGGTGTGTGTGTGTGTGTGTGTGTGTGTGTGTGTGTGTGTAGAGTGTTGCTTAAAGATGTGCAGAGGGCTGCAAAAATGGCCACTGTTACACAAAGAAGCAATTAGGAGTAGTTGGCACTACAACATGAGTCATATTTCTCATTCCTCATAAAAAGAATTAAAAATTGCTCTGGCTATTATCAATCTATGTTATAGGTAATCCCCAATTTACAACAACAGAATTTGAGATCAGAATCCCACTATTGAGGAATGGACATTGAAGATGGCCAGCTTTGCAGAGATGGCGAAGATTTCAGCATATTTAAAAGATCGCTCACAAGAGACTTATGAATGGGAGTGGAAAAAGTGGATAGATTACGTGCAGAACAAATATCAAACCAGGAAGTATCAGATAGCTTTTAACTGAAAGTATTATATAAAGATAGAATATATTGGGTGTGGAGGGGTTCAAGTTTTTTATAAAAAGGGGATTTTGATTTGCATTATATTTTGTGGAAGTCCGGGGGGGAGGGGTGGGTTAGGGAGGGTTAGGGAGGGTTAGGGAGGTTAGGGAGGTTTGGGAGGGTGGGGGGGGGAAATGGGGAGAAAATGTAATTGTAAAACTTTTTCAATAAAAAAATAATAATTAAAAATTGCTCTGGCTATTATCAATCTATGTTATAGGTAATCCCCAATTTACAACAACAGAATTTGAGATCAGAATTTCTGTTGCTAAGCAAAGCGGTTTTGTAAGCAAATCATACCTATTTTTACAACATTTTTTGTACCATGGTTGCTAAGCGAATCACTGTAGCTGTGTATTATGTGGTCATTAAGTGAATCTGGCTCTCCCCCCTTGACTTTGCTTGTTGGAAGCTGGTTGGGAAGGTCTCAAATGACGATCGTATGAGCCTGGCACAGTGCAACCATTGTAAGTATATGCCAGTTGCCAAACTTTGATCACATGACCATGGGGATGCTGGGATGGTCGTAAGTGCGAGGAATGGTTGTAACTCACTTTTTTCAGTGCCATTGTAACTTTGAATGGTCACTAAACAAATGATTGTAAGTTGAGGACTATCTGTATTAAGATTTTCCTCTAAGAGATGTGACATGAAGACACAGCAGCAGGATCCCATATCTTCTCTAAGTTATACTTGAAAAGCTTGTCCAGCTTCTTTAAAAATTTCTTAGAATAGAATAGAATAACAGACTTGGAAGGGACCTAGGAGGTTTTCTAGTCCAACTCCCTGCTAAGGCAGGATACCCTATTTCAGACAAAAGGTTATCCAATCTCTTCTTAAAAACTTCCATTGTTGGTGCATTTACAAGTTCTGCAGGCAAGTTGTTCCACTGATTAATTGTTCTAACTGTCAGGAAATTCCTCCTTAGTTCTAAGTTGTTTCTCTCCTTGATTAGTTTCCACTAGTTGCTTCTTGTCCTACCCTCAGGCGCTTTGGTGAATAGCTTGACTCCCTCTTCTTTGTGGCAGCCCCTGAGATATTGGAACAGTGCTATCATTCTGCTATTCTCCCTGTCTTAAGAAAGTTAGGACTGAAACTGCTCAGAGATGTATCTTATCTGTCTTTGAAAAGAGATTTATTACCTTTATGCTAAAGATGTCAGGCAAAATTCCTTCCTTAAAAAAAAAAGTTAAAATAATTAGTAAAAAATGCATAATTGAGCTTAAGACATGTCTTGGACTTACCATCTATATGTATAGACATTTCCAAAAACAGATCGATGGGTATGTAGGATTCTGATCTTTTTTAAACTTTACTATATTTTTTAGCATGCAAAGTAGGTGATGATGGAAGTTTCGGAGGCTGTACCTTCAAGGCTTAGGTGGAAAAGGTGGTAACGCACCCACACAAACAATTCCTTTTAACTGTGTGGCTTCAGGATTATGCCCCATTCTGGCGGTATCAGGCTGAGGTTGATACTTTTCTCCTCCCACAGATTTTAGTAGGTGGATTTTTAACAAGAGGAAAAACAGTATCATAGGATTTCCTCACCTCCTGCTTTATCTGTTGCTCAAGCTGGGGTGGGTGGATTCCTTGAAGATTCCACCTTTGTGGCCCATAAAGTTTAATTAAGTTAAAGCTTCCAAATTTGATGCCGGCTCAAATGAAATCATCCCGCCTGGCTGAAAAAGTCTAAGGTGCTTGAATTTTGAAACAGATTTGACATGCTCCAATTATTTCTCACCCTGATTTTAAAATGTTTTAATATGGTCACATTACAGATCATATAAATGGAAATATAGATGGAAACAGAATGGGGAAAAATGAATTGTAGATAGCAACCCATATTTTAAAACACTCTATGTGTATGAGAGAATTTATAATAAAATACATATGAGCAATGAAAATATAATATGTGCAATTTGATATTTCAGGAGATACTACCATGTTTCCCCAAAAATAAGACCCTGTCTTATATTTTTTTGAACCCCGAAATAAGCACTTGGCCTTATTTTCAGGGAGGTCTTATTATTTGGGGGCAGGTGGAGCAAGATGGGGCTCTTCTTGCCATCTTATCTGATTACCAGCTCTGCATTTAAATATTTTTGGGGAGGGATTATTTTCAGGGGAGGCTTATTTTGGCACTTGCGCTCAAAAGCCCGATTGGGCTTATTATCAGGGGATGCCTTATTTTCGGGAAAACAGGGTAGTTTTTCTCTTCTTCTATCTGTCTTTCTACTTTATTCACTCATCTTTCCCATCTAGACTCACTCACTCACTTCCTTCCTTCCTTCCTTCCTTCCTTCCTTCCTTCCTTCCTTCCTTCTTTCCTTCCTTCCTTCCTTCCTTCCTTCCTTCCTTCCTCCCTCCCTCCCTCCATCCATCCATCCATCCCTTCCTTTCTCTCTTATATTCGCATTTGCATCAATTCACTCACATGCATATCAATTATCCTGAAAGCATGCTTACAGCTAGCCGTCATCTCTATCATCCATCATCCATCCATCTGTCTCATGAAAACACACATTAACACAAAGACCCACCATGTCCCCACGAAATCAGATTCTCTCACACGAGAACAAAATTCTGGTTCAAAAGCATTGTTTCTCTCTTTCTTAATAGAGCATCTATTGAGCTGCCTCTTAATAGACAAGAAGACAGACAATAACCTTTTCAACACTGAGTGCCCAAACCAGAAAATATGTGTGTGCACACATGCACACGTGCATGCCTGAGCGCCAGAAACCAAAGACCAGGTGGCCGGGGCGCATGTGCCGGCCAGCTGGTGCCCACAGAGCCCACAGTGCCCACAGAGAAGGCTCTGTGTGCCACCTCTGCCACGCGTGCCATAGGTTCACCATCACGGAGATAGATAGATAGATAGATAGATAGATAGATAGATAGATAGATAGACAGACAGACAGACAGATAGATATAGATAATATAGAGATAGAGATAGAGATACAGATATATAGATAGACAGATACAGATATAGATATATAGATAGACAGATACAGATATAGATATATATATAGATATATAGATATAGATATAAATGATATAGATATAGGTGTGTGTGTGTATGGCATACAAAAAATAGTTTTATTTGCTGGAGTGTCCTGACAAAACGATCTCTTTAAAGTAGGGCAATAGAAGGCACCACCAAGTGTTTGTGTACATTTTGTTTGGATGCTCTGTAGCGGTCCTATTGCAAATGGCTTCCAGGACATCTGCTATAGAAACAACTGTGGTACCCATACCCAAGGATCAACTTGCAGTAAGAGAATCTGGTGAAAGAAAGATAAATAAAACTAGATCAGATAAGATACTCAACATACCGCAGAAAGAGTCTCAATAGCAGAAATTCAATTTTTAGGAAATGAAGATTCTTGGATGAGAAGCGGAACATTTACAAAAAAAAAACAAAATAAAACAAAAAACTAAGAAAGTCCAGTTGCCTTTTGGAAAAACACCATTGGGGCTGTATATATCAGGTCTTTGTCGATACAAACAGCCATAGCTAGTAGAAAAAACTATTAATCTCAATATACCATACATTCATTGTCCTATGAAAGTGAAAAATGACATTCATATATTTATATATACATAGGTGAGAGTCACATTGACTTTATAGTCAAATAAATATGTATAAAGTTGGGTTTCAAAAATATTGTGTATGTGTTTGTGTGTGCATACATACATATATGACATATATACATATGCATATAATATATACATACACATACATCAGAAGTGGTATCAGCCAGTTCACACCAGTTTGCATGAACCAGTGGCAGAAATCTGGCCGAACTGGTAGCGATGGCCGGCTGGCCATGCTTCCGAATCAGTCCCCTGGTTGCTGTTCGTTCGCCCCACCCGCCATATTCATCGCCATGTTCTTCACGCATCCACATCCCATTCAGGGGTGGGTTCTACTTACCTTTACTACCGGTTTGCAACGGGATCGTGTGCGTGCGCTTGTCTTGCTCACGCGCTCGCCTTGCTTCTGCGAATGCACAGAAGCTTCTGTGCATGCGCAGACCGCTGATGATGACATCCGGGGTGGTGGGTGGGGCCTCCCACCAGTTTTACTACCAGTTCTTGTGAACCGGTCCGAACCAGGGGCAACCCATCACTGATCCCATTGCCTTGCAAGTCCCATGGGATGTGCATGCGCGAAGAACATGGCGGAAACAGCAGCAGTTTTTTTCGCAACCTCCGGTATTTTTCAGTAGCCTGCCGCCAGCCACCTCTTTGAGAGTTGCTTTGCAGCTGCAGCAGCTGATTGGGGGCCACCAAAAACTCCAGTCAGCTTGACTTCCGGATTCTTGACCAGCCGCCGTGGAAGGTAAGCAGCCCGAACAAAGAGGCGGTGGTGGTGGAGGAAGCGGGGCTAGGGCCGGGGCCACTAAAGGAGGGGAAATGGGGACGGCTGGTGAAGGGAGGGCAGGGTTAGATAGGTGGAAATTCCAAAAATTTCCCTACCTTTTCCTGTGGGTGTGACTAGGTGGAGGGGTCATGTGACTGAGTGGGCGTGGGTGTGAGTGACATCAACTTGGCCATGCCCACTCAGTCATATGCCCCCCCACCTAGCCACGCCCACCAAACTGGGAGCAAAAAATTTTGAAACCCACCACTGAAAACATACAGACACAGAGACATTTTGTGGTGAAAAATAAGTTCAGTTGAGTTTCTCATTGGGTGCCATATTTGTGCCAAGAAATGTGTGATAAGAAATACATAACACTTTTGAATTTCAGGAGGAAAAAAAGTCATCCGTGTTTTCAATGCCCTTTAGGCATGCTTTTCTTTCAAGCAGAACCTTCAACAACAGTTTCTTAGCAGATCAGGTGATCCATATCCCACCCACCATATTGAGTTCAGGAAAGGAGACAGAGGGAAAAAGTTAACATCTGTTAAAGAAACTGATTTGTTTGGATAGTTCTGAATCGCTGGTATGCAAGGCACATTACATGGTACGTATGAAGGGAAAGCACTCCTGGTTTTGATTTGAAGTAGCCACATCAAATTGGTTCATTAAACCAGGCTGCAGTATTTAGGGAATATTTTTTGTTTTTGTTTTTTTGAAACATAGACTGTTGAAGAGAAGGTAAGGAAAACATTTCTATACGTTTCTCCAAAACAAAGGTATCGGGTGTTATGCACCGATTCAGGTTTTTTTGGGACAAAACATTCAATTCAGGTACCAGCTTTGGAAGAAACTGTCAAGATGTCTCAATCTTTAACTTGTTATAGCGCAGTTTGTCTTTTACAGGAAATTGCCCAGATGATATTTGCTGTTAAGCAGGAAACAAAATATTGGAAGTAAAATATGCAAAGAATGTTTCAATTTGAAAAAATAATATTTTTATTTTATGTTAGGAGCACAGCATAGTACAATTTATGACCTTTCTTCATTGCTACGCATTTTGGTTTCAGGACTCCCCTACTGAATATCTCCCATCATTTGACATTTTCAATTGCTACTATTGCGACATCTTGTCCAGTTCCATCAGTAACACTTCTCCTAGGTAACAAATATACAAGCATAAAGTATACCTGGTGGGTCAGCATTCTAAGCAGTTTTTATTCTATTTGCCACTAAGTATTCTATTTGCCACTATAGGTAGTCCTCGACTTACAACAATTCATTTAGTGACTGTTCGAAGTTACAACAGCATTGACAAAAAGTGACTTATGACTTTTTTACTTACTTTTTACTTACTTATGACTTACGACTGTTGCACTATCCACCCCATGCTCAAAGTTGAATGCTTGGCAACAGGCATGCACTTATGACAGTTGCCGTGTCCCCAGGTCATGTGATCACCTTTTGTGACCTTCTGACAAGCAAAATCAATGGAGAAGCCAGATTCACTTAACAACCATGTTACTAACTTAACTGCAGTAATTCACTTAAAAACTATGGCAAAAAAAGGTCATAAAATAATCAGGAAGGTCATAAAATAATCGGGAAGAGAGAATCTGATTGGCTTCACCTACGAAGACCTCTGCAATACATAAAAGTATAGGCGTGAAGCAGTAGTGGGTTTCAATTTCAGCCGTTACCGGTTTACTCGTGGGCACGCTCGCATGCGCAGAGACGTCTGGGTGGGTAGGCGGCGCCTCCTACCACCGCTACTACCGGTTCGCCTGATCCAGGGTGAACCAGTAGCAACCCACTCTGTCGTGGAGTTAGCAATGACAATTTTTTTTTTTTTGCTTTAATTTATATGCCGCCCTTCTCCGGAGACTCAGGGTGGCTTACAATGCGTTAAGCAATAGCCTTCATACTTTTGTATATTTATACAAAGTCAGCTTATTGCCCCCACAATCTGGGTCCTCATTTTACCTACCTTTGAAAGGATGGAAGGCTGAGTCAACCTTGAGCCTGGTGGGATTTGAACTTGCAGTAATTGCAAGCAGCAGGTGTTAATAACAGTGCATTATGTCCACTGTGCTACCAAGGCACTTTTGTCCTTGTGCTTTGCTGGCACAAGGACAAAATGCAAGGTTTTAAAATTCCTTGAGCTCTTTGTGCTTGTGTAGTAAATTGTAACCTACAAACTAAGGCTTGTATTAAAATTTTAGTTAAGATCTTTAGTTAAGATCAGTTAAAATTTTATGATCAGGGAAATGTTATATTCCCTGCCTCCCAGGTAAACCAGACAGGAAACAAGAATAGATGAACCAATTTTATTTTATTGTAAGACTCATTAACAAAATCTTGCAGAACTGAAGCCACAAACTTTCTTCCCCCACGTTTAACTGCTTGATCCATTAGGGCAGGTCTTTTCTAAATTTCTTTCTCTGATCATTAAGCCACTGGAGGTTCCTGCCTAATTGCTTTCTAGGCAGCATCTCTTCCCTTCTTTCCTCAAGGTGATTTTCATTACATCACCCGCCCCTTCAGACTCATCCTCCTCCCCTCTCCAGTTCCCGGGGAAACTAGGTTGTGAGCTGTGAGAAAGAAATGTAGTGATGCCACTTCCCTCTTTTCCCCCGCAACTCCCTGTGAGCAGACAAGGTACCCTATATAATTCATCTACTCCATTTGAGATGGCTGCCACTCCTCCCTCAAGAATCTGCTGGTCTACCTCTCCGTGTTTTATATGCCTGATGTGGAAGGAGCTGGTCCACTTCCCCTTATTTAGTGTCTTGGTATATGTGAAGCAGTGTTGGGTTGCCCCCAGTTCGGACCGGTTCACAAGAACTGGTAGTAAAACTGGCAGGAGGCCCCGCCCACTGCCCCGGATGTCAGCATCAGTGATCTGCGCATGCACACACGCAATCCCGTTGCGAACCGGTAGTAAAGGTAAGTAGAACCCACTCCTGATGTGAAAGTCCCTCCATCTCATAGAAGAGCACCTCCTGTTTATCCCAGTTGGTGCTCGGTTCTTGCAAGGCCACTAGTTTCCTAGTATGGGTTTGTTGGGGTACTGGTTGTAAAACAACGTACCAATTATAGTGTGTGACATCTGTGCTGCCTCCAGGGGTGGGTTCTAATTTTTTTTACTACAGGTTCTGTGGGCGTGGCTTATTTTGTGGGTGTGGCTTGGAGGTCATGTGACTAGGTGGGCGTGGCTAGCTGGTCAGAGTCATTTCTGGAAGGTCCTTGCACTTACGACCAGTCCTCGCACTTACGACCCGACTCATTTGTTTGCTTTTAACACTGATCAGCTGTAGGACGGCCCTTTGAAGCCCCGCGGCAAGAGTTTAAACAGTTTTTTTCCCTCTAGTCATCAGCTGGGACTCAGGAGGCAGCAATAGATTGGGGGTGGGACCAAATAAAAGGTAAGAATAACGTGGGTGGGTGGGCGGGGGAGAGAACCGGTTCGGTGACGTCATATCGTCACCACTACCGGCTCAGCCGAACCGGACCGAATCAGGAGGAACCCACCGCTGGCTGCCTCCCATGATCCTTCAGTGTCTGGTAAGCTTTTTCAGCGCATTAAGTATTTAATCCACTTCCTTCTGAGTCTTGAGTCTATCAATGCTTCCACATCATACTCTTCCTCCCCATCTACTAGAATGGAAGGGGGGATGCTGTCTGTGAACATAGAATGTGGTGGGGGGGAGGGCTCTTTCACAAGCAATGTCCAATGCAATGTAGGGTGAATTTTAATTGATGTTGGCAACTGCAAATGAAATGTTACTTGATTGATTTGCTTAGTTACTGGGAAAGGGCCAATACATTTTTAGTCCAGTTTCTGGGAAGAGCTCACTGAATTAAAAAAATTGTATAGCAAGGGGGAAAGCTAGTATTGTTGATATATTTGTCAGTGTTCAACTAGGGGGGATAATAGGTGTTTTTCTTTTTTGTCCTTTTAACTCACATTTTTTAATGTTTTTGTCTAGTTTTTTTTAATCTTTTTTTTAAAAAAATGTATTTTAATTTTCTGAATAAAATAAAATATTTTTTTAAAAAAATAAAAACTTTGTATAAAGCCACACTAAATCTCCCTCTGTAGTTCTTGCCTTCTTGTTTATGTGCATTTGCTGCCTTTTTGTAATATAGTATTGGCTAGCTCCAGCTGTTCTTTTCAGAGCTTTGGGCTGCTTGGCTCTCGTGTCTAATTGTTTCCTAGACAGCATCTCTTCCCTTCTTTCCCCAAGGTCATTTACACATTCCATTACATCCCGTGACCATAAAACCTCTCATCTCATGTTCCAAGTTGCTTCTTTTAATATGTATCTTACATTCTATATTTTACTTTGAAGGTAAGATTGAAAAAAATAGTGATATTCCCCCATTCTTTCTGGAAAGAAGCTGTGTAAATTTCTTATAGAAAAACCAATAACCTGTTCATCCTTAATGTGCCCCATGTTCTCTGTTGCTCCTCCTGATAAGGTACACTGGGCAGCCTTATTAGCACCTGGTTTGCTTGGCTGCCCATCTTAGTGGTAGCACGCCAGTATTGATGCCTCTTTTCTTATCATTGCAGTTTTACAAATTTAATGAGCAAATTAGCGGCATCACTGAGACATTTTTGAGAAATAAAAAATGAGTCATATCCAGTGTTATGTGGTTTATTTCCAAGGATAGGAGCACACGTATGGGGTTAAGGGCTATGATGAAAAGAAAAGAAAAATACTTTAACTGTTATTTAAAATCAAGTGCCTAGGTTGCTTTAATATTTTCCAGATCACATTCCTTCCCTAATTTCTAAGCTCTCTGGAATGAAGGAGGTTGATATACTTCTTTATCTGATGCTTTCAAAATTGTACCTCATTAGTTGCTTGCGACTAGCATCATGTACTAACATCAAAATCAAATGCAAAGTTAGTGCAACCCCCCACCCCATAAAATATACTCTGTGACTTCAAGCAGCTGATTATATAAGGAAACAGTTTAATGACAAGTTCAAGAATTAATAACTAACTGTCTGGAGAAATTTGGTGGGGGGGAAGTTTTGTTACTAGATGAGGTTAGCAGGGAATGCTTCTAGAGGATAGGGTGATTATTAGGAAGGTGATCATTTGATTTAAGTGAATAAAAGCAACTATTTAAACCAAAAAAATCCATTAATATTTTTTCCAGAGCAGAGTTTATAAATTTATACTTATTGAAGAGGCGGTATATCTCTGTATATCAGATATGGAGATACAGCAATGAGAATGAATAGAAGGGAATGAGTTATAATAGAATGAACCAGGGGTGAAATTCAGCAGGTTCTGACAGGTTCTGGAGAACTGGTAGCGGAAATTTTGAGTAGTTTGGAGAACCGGCAAATACCACCTCTGGCTGGTCCCAGAGTGGGGTGGGAATGGAGATTTTGCAATATCCTTCCACCAGGAGTAGAGAAGGATTGGAAATTTTGCAGTATCCTTCCCCTGGAGTGGGGTGGGAATGGAGATTTTGCAATACCCTTCCCCCAGGAGTAGGGAGGGAATGGAGATTGTGCAGTATCCTTCCCCTGGAGTGGGATGAGAATGGAGATTTTGCAGTATCCTTCCCCTGCCACACCCACCAAGCCATGCCCACAGACCCAATAGTAAAAAAAAATTGAATTCCACCACTGGAGTGAACCAACGGAACTTTCTGGCACAGATGGAAGAGAAGATGGATTCCCTTCCCATTTCCTCTTTCATAAACTAAGCTAATTTTCTTCCTGGCAAAAGAAACACTGCATATTGGACCAGTGCAGTGGTGGGTTGATACTGGTTCACCCCTGATCGGGTGAACCAGTAGCGGTGGTGGGAGGCTCCGCCCACCTACCTGGACGTCTCTGCGCATGCACAGAAGCGTTGCACGTGCACAGAAGCGTTGCACATGTGTGCAAGCCCATGCCTGCCCACGAGTGAACCGGTAGTGGCCAAAATTGAAACCCACTACTGGACCAGTGGACAAAATGACCACTGGTCCAGTAACCAACCTAACTCCATTCTTCAGTTTGGTAATGCCATCAACCCATCTTCTTCCTAGGCCACTGCCCCTTTCTGACACCAGGAACAACAAGTCCTTTGAAGTAATGGATGCTGGACTAGATGGATCATGGCCTGATCTTGAAAGATATGTTTAACAGAGCAAGGAGGATCCTTGAAAGAAATCTTGTCCATGTCCCCAAACAACTGTACAATAATATTCTTTGGAGTCATCCAGTACTTAGTACTTATGGAAACTAAATACATTCAGTACTTAGGGAAACTTCTGCCTCAGCATATCCAGAGAGACAGTTTGCAAATATCTGAAAACAGCCAGGGGGAAGGAGGGGGGAGAGTCTTAAGGATAATGTAAGTGGTATCATCAAACCACTTCACATTCAGTGTGGTTACTTAAACTGGGCTGAAACAAAACAGTCTAATGTTCTTTGCAAAACTCCCTGCAACTCAATGCAGCTTTGCCCCAATTAAATAGGTAGCCTCTTTGCCCATCCAGCACTTGGCACCGCAAACTGCCTGTGACAGAAGAAGAACCAGCGGCGGAAACAATCATATCATTGATAGCTAAATGTCATATGAAAATAAAAAGGACACTTGAAGTCTTTCTCTTAGCTAATAATGAGGCATTTAACCTCAAGCCTAATGCCTCTGAGTGACTTAACCGTAATTAATTTTAAAATGGCCACATTAGCAATCCAAAGTTCTTATCTCCTCATTTCTAATCCCCCCACATTTATTTATAACTCCCAAAGTCTATGAATATATAAATGATCACAGTTTTAATTAGATTTTTTTTTCTATCCTTCTCTTATTATTTTTATAAATAACTCAAAGCAATGAACATACATAATACTCCTTCCTCCTTCTATTTTCCCCACAACATCTTTGTGAAGTGAGGCTGACAGTGGGGCTGACAGTGACTGGCCAGTCACCCAGATGTTTTCATGGCTAAGGTGGGACTAGAACTCACAGTCTCCTGGTTTCTAAGCCAACTCCTTAACCACTCCACCAAACTGGCTTTGTAAACCAAGAGCCTTGGTAGTACTAGGGTTTAAGGCACCCTGTTATTAAGCTGCTTAAGACCAGCTGCCTGCAATTACTGCAGGGTTCGAATCTCGCCAAGGCTCAAGGTTGACTCAGCCTTCCATCCTTTCTAAGGTAGGTGAAATGAGGACCCAGTTTGTGGGGGCAATAAGCTGACTTTGTATAAATATACAAAAGGATGAAGGCTATTGCTGAGCACATTGTAAGCCGCCCTGAGTCTTCGGAGAAGGGCGGCATATAAATCAAATTTAAAAAAAAAAAAAAAAAATTGTATATAATTCTTTTGCTTAGGCTCTGCGTTCTTAAACTGTGGTGTTCCTGCATAAATTAAATTTGGATTTGGCACCCCATTTTCATAGATATGCTCAGGTATCATATTCGATATTAAAAAATCCATAATGCAGAGCCAGCCTATTTCCTGAAATTTACTAATTTCAGTAAAGAGAAACTGCTTAGCTGGTGCTTTCAACTGATCACTTTTTCTTTTGATACCAAGGAACATAACTGCAACTGTATAACATTGGGTTTTTAAGAACAACTTAGCTTCTAAGTGTAATACAGATTTGGTTGTTGATGGTTGGTTGGTTGGTTGGTTGGTTGGTTGGTTGGATGGATAGTTGATTCTACATCCCTAAAAGTATACATTGTTTTACTGTTGAAACCAGTGGTGGGTTTCAAAATTTACTACCGGTTCTGTGGGTGTGGGTTGGCGGGCGTGGCATGGCATGGCTTGGTGGGCATGGCAGGGGAAGGATACTGTAAAATCTCCATTCCCACCCCACTCCAGGGGAAGATTACTGCAAAATCTCCATTTCCTTCCAATCAGCTGGGACTTGGGAGGCAGAGAATAGATGGGGGCGGAGCCAGTCAGAATTTTTACTACCGGTTCTCCGAACTACTCAAAATTTCCACTACCAGTTCTCCAGAACTGGTCAGAACCTGCCAAAACCCATCTCTCGTTGAAAGCTATTCTTTTATTACTTTCTACCTAGTACCAGAGGAGATCTTATGGATCCATTGTAGAACACTTGCTCTGAAGGCAGATGAACCCATTGATAGTATCTTTAGGAAGAACTTAGAGAAACCTGCAAGTTACAGTAAGCAATACTGATCTTCATCAAGACCAAGAACACCCAAGCCTTCGATTTTAAAAGCCTACGAAAAAAGAAAAAGACACATTATACCTTTACAGGGAGGATACTTGAGAAGAGGGTGTGGCTCACTGATGATGCCTTATAAAGCAGAAATAGCTATTTGAGTCTCCCAAATTGCAGCACAGAGTTGTTGCTTTTCAGCAGGATACAAAAAGCCCAGAAACTTGTGAATGAGATTTCACAGAACTAGGGCTGAAGAACAACTTAGCTTACGTAGGTGGAACCTGGCTAGAAAGAATATGCACATAAAAGCCTACGAAAAAAGAAAAAGACATATATAATTTGATTTATATGCCGCCCTTCTCCGGAGACTCAGGGCGGCTTACAATGCGCTAAGCAATTTTCTGCAAGACCAAGGTGTCTAGATAGTAATTTTTTTTTACTATTATTTATTTATTTATTTATTTACATTTTTAAAAAATTCTAAAGTACGTAGCAGTCTGCAACAAATGGCTGCTGGATGGCAAGCATCTTCATGGAAGCAAATGATATACTTGTAAAGCAGGGCTGGGATTTTTTTTTCAAATGTGTTAGATCTGACTGTCTATTTTGGTATTAACCATGATTCTAAAATGGATTACACCTTCCTGAGAATCTTAGATCCAGGGTTTTGTTCAAAGAGCAAATTTCAACTCATTGTAGTTGCAAAAATACACTTAATCCCACATGAATTAATTACTAAAATCTCAGATGACGGAGAAGATTAGTAAGGTGGAATCCTCTCTTCTTACTCACACTTCTCACTTTGGAGTATAACTCTGACGTCGCACTCAAAGACCAAATTTTTTAAAAAAGCATCTCTTGTACTTGCAACAGTGAGCTAGATAGATAGTTTTCCAACTAATAGAAAGCAACTACCAATGAAATCTATTCACAAAAAAAGGTGTGTATGTGTGTGTGTGTGTGTGTATTAATTTTGTGAATTCTGAACTCTGAAATACTCTCATCATTCCATTCATCATTATATTAATAAGATCATGCAAGTAGACCCAAGCAAAATGTATAATACGATAGATACCTTCCTAACTGCCCTGCTTCACCCAGGCCTCTCTGTCCTGCTTAATTTTTTTTAATATTTAAAAATAATGAATTTTTAAAAATGGGACGTTGTAAAACATCAGACCCACCTACTTCATCATCTGTAAGAATGATGAAGAATGTCTCTAGGCTGCAAAAGTGGCACAAGCTTTCTTGCAGCTAGTGTATCCTTTCGAAATATTCTCACTTGTTTGGAAAAAAATAAGCAGGGTCAGGTGGAGTTTTTGTAATTAGTTGTAACGCTAGAGACTAATTTTGGGGGTGATGGAATGGGCAAGCCACCCTAGTAGCCATTTTATTTGTGTGTCACAATCTGTTCTCAACAGTCCAATTGTTCCCACCGCCTAAAGTGATGGGAGGTCCCTCGTTTAAACAAGTAAAAATTGGCCTGATAAACAGTTACAAATGTTAATCATAATGTTAATATTCAAATTAGTATGAAGCTAATTTTTTGAGGCCGCTTTTTTGCATTTTTCTCAGCTCAATTTGGGTCCAAAATGCTGTATGTTTCATTAGTTGCAGACCAGAATGTTTAGATTCTTTTTTAGTTTTCTCTATTAAAGTGGCAAATTTCATTTCTAAGCAACATGTTGGCTACCAGTTTCTTTTCCCCACAATTTGCAAAAAAGGAATTAGTTGACAAGTAGAAAAACAAACCTTTCTCTGTTTCTTAAGAAAACAACAATAAAACAGTCATTGCCTTCGATTCACATCTGGCCTCTGCAAAAACAGTGACCCATAGAATTCAAAATTTCATACTCCAGTGCTGCAGGCTAATATCCAGAAGTTATTCTCACCCATATTTATGAAAGATCAAACTCTACCAGGAAAAAAAAAAACCTATTGAAAAGACACAGGAACTCTCTATTTATTAAAAATAATAAGAAGAAATTGAATAGTGATAACATCACCCTTCCCTTCCCAGGGGATCGTTGCAAGGTTTAATGAGGAATAACAGTGTGGTTAAATGCAAAATAAAGGTAAGCAACATTATAATGCAATTCTATGCCTGTCTCATCAAAA
Organism: Pantherophis guttatus; assembly: GCF_059756535.1. Lineage (NCBI taxonomy): Eukaryota > Metazoa > Chordata > Lepidosauria > Squamata > Colubridae > Pantherophis > Pantherophis guttatus. Next base: position 65,537,293 of record NC_142065.1, read on the forward strand.
ATAAAGCCCACTGATCTCAATGAAGCTTAGTTCCAGATTCTATAGCACTGAGGTGTTATACAGCTCACTGAATTCAAAGAAGTTACATTGGAAAAAAAACAAAACAAAAATGGTTTAAACTAGCATTCTTAGTCTTCCCGGGGTGCTGATTTCCCCCCCCCCTGCACTTACATCAACTATTTTAACTTGTACACACTACTCAAGGCAGTTAGTAAAAAAATATGGTATAATCTTGATTTATGAAACATTAGCAAAGATCAAAAGCTTTTCATTGGCAAAAAAATATGAGCTAAAAGCTGGCCCAAGAAGAAACGGACAGACACATGAGAAAGAGGCAAGATATAAAAGAGGCAGAAGACTTAATAATCTATAGATTATTAAGATTATATAATAATTTATATAATCTATCTCCATTTCTGGCTAAAGGAACTGCATGTTGCAGAACTACTGGAAGCTATACTGGGAAATTAGCAGGAATAGACTCAAACGGAAGATGCCTTTGGTTATTCTGGCTGGGACCTTTTAATGTAGATAATAGGAGGAGAAGAGACCTGGAAAGTAGGACACCAGGAGATCTCTTTACGACTATTTAATGGACTGGGATGACTTATTCAACAGGTACATGGCTGAGGATGTATTTATGTTTTCATTTTATAATCAGCTCTCCAACAGTGTACAGTCTCTTTGGCTTTCCATGCTTAAATCGTGACATTTGATGTATTTTGTCTTGGGAACTTTACAGATCTAACAAGCGTTGATTCTATTACCAACTGTAGTTTAACAACCTTATTTAACAGTCTCATTTAAATTTGAAGAAGATAAACTCTAAAGAGAAATAAATTCAGGAACTGATCAATTATAAACGCTGAAATAAATACATATACATGAATAAACTCAGTGAATAAAGACAAAATCTCTATACATCACTGCCAGCTTGCAGTGGTCTCATTTTAGGTGTCACAAATTCTAACAACAGCTTTTTAGAGATTGTTTATTTACAGTTCTTATTCTTCTTTAATCAATTGGCCAAGCAGTTGTGACCATTGAAAACATAACGATTTTAACTTCAGAGCAGTTTTTGTATGCATGTAGATTATATGAATGACAGATCTGTCAACAAAGGCTCTTTTCTTTTCTGATATTCGTCCAGGAGCCAAATTGGCGGCCCCAAACAATGAGAACAAGTGAGTTTCACTAATTTCTCTAGGAAATTATTCAGGCAATTCCACAATCTATTTAAAAAAGAGAATGAAGCATATAAAAAGAAGAAAAGACCACTTCTTTCTCGATTCTCCCTGCATTTCTGTATGACATGTATTGCTTCACAAATGCCTAAGAAATTTCCTGTTTAGGAATATAACAATGGCACTTAGACTTATATACCAATATATTAGACTATATATTTTAATAATCAGAGCTATAACAAGATTATATAATATTACCTTCCATGCGGTATAAGCAATATATATGTTCTGAAAACTTAATTCCTTGGAATCAAAGTTTGCATTGTTTAATTCAATTTCAAATTTATAGTAGGAATACCTAAACAATGCAAACTTTGATTCCAAGGAAGTCATCTGTAGTTGTGGGTTCTTCACTACTGGAGTTGTCAAGAAAAGATTGGACATCCATTTGTTTGGGGTGGTATAAGTCCGTGTTGGCGAACCTATGGCATGGGTGCCACAGGTGGCATACGGAGCTATATCTGTGGGCACGCGAGCGCATGTGCGTGCTGGCCAGCTGATTTTCAGGCCTTCCGGGCCCACCAGAAGTCAGGAAACGGGCTGTTTCCGGGCCTCCAGGGGGGGTGGGGAAGGCCATTTTTGCCCTCCCCAGGCTCCTAGAAAGCCTCTGGAGCCTGGGAAGGGCAAAAAATGGGCCTACCGGGACCACTGTGTCATCACGTGCCAAGAGCAGGGGGAGAGCAGGGGGTCACATGTGTATGCGTGGGGGGGGATGGTGCTCATTGAATTATGGGTGTGGGCACACGTGCACGCAATCCCCCCCACTCTGCCCGCTTTTGGCACGCGACGGCAAAAAGGTTAGCCATCACTGGTATAAGTTCTCTTACTTTGGGGGAGGGGGTTAGCATAGGAGATCTCCAAAGTCCCTTCCACCCCAATGATATTATGATCCCATGACCTTAATAGTTTGAGCCTAGTATCTGCTTCATATTTCAAGGAACTGTTCCTTATTTAGAATGTAACTATAATACTTTTTCAATATTGTTTTCAAAAGTGTTATTTGGCCATGGGAGGAGTGGCTCATAATTGCAAAACAAAAAAACCCAAAACTTTAATTTACCCTGCCACTTGTATGAATTACCATCCAGTTTCTTATAAGTTTCAATTCAAAACATGTCCTTTTTAAAAATACATTAACTGTTCAACTGTTCATCAATACTTCATGAGAAGTATTATTAAAATCAAGCGCCTTTATTTATTTCACAAACTGATATGCTGGCCTGTTCCAGCATAATGCTGAGTTACTGTAGTTATGAAAATTTGTTCAGTTTACTTAAAAATAACTATCTGAAATTTGATCTTTTTATATACTCGTAGACTATAAATTGGGATGCGGTGACTCAGTGGCTAAGGCGCTGAGCTTGTTGATCGAAAGGTCAGGAGTTCAGTGGTTCAAATCCCTAGTGCCGCGTAATGGGGTGCGCTCCTGTTACTTATCCCAGCTTCTGCCAATCTAGCAGTTCGAAAGCACGTAAAAAATGCAAGTAGAAAAATAGGGACCACCTTTGGTGGGAAAGTAACAGCGTTCTGTGCGCCTTTGGCGTATAGTCATGCCGGCCACGTGACTACGGAGACATCTTCGGACAGCGCTGGCTCTTCGGCTTTGAAACGGAGATGAGCACCGCCCCCTAGAGTCGGAAATGACTAGCACATATTGTGAGGGGAAGCTTTACCTTTACCTTTTAGACTATAACAAGCAGAAAACTTGCACAACATTATTGTGCACAACATTATCTCTACAGTGTCATTGTAACAAATTTAAATTTTACAGGTCCTTCAATATTAATTTAAATTAAATGTTGCTCATGAATTCTAGAAATAATTACTTAGAAAGGCAGCAAAATGTGATTCAATAACATAATCTAATAGTATGTTATTCAAATTGTGACATTTGTGTCATTTTATGACAAGATATTTTTCATTTTAGAGTTCTTCAACTGGTAAGCGTAGCACTGAACTCAGTCATTATGATGCACAATCCGTGCCTACTAGTTTAGGGTGGTGCTGATTTGATAAGGTAATTGGTGCTTAGTCAACAAATCATATTTTTAAAAAATCATGGTTTCCCATATAGAATAGAATAACAGAGTTGGAAGAGACCTTGGAAGTCTTCTAGTCCAATCCCCTGCCCAGGCAGGAAAGCCTACACCACTTCAGATAAATGGTTATCCAACATCTTCTTAAAAATTTACAGTGTTGGAGCATTCACAACTTCTGCAGGCAAGTTGTTCCACTGATTAATTGTTCTAACTATCAGGAAATTTCTCCTTAGTTCTAAATTGCTTCTCTCCTTGATTAGTTTCCACCCATTGCTTCTTGTTCTACCCTCAGGTGCTTTGAAGAATAGTTTGACTCCCTCTTCTTTGTGGCAACCCCTGAGATATTGGACTGCTATCATGTCTCCCCTAGACCATCTCTTCATCAAACTAGATATACCCAGTTCCTGCAACCGTTCTTCATATGTTTTAGCCTCCAGTCCCCTAATCATCTTTGTTGCTTTTCTCTGCACTCTTTCTAGAGTCTCAACATCTTTTTTACATCGTAGCAACCAAAACTGAATGCAATATTCCAAGTGTGGCCTTATCAAGGCATGATAAAGTGGTATTAACACTTCACGTGATCTTGATTCTATCCCTCTGTTTATGCAGCCCAGAATTGTGTTGGCTTTTTTGGCAGCTGCTGCATACTGATGGTTCATATCTAAATGGTTGTCCACTAGGACTCCAAGATCTCTTTCACAGTTACCACTATTGAGCAACGTACCACATATACTGTACCTGTGCATTTGTTTTTCTTCCCTAAATGTAGAACCTTGCTTTTTTCACTGTTGAATTTAGCACTGGGCTTAAAACAGAGCCCTGGGGTACTCCACTGCATACTTCCAGTGATATGTGATGTATGAATCACTCCCTGATTCTTTTGGAGACCTCTTTTTCTTCTTTAGGAAAATAGGGACACTTGTCTGGAATCATTTGGCAATTTACCTTTTCCAGAATGTCTCAAAGATAATCCCTATTTTTTTTTTCAGCCAGAATCAGCTCATTCAGCACTGGAGGATGCAGTTTAGCTGGCTATGGAGATTTGAACTCATTCAAAGTAAACATGTTTCTATCAATCTCAGGCTTCTGTCTTGCTTGTTGCTTTTCTTTACAGTGGCTCATGACCCCCCGGGGCCTAGTCTTGGTGGTGGGAGTAGAATTGGAACAGATCTCATAAGCTGTTTTCGTTCCTTTTGTTAGCATCTCTTACTACATTAGTACATTCTCCTGGCACCAGATTTGTAGACGTTATCTCTACACTGTCTACACTCTACACATCTCAACACTGGTTGCCTATTTTTCCTTCGTGAACTGTCCCTTTTTCTCCCTCCTATATCTTTTTTTAAAAGTTATATAACTTCACTCAAGGTTTCTGTGCGTTCCAGTTATCTTTCTTTGGAATTGTTGATTTAACATTCTTCTTTTTTTATAGGAACATCCATCCAATTTGATTTCAATTTCTTATTAGCTTTTCCGTTATGGAATCCTGTTTAATATTGCTCTGAATATACTATAAATCTGCTTTTTTCTGCCTTGCAATATGCACCTTCACCAGTATGTAGATTCATTTCTCTTTAAAAATCCAGAACTCCAGTGATATATAGCCAGGCTGGGGCATTTTAAGAGTCCTCTGCTCTTATAATGTACAGTATATGGAACTACAGTAAATGCCTTATATGCAGTAATAAAATTCCAAGAATTCTACATCCTTCCAAATTTGCCTTTGATCTGTCATTGACTGTCAGAACTTGCATCCGTATCACATCTAAAGCCAGATGTCATATTTACCTATGCTTGTCAATGTCAGAATTTTCAACTTGCTTTGGTATTGTTTTATTTTGAAATGAAATCATGTGCCATGCCCAACATGTCACAATTTCGCCAAAGTGCTGTTTATCATTGTGGCCAAGAAAGAAGAAAGAGGTTCCTTTAGGTTGAAACTTTCAGATCATATTATATTCACAATTTGGCAAACTCCACACACGTCTGTGGTTAGAAGTAGGAATAAAAGGACCCGGCAATCCCAAGGAAAGACTAGCAGGCCTCTGTTTATTTATGAAGAATTATACGGTCCTTGTTTCATACTTACATTCATATGAACAACAACAAATAGTTTGAAACTGCTGCCAGCTGGTTCACATAAGCGTCCAACATCCTTCCCACTTGGTGTGGATTGAAAGGAATGGAAATATTTTTTCCTCCACAAAACTATCCACCCAGAAGTTCCAAATTCCTCAATTTCTGAAGCATGGTATTTTCAGTGTGTGTGTGTGTGTGTGTGTACACACACCCATACACCACACCTTTTTGCAAAGATATGGTAAAACAAAAAATAACTGAGATGAAGGGTTCCTTCAGCAATTCTTATATGCTATCGTCCTCAAGCAATAAGTGGTGAATTTACCACTTTGGGGGATAGGTTTTTCTCTCTCTCTCTCTCTCCGTCTCCGTCTCCGTCTCCCTCTCCTCTTCCTACTGTTTTGTGTATTTTCCTTTGGAAGGGTGAATCCTGTCATGCCCCCTTCATTCCCAAGTGAAGGTATCAGTCTGAAGGCCATGAGAATCAATGGGTCTGGTTCTACTTGAACAGGAGATGGTCTGTAAACTCAGGGGATTTCTGTCTACCAGGGCCACATTACTTCTCTTCCCTCATACTTAGTTAAAGTCCTCTTGTCTCATCTTATCCCAGGAGAATACTAAACTACCATAGATTTTACTGTCCACATTTTCCAATCCCTTCTTTTCTTGGCATCTTTACCATTTGGTTAACAGCAAGGATTGTATATTAGTCAAATGACAATATGTTCCACACCATCACCTTCTCAACACCACCAGTCAAGGAGAAAACTATCTACTAACCACAAAATGACTATGTGCAAATGATGGTTGACAAAGAATTAGTCCCATGGGTTGATCTGCTTGTCAGAACTTTTTCCATTCACCTGCCATTTCTCTTCCAACCTCAGGAATAAAACTGGGAGGGATGGCAGGTGTTAGGGGAAGAGATGTTCTTTAATTCATCTATCTCTGGATAATCTCCAATTTGATGGACCCTATCAACCTGAGTAGAGGACAACATAACAGGTTCTGAAAGAGGTGGCAATCAGGCTATACCCATGGTCTTTAGCACTCTTCTTGAATAACAAGTGATAGGTAGGGGGAGAATAGCATGAATCCTCTTTTTCTGGCCCATTTTATGATGTCGCCAGACTGCCAACTGACTAGTATTTGGGCTGATCTAGATCTCTGAGCTGATACTATGGAGAGTTTCACTTGGATTTCTTCTTCCCGGAGCAGAGTGTCCCTAAATGACAGTTGGATAGTTCAAGGATGGTTCAAGGATCAGAGCGGAGGGGGTGCTTGCACCAGCCAAAGTGGCTAGTAAGGAACCAGTCTGATCCCATCCTTAGAGGTCACTTGAGACTGAAAAGTCATAGTCAGTGAAGTATATTAGAATTTACCTATATAACGGAGTGGCTTGTGGCTGCTTAAGGGTGAGCACACCAATACAGATGATTTTAAGCTACCTAGGTAGGAGATGAAGATAAAATTAAAGCAACATTTCAATTCCGCTGCACCAAGAGTCTTGGTGGTGCAGTGGACTAAAGTGCTGTTAAGTGCTAGCACTTAGCTGCCAGCTGCCTGCAATTAGTGCAAGTTCAAATCTCACCAGGCTCAAGGTTGACTCAGCCTTCCATCCTTTCGAGGTAGGTAAATTGAGGACCCGGATTGTGGGGACAATAAGCCAACTCAACACCGCTTAGGGTGGGCCGAAAGCCCTAATAAGCAGGTATGTACAAAAAAGTATGCAGGCTATTGCTATAATGCATTGTAAGCCAGCCTGAGTCTACGGAGAAGGGCGGCATATAAATTGGACTAATAAATAAATAATAAACATTACCGGAAACAACAGAAAACAAAGTTTCTAAATCATATTCATGCATGATAAAGTGCAAATGAACTTTAGCAATTTTAGAACTAGGTCAAATAAAGACAAGATTGAGAAAACATCTTAGGGAGCATTCTCCTGCACTCATAGCCTAACCTTCTCTACCTTTGTCATGAGTTTATCTAGTGGCAACAGCTGAATCTAAGTAATCACCCAATGTTAACAGTTCCTAGAACATCATGAAATAAGATTGTATTTGAGTCTTGGGCTCAGCTCAGACCTGGTTATCTACGGGACCGCCTACTACCACCAATAGCCTCCCACCGGCCAGTACGCTCTCATAGAGAGGGACTCCTCCGGGTGCTGTCAGCCAAACAGTGTCAACTGGCGGCCCCTAGGGGGAGAGCCTTCTCTGTGGGGGCACCTACCGTCTGGAATGAGCTCCCCCCGGAGATACAGAGGATCCCGGATCTGCGCACCTTCCGCCGCGCCGTGAAGACCTTTTTATTCCACCAGGCGGGCTTGGCCTAATCTCCTCCCTCTTTTTAATATATAAATTTTAATCTGTTTTTAAATTATTGGGGTGTTTTAATCTGTCTGGGCCAAAATGATTTAATTTGATTTTATCTGGTTTTTTAAAAAAATTTTGTATCTATGTATTTTATTGTTTGGCTGTTCACCGCCCTGAGTCCTTCAGGAGTAGGGCGGTATACAAATCAAATAAACTAAACTAAACTAAACTCAGCTACTGCAGCCAAATGTTGTAAACACACAGCCAGAGGAATGGATACATGAGCCAAAATCAGTATCGTTGAACCCAATTAGAGGGTCATGAGCAGTGATATCTCAGCAGGATGACATGTATTGATTCCTAATTTGAGTTCAATAACAATATTCCTGACTGGTTTTCTAAAATTGGGGGGGAGGGGGATAAAAAAGCATTGTGCTGATTTAAAAAAATCCAATAATTGAACTGAAATGGCTTCAGTCCAGCCATTGGCCTACAGATCTGGGAAATGTTTTCAGCAACCTTCATGTAGCAGCATTAGCAGTAGTAGTATTAACCTGGAAATTCTTATCCTTGATCTGAAGGCCAACGGTGACAAAGGGTAGGAATAAGCATAAGGTCTTTCAACACATAGGTAAACCTACAATCAGATTCAATCCATCCCTTATGCTAATACATCAGACAGAAAGATGCACAGCAGTGGGCTACATACTGAACATTAACATCTGACTTTCTCCCATTGAAGGGAAAAAAAGAAAGGTAGGAGTTTGTACCTTTTGTGCCCCGTATTTGGAAAATCAATTATTTCTAATCTCACTCATCAGTCATTTCCTTAATTGTAATTCTGCGTAGGTCACCGTTCCACTTTGTTTTCGTAGAGAGAGGCATATAGTAAACACAACATATGAAACACAGCAGAGATTGTTGGAAAGTGTTTGAGCAGATGTCTGTTTAGTGATGATAACATTATGTTTGCTTTCATATTTCTAAAGTAAGTGCTTGGCATGTGGTCCTTTTTCGGACGGGTATCTATGTGGCAGCTGCCTTCTTGTGTTTGCTTATGTAAATAAAGCAAGAGGGCTTGGAGGGAATATTCTGCAGGCATTTATTTAACTATTGTTGAAGAATAATATATGTGGGTTGACCTTAAAAGCACTTAGTATTTTTCAGCCATTCCCAAGCAGAGGAACAAGAAAGAGCTAAGAATGGCTTAGTGGAATACTCTAGGTTTATATCTGCACTAAAAAGTAAAAAAATATGTGACAAAAGAAAACTGAGACATGTCTTCTTTAGAGTTAGAGTTAGGTTAAGATACAAGGATAAGTCCTTCTAAAAGACAGTAGTCAAAACTCTTTTTTTCTTTTCAACATTTCACAAACTGGTGTGTTCTAGTGAAATGGTGGTGAAATGTAAAATTTGTTACTACTGGTTCTGTGGGTGTGGCTTGGTGGTGGTGGGGGTAATGTGACTGGGTGGGCGTGACCAACTTTTTTTTTTACTTTTAAAAGCATTTTTAAAATTAAAATGCTTTTAAAAGGCTCTGATGATCCCAGCTGAGCCACGCAATCATCAGAGCCTTTTTTTTTTTTTTACTTTTAAAAGCATTTTTTCGGCCAAAGAAAAAATGCTTTTAAAAGTAAAAAAAAAAAAAAAAGGCTCTGATGATCGCGCGGTTCAGCTGGACATTGGGGGGGGCAGGAATTTTTGCTACCGGTTCTCCAAACCACCTGCCGCCATCGCTACCGGATCAGGTGATCCGGTCCAAACTGGAAGCATTTCACCCCTGATCTAGCCTCTTTATTTCTCAAAGTTGCAGTCCTAATTTGTGGATACACTGGTAAGAAAGGGAACAAATAAGTTCTTAGAAAAAATGGAAGCCCATCTATTCCATTGGGAAGCTGCAGTTAGGCACCGAGTAAAGAAATATTTTTTATTTCAATTTTTTAAAAAGGTTCTGCAGAGTTATATGATCCATCAGGAAGAGCTTTCCATCTCACTCAACCCATCTCGATCAACAATTCTTCGTTCAGGAAGAATCCTGTTTTAGAAATGATTACGGCAAACTTCCACGGTAAATCCCACTGTATATATATTTAGAAACATGCTTACTAGGAAAGCAGTCATAATACATTCGGTGGAACAGATTTACATATAAACTATGTGTCATATGATGCTGACAGATTCCAAATTTTGAAGTCTTTTAAAAGTGCAACAGTTAGAAGACGTTGTACCTGTGTGCTTCTAAGCATTAAGCTGCTTTGTACCTTAAAGGAGATTTGATTGAAACAAACTCCAAAAAGCAAGATTCAATATAGCAAATGTTGTATCTTCTTTCAGGCTAGTAGGAGCTCTTTATCTTTAATATAAAGGATACCTTGGAACTTTTCTTCTTTTGATTCCTTTTGAACAACATATCTTAAAACTGCATCTTGGCACACTTTGATTTATTTTTTCACTCTGCTCCAATGTATTGCCACTCATAGTAATTTTTAGAATAAGTTAACTTTTTTTATTCTGAAGTCCTAATGATTCCATATTAATTTCATATTATTTATTTAATTATTTATTTACTGAATTTATTACATGAATAGACAATTCTTTCTCTTGATAATTACAGGTAAGTTGTGCATGCACAATTTGCCTGTATGGGGAAAAAATGATATTAGCAAAGTTTCCAATCTCATATCATATGTAATGAATAAATGTATTAATCTACTACATTTAAAAGGCTGTATAACCCAAACAGTGCAACTTGGATGGTATATACTGTAACCACACACATATAAAAAACCAATACCCCCCCCAAAAAAACTGTACCGTATAACACTAATATATAAATAAAATATATAAAAATGGTTTCCAAGCACCATACTAGAATAACCAAAAGGGTTCTCTGCTCAAAAGGCCCCTGATATCAGGAGGAAAAGCCAGGTCTTAACAGGTTTCTTAAAAACTAGCAGAGTCTGTCATATAATGGGATACTGCTTTCACTATGCTACATATCTTAGAAACCAGTTTGCAGTGAAGAATCAGGATTTTTCAGAGGAGAATGTTCCTAGTGCTGATACTTCAAAACTCTCTGGTACTTTGATATATATCTAGGTATATATATATATGTATGTATTTATGTATTTGCGTGTATGTGTGTGTGTGTTGTGTTTATGTATATCAATGGTGGATTGCCCCCGGTTCAGACCGGTTTGCAAGAACCGGAAGTAAAACTGGTGGGAGGCTCTGCCCAGTGACCCGGACGTCGTCAGGAAGCTTCTGTGCATGCGAAGCGCAGCGAGCGCAGTGAGCGTGCGAGCGCGGTCCTGTTGCGAACCGGTAGTAAAGGTAAGTAGAACCCACCCCTGATGTGTGTGTGTGTGTGTAATGTATGCACACACACACACACACACACACACACAGTATATATGTATATATACACATACATACCCTGTTTCCCCAAAAATAAGACATCCCCTGATAATAAGTCCAATCGGGCTTTTGAGCGCATGGCAATAAGGCCAAGCGCTTATTTCAGGGTTCAAAAAAAATATAAGACAGGATCTTATTTTCAGGGAAACACGGTATACACACACATACACACACACACATATTTCAAAGTAAGAGAGGGCCTTTTTATGAAGTGGTACCCTAAAAAACAGGTGGTACCCTAAAAAACAGTATACAGTGGTTGCTAAGAGAAGATTCTCCATCTAGTTTAAAGGTACCTATTGCCTTCCACAACATTCTCCATTTTCTTCACTACTCCTTGGAAATGGTTCTTTTTCTTTCTTTTCTTCATAGCATAGAATATCTTTTACAGATCAGCAGTCTCACTTTTCCCCCCTCTTTACTCAATTGCTTGAGCCAAAACCAATCAAGAAGCCATGCTTGTTTTCTATTTGGCACTGTTAACCAAAACTTAGTTTGAAGTCTATTTGAAGGATGAGGGAATTGATCCAGGATAAAATGCTTATTTGAAATGAAGTTATGTCCTGTGGCAGCATACTGCCAAAAAAAAAAAAAGTTTAAGGACTGAAACAAGATGAGGTATATTTTAATGTTTTCCCTCCTGGTGTATGTGAAAATGTTAATCCTATATATAATCTCTTGGAGGCAAAGATGAAACACTGAGAAAATGGTAGTGAGGAAATACTAGAACTTGGTAAAATAAAGATATTGCCTAAAAACACAATCTTTGTAGATGCAAAGCCAGGCATAAACTGACACAGGCCACCAGGAAGAAGAAAATAAACAGTTCTGGTTCTATTAGTATTTTTGGCTATGTCTGATGAGCCACCATACCTAATAGGTGAATTAAAGATCTCTTCTGTGGGCTAAAGATTCTCCAGATTCTTCAATTACTTCTTTGCTCAACAAATCTTCCTCGCTCCTTAAAAAGTGCTGAAAATAAAACAGAACTAACTGAAAGTAATGGATCGTTCTTACAAATTCATGTTGGAATTTCTATCATGTCCCCTCTCTTCCCTTTCTTTACTTTTTAAATAAAATCAAGAATTAAAAGAAAGCTCATTACCACTGAAAAGAATAGATCATTGAGAATATGTTTGTCATAATTAAGTATGCAATTAAATAAATATAAGATTAATTTAAATGTAAATTATTCAAATAAATCAATCCAAATAACTGCAAATACACTGTTCCCGGACTTCCTGCTATATAAATTAGAAACGGTCATATATGCATGTTTTTGTTTATTTGTTTCTGTTACATACCAGACATTTGTAAAGACCTGCTCTTTTTAAAATGAAAAACTGAATCAATTATTGGCTATCTTTTTAATCCTTTCCAGATTTTTGTACTAAATGTATAAATCTAAAATGGTCTACATGGGATTACAGAAATAATGGATAAACTGATTTCAGTGTAGAATTTTACAGCAGTAGAGTAGCATCATAGGAAGGACTAGAAACCTCTGCTTTGAATCATTGTTTCAGAGATATTTCCTTACTTAAACAGATAAACAGAATGATCAGAGGATGAAAGCAAAAAGGCAGTGGGAGCAGGAGCGACTTCTAACTTCCTGCCAGTTTCCCTATTGAGTTTCCTTGTGTGAATCAGGCAGGAAGCATCAGAAATCTCCCCTTCCCTTCCCTTCCCTTCCCTTCCCCTCCCTTCCCTTTCCAGCAGACAAGAAGTAACTGTGGCTGAGTGAGGGAATGAATGATGGATTATGAGACTGTCTGGGAAACTGTCAGGGAATATTGAAAATGACATTTACATGACTGCAGCAACAACCCAGCAGTGTAGCAGCAGCCAGTAACACTGAAGCAGTCACAATTTTCATAAATTTCATTTCTTCAGGAATCATGGATCAGATACATACCTCAAATACTAGAAACCTATCTCCCATCAATATATCACTGAAGAGAGTTTTAAATTACATGCATTCATTTCTGAATCGTACATAGAACTCATAATCATTAATATCTAGAAACGTTCATATCCCTAAATCTCTCATTGAATCAGTATTTATTCCTTCAGCAATCAATTGATTTAAGGGTTTTCTGTGCTAGACATAGAGAGAATTTGAAGGGAGATAGACAAAATATAGGTTACTGAATTGATTTTTAAGGATTTATAGGTGGATCAGAAGGATGATGATATGTTGCCCAGCTTCCAGTGATTCCAGATGTATTTTTCAAGCATTAAGATCAGTGGTGAAAAGCTACCGGTTCGCACCAGTTCGGGCAAACTAGTAGTGATAAAAATTACCAGTTCAGGCAAACCGGTAGTAAAAAAAAGCTACCGGTTCCTCTGAACTGGTATTTCCAATGTTCAGTTGTGCCGCGCAATTTAAAATCGCTAGAAAGCAGGAAATCCTTTCTAGTGAATCTAAATTGCATGGCAGAGCTGATTCCCCTCCCCCCACGCTGCTCTACTTACCTTCCCAAGCCTCCTTTTGGCATGTACTGCGCTTGCATGTGCATGCAGCACGTGTTTGGTGTGCAGTACGCATGCACGGCCAGGGAACCAGTGGCAAAACCAGTTCAGATTTCACCACTGATTAAGATGTACTGTACTTTGTGAAAACAATAGTTTTATCTCCCTTTTTAATACAGCTTTTATGATTCCCAATAAGTTCCTGTATTAATGTTTCCAAGTTCTTATCTTTCAATACATGAACTAAAGGTTGTGTGTCTTTATGTTATTGTTAAGTATATTAAAATGATGATTGAGCTAGGCAGAGAGTAAGTATCTATCAACAATTCCATCTTCTCTTTGATCCTGTTAATATGTTATGGGTGTTTTTTTAATAAATTTCAGGCGATTTTGAATTAGACTTGTTATTCTTTTAACCCCTTTGCTTTTCGGACTGTATGTACTAAACTCTTCCTTTTAAATAGACTTTGGGCTACTTTATTAAAAACTATTCCCAAATGATCCTAGAACACCGACAGAGAAGGGGTTTTTTGTAGAAATAAATTATACTTCCTGGAATATGTTGATGAACAACTGTTGTAAAAGAGAATTCAGTTGCAAATATGCAGAAAGGCAAGCCTATGCTTAATATAATAGGATAATGATCAGAAATTATTACTGATTGAATATTAGAATTTTTTAAAAAAAACTTTGAGAAGAGAAGCATATTAAATTCAACCAACTCTTCAGCAGAACATTTTCTCACTTCATGTGTACTATAATGAACATGTTTTATCTCTACTTAGTGCAGTTTTATATTATTTTACAAAGTTTATGATCTATTTTATTTCTTTTTTTACCATAAACCACTTTGATGCACTTCAGCATTGTATAAATATATTAAATAGTAAAAAATAGATGTCAGATAAATTACACCTTCATTTATTTTCATTGTTAACATTGACTATCATCAGGATTTTAGATGATTTCCTTTTCTTGCCTTCTCTTGTAAAAGAAAATGAAATGAATAGTACAATTAACAGCTGTCAAAATCCTTTTATGATATCCTTTTATGAAAGAAGTATTATCTTCAAGTTTCTTATTCTGGAACAGGCATTATCTAATAAATTCATGGGACAATGATATGCATATTCAGTTGCTTTCCCTAAGATTTACAGAGTTTGGAAAATAAAATAGCTTGACTTTCATAGACTGCTGGTACACGTAGTTACACTTGGTAACTGGTTGGTACACTTAGCATTTGTTATATAAAATGAGGACTCTAAAAGGAAAATCCCAGTTGGGTCAACAGACTGCCACTCTGATTTTACTATATATAACCCTAACCTTAACCCTAACCCTAAACCCAAAGAATATTAACCGGTGGAATAATTTGGGTCTCAGTAATATATAACACATGTGGCGATATCATAAGGCTATTCAGAGAAATGGGAACCTTAATTCAATATATGGTAACTCAGTTCTCATGATAATTGGGCATCTGGAACTCAGGGCATAGTTTGGTAAATGAAGTAATGAGAAATGTAGTTATGGCTCTGCTGAAGTCTAAGTTTTATTTTTAGTACTGACAGCTTTAATACAACAATGAATTACATTATACTATCTTTACATCTTCCATTTCAAGGGAGACCCCAAAAGTCTGAGGCTCCGTGAACCAGAAACTATGTTGTTAACCCATGTTTTCACTGATTGAAAATTTAATCCCTTGGTTAATTGCAAAAATGGATTTATTATTATTATTATTATTATTATTATTATTATTATTATTATTATTATTATTTTATTTCTATACCGCCCCTCTCCCGAAGGACTCGGGGTGGTGTACAGCCTATTAAAACAAAAAATATACAAATATCAAAATTTAAAATTATTAAAAATATTACACAATTTTGGCCCAGATTAAAACCCCCAATTTAAAACTCCCAATTTAAAATAATTACATAGTTAGCCCTGCCTGGCGAAACAGTAGGGTCTTAAGGGCACAGTGAAACACATGGAGGTCGGAGATCTTGCGTATTTCCGGGGGCAGTTCGTTCCAAAGGGCAGGAGCTCCCACAGAGAAGGGTCTCCCCCTGGGTGTCGCCAGCCAACATTGCTTGGCCGATGGCACCCTGAGGAGTCCCTCTCTGTGTGAGTGGTCTGGCCGGTGGGAAGCTATTTGTGGCAGAATTCGGTCTCACAAGTACCCGGGTCCTAAGCCATGGAGTGCACCAACACCTTGAATCACACCCGGAAGATGACTGGGAGCCAGTGCAGCTCACTCAGGAGAGGTGTCACATGAGTGCAACGAGTCACGCCCATAACCACCCGCGTGGCCGCATTCTGGACCAGTTGGAGCCTCCGAGTGCTCTTCAAGGGGAGACCCATGTAGAGAGCATTACAGTAGTCCAGTCATGAGGTGACAAGGGCATGAGTGACCGTGCGCAAGGCATCCCGATCCAGAAAGGGCCGCAACTGGCATACCAGGTGAACCTGATAAAAAGCCCCCCTGGCCACGGCCATCACATGCTCTTCTAAAGACAGCCGTGCATCCAGGAGGACAGAGCCCTCTCTGTGGGGGGCAAAGATTCACCTCCAATAGTCAGCGATGGCACCAGCTGACTATACCAGGACGCCAGAAGCCACAGCCACTCGGTCTTGGAAGGGTTGAGCCTGAGCTTATTTCTCCCCATCCAGACCCGCACGGCCTCCAGGCAGCAGGACATCACATCAAGGGCATCATTGGGGTGGTCTGGGGTGGAAATGTACAGTGGGTGTCATCAGCGTACTGATGGACTCTCACCCCAAAACCACAGATGATCTCACCAAGCGGCTTCACATAAATGTTGAACAGAAGGGGCGAGAGGACCGACCCTTGTGGCACTCCCCAAGCGAGGCGCCTCAAGGTCGACCTTTGCCCCCCTGCCAACACAAACTGCGAACGGTCGGAGAGGAAGGAGGAGAACCACCGCAGCATGGTGCCTCCTATTCCTAACCCCCTCAACCGCTGCAGCATGATACCATGGTTGATGGTATCAAAAGCCGCTGAGAGATCTAATAGGACTAGGACAGACGAGCAACCCCTGTCCTGAACCCTCCAGAGATCATCCACCAATGCAACCAATACCGTTTCTGTGCTGTACCCCTGCCTGAAGCCCGACTGGTACGGGTCTAGATAGACAGCTTCATCCAGGTGCTGGGGAAGCTGTCGTGCCACCACACTCTCAACAACCTTCGCCACAAAACGAAGGTTGGAGACCGGACGGTAGTTTGCTAGTACAGCCGGGTCCAGGGAGGGCTTCTTGAGGAGGGGCCTCACCACTGCCTCTTTCAAGTTGGCGGGAAAGGCACCCTCACTAAAGGATTAAGGAGCAATGTTCTTGTATGTCAGTGAGAACATTCCATTTCAACTTTAATCACAGAGCATTTTAAAACATATTTAATGGACAACTTTTTAAATAGTTTCTGGAGATTGCTAAATGACTATAGCTCATTAATTTTCAAGAAGGTCAATAAGACAAAGAGAATAAAGAATGTTCTGTTCAGCAAGACATTGTGGTGCTTGTATCTGACCATGTACAAAGATGGAAAATGAATATAGCCATTTGGTATCCCATATTTGTCAACCCCCTTCTATATCCATGAACACTGCACTGTTAACATATACAAGGAATAATATAAATATATATAAGTAAAACAAATAGATTAGAGACATTCTTTGTGCCCATTTCTTTACTGCAATTTTGCAACGTTTTACCACATTTTATTGTTTTTATATTGTTGCACTCCTTACACCTTAAATCATCTATTACTAATCTGCTGTCTCATAATCTAATAATTTCTTATCTGTTGTTTAGTAAAAACCAGTGCAATTCCCATTCATCAAAGCAAAATAATTTTTTACAGTCTTTCCCCACTTTTTAAAAAAATTTAAAATGATATTTCTGAATGTACAGCATTTGTATTTGGCAATCCTAAGTATTAGACTACATTTTCTGACTTGCCTCTCATAATAGCCATAACCAATTCCCACAAATAAGAATGATGTTATTTGTGCATGTATGTGTCAAATCATGAATTTCTGCTGGCTAACTCAAATTATCTAGAAAGTGGGTTCTGATTCAGATTCTGATGTAATAGGTCACTCAGTTTGTTTGCTGTTCCAAGATTTATATTTTTGTAAAAGTCTTTCAGAGAAGTATTTTTAATAAATCCAGAGAAGTAGTTTCAGTGTGATTTTTAAAGCATTAAAATTTTTATGAAATTAAATAATAATCAACCAGCAGCATTTTAGTTCTGAGAGTAAATTATACAATAATACCGGTTATTGAATACAGAGACAAACCCTTTGAAATCAATATAACTGTATATAAATGTTCTAAAACCCAAAAGGGTCTCAAACTCTCTGGGTCACGTTGCCGTCCCGTGACATTTCACGATGTTTTTCCCATTTGTGGAGCTGGGGTGGGCATGGCCGCCAGTTCGATACCCCTATTTTAAAATAAGGATATGCAGGGAGTGAATTGTCTCAATGTTTTTTTGTTCTTCTTTCCACTCCATACTCTAAGCATGCATACTATCTCTCAAACGTTAAAGAAAAAGATCAAACAGAGAAAGGCATTAATAATGTGAGCTGGAACATGTCTCCCTCTGTACAAACAATCTTCTCCAAATTGAAATATAGGTCCAAATAATGAGTAAAAGCTAGAGTTAACATTTTTTTTTAATTCATCAAAGTTCAACATTGACATCATTCCTCTTCTACAATATTTATGAAATAAATAGTTTTAAGCAGGAAGCATACGTTGGAAATAAATAGGGTGCTTGGCTATTGCTTATGTTATAACACTGGAGGGGATCCAAGTAATCTGGGCCTGCCAGATTAAATGTCATCCATCATGAAATAAAGAAGAAGGGAGCTGATTTTTGGTAATTACCCTTTCCATTCTAACTCTTCCTCAATTGAGGGGGTCCTTGGTGTTTTCTGAGCTTGTTTGTTTTCTTGCAGATGTTTCATTACCCAAAGTAAGTAACATCATCAATGCATGATAGGACTAGCAGTGATGATGTTACCTAATTTGGATAATGAAACATCTTGGGGAAAAAAAAAAAAAGCAAGCTCAGGACCCCTTGTGTCAACCTTGAACTACAAATATTCTCCTTTATTGGTCTTCTTCCATTTCTGCTCCAAAGAGGGTCCCAATTCTCCAGAAGATATTTGAAGAGGTTATAAGGACTGCAGGAAGTCACAGGAAATGTTAAAAGTCATCCTTCCTTCTCTTCCTTTTAAATAGTATTTTTTTTATTAAGAATTAAAATTTAAAAAGATTTTAAAAAAACTAATACAAACAACATAAAATAAAAGAATAAAATGGAAAATAGAAACAGAAAGAAAAGGAAAATAGAAAATAAAGAAAAAGTAAGAACATACAAAAGAAAATCAATATACAATTATTTCCCCCCTCATCACAAGTATAAACAATTGTAGTAATTTAATCATTTCTTAAAATACAACAAATATGGCGTACTTGTTCTATATACCATCTCTTTATCTATAAACAAATTCTTAACGTCTCATCATTCAGTTCTGGTCAGCAAAAGGCCATTAAGGATTACCAGAAACAACAATATAAACTTGATCAAATAAACCAACTTACCTTCCTTTTACCTTCAACAATTTAGATCTTTAATATATTTAAATAATGTCCTATAATTTAATATCTCTTCATTTTCTCTTTGATCCTTATCATAAAATTTTTCAAAACTATAACAAGTTTTCCAGCACAATATAGTTACCTTTTTGGATCACTCTTCTGGTTTGTTCTTTGTATATTCATTTAATTATTAAGACATCAGCTGGTTTCATTTGCATATCCAGTATAGCACCTTTTTCCATATCGTTCTTGCAGCCTGTCATTTTTAAATCCAATTTCAGATGAGTCTCAGTCTTGTCCTGTAAAACTTGTTCCTCTTCCATAACATTTTTTAAACACAGTTGATCTATAGAGCAAACATTTTTTAAAATTAACTTCTGGTATATTGTTCCAAAATAATATTCAATATATTCAGAGTTAAGATATTTTGCTTCATTCTGTATTATTATCCATCTCTCTAAGGAAGATGGGTGGTTAAGGAATTTAAAATATAAATAAAATAAATAAATTAGTAAATCAGATTTAAGTGTTCCTTACCTTTAATTTAAATCTTTAGTTTCTTATGGTTCCCTCTAGTGTCCAACCTTCTAAGACCCATTCCATCATAGTTTCTTTTTAAGAATTTAAAACAACAGCATTTTTCCACAGGAAGAATTCTTATAATGAATTACAAAATCTTATTTCAAATCTATCTGAACCCAAAAACAAAGATCTAATCACCATTTGTCTGTTTATTCCAAAAGAATTTTTTGTAATGTCCTTAAACTTGTTTTTAAAACTTCTTTCACTAAGGATTGAACAAAACTTACCTGGTGCTATAAAATGTATCAACCCAAAAGTTCCTAATAGCTGAAATGCATTTAACAAGCAATTTCTGAAAATGATTAGGCAGGGAAGTATGAGAATCCAGTGTCTTTTTAAAAGATACTGACTGCAGTTTGAATGGAAAGAATTTTTCGTAGACCTGCCAGAGACCTCTGTTCTGAGGTCTTCTCATTAGAAGCAACTGTATAGACTACTTATGGGCAATCTCAGATCCTCTCCTTGTTTGGAGAGGAATTATGAAGAGCTGGTTCACTTGTGCTGGTTCCTCATTCCATTACAGTCTTTGGCTCAATTGTTAGCAGAGCCATGTTCAGTTCTTCATTTCTTCCCCAGAAGTCATTCCTCCTTGTATCCTGTTGAAAAATGTAGAGAGAACTACTCATGTATCATATTATTATAATAAAAGAGTATTCTAATTATTCTGATTGCTTGAAAATTATTTTGTTATCTTACGTTGATTTTGTAAAGAATTGCTTCAGCATGGATTGTGCACCATAATTATAGATACTGTATAGCCAGAAACCAGATTAATATCCATCCACACAATGTGCTTTGGGCCAACTGAATATACAACACACCTTTGTTAGATTTCTCAATTGCAGCCACACCTACCTCTTCAGCTGCTCTAACTTGACAAGACAAAGACTTGCTAAAGGTAGTCAAAACCAAAAGAATGCAGTGTGGTTATTCAAACTGCCAAATCCAAGATTCCCAGAAAAGAAACTGCAAGAATTTCAGTTATTATTGAGCAAAGTGAAAGAGATATTCAAGAAATCCTATGAATCTTTCATAGGCTTCATAAAAGGATTCTATGACTTGTTAATTACACATATATAAGAAAGTTTTCATACATTAAAAGTCTATCAATGCAATCCCTTATATGTCTCCTCAAATATAAACCTATTGAATCCAGTACATACAGTGGAATCGTATCAATATTCACAACATGAGAAAAAACCCCATATTGATAACCCAGATTAATCAATAAGAGTGGGTTAACTCTTGTTCCTACCAGTATAAACAAGATGGGCAGTCATAAGAGATGATGGAAATTGCAATATGGCAATAGCTTGAGAATCAGAAGTGATTCAGAACTGATCCCTTCTTTCAAAAATTATAATCAAGGATGTTTTGAGGTAATATAACTAATAGAGGTAGTTATATGATAATATAATAATACCTAGTTAAAAAGCAATAGCAACTGTCCCTTTTAAGGTGATAGGATGGTTAAACATATTTAGCTTAGAATTTATTTTCAGTGCCACTGGCTCAATCATAAACTATTCAGACAGTCCACAATTATCTGTGATTTAAGAAAGTTGTATGACTGGATTTAATTAGATGCTGCTGTCATTGAAACACAGAGAATCCTGACCAAAACTCATTCTTTTCCTCCACCACTAAAATATCTCATTCCCACAAAATAGGAAGTGAAGATTTCTTAAAGGGGGGGAGGGGAGTAGTTTGCATGAAAATCCAAGTTAAACATGACAATATCTATGCCTTACAAAGAATCATTCCCAAACTTTATGATGTACACATTTAAGTTTTATTCAACACAATAAACTGTAATGCCTGTGAAGTGAATCACAGTAAGAAGCATATTCTAAAACTTTCTGGAGAAAATCACCCTTTTACCAACCAGATGGTTTCCTCCCTTCAAAGAAAAATGAAGAAAAACAGTACCCATTTAATGATAATTACTAGCCTTTCACAACCTGGTAATCAGATTTAGGCTACTTCTATTATTCCACTCAACATGTTTACATGATTTAGGATGATGGGAACCTCAATCTAACACTTTTCATTCATACTTTGTTGGGGGAACCTGGTCACTAATGGGCACTGGGAAACCTATAGTAAATCATGTACTAATCCCACATTAATCTGGATTACTATTGCTATTTATTGCAAAGCCACAAGTTTTGTCTGTTCTTGCTACAATTCTCTGTGAGACACTAAGCTGTCCACAGGCATGACCACCAGTGCCAAATTTGCCACAGATCTTAATAACACAATATACCTTATCCATCTTGTGTAACTACTGTAATCTTTCAGGTGACAATCCTACTCACCCTAAAGGCTGCTGCCACAGCTGCTCCCAATATCCACTTTCTTTTCTTTCATAATGTAAAAGAAAATGCCCCTTTCCTACATTCTCTGTTCTTACATGGTATAGTTTTGGGTTTAATTTTCCTTCCCTTCCCTTTACCTTACCTGGTAGAGTTGGCCGATGTTGAAGATGGGAAAGCAAGTAGATCTTACAAATGGCTGGTTTCATTCACCAAGAAACACAAAACCGAAGAGATGTCTTGGGAAAACTATATGTACTTTATGAACTGTAAATTTCAGGTGGCCTTTCTCATTTGCTTCTTACATTAAGTAGCCTTTATATAATGAAGGCCAGAAAAAGCAGGGTTATGTGCATGCGTATCAAGAAAGATTTGAGTCTACTTTCCAGTTCTTTGAATTTGGGGGTTGAGATTAAGACGGATTATTACTTTCAACATCTTATTGTCATCCATGGATTCTTGCTGAATTCTGTATTCTAGAGGCAATATGCAGATGTCAAAACAAGCTTGTATATCTGCACACTGCTCCTTTGATGATGCTTCACGGGCACTTGCTGGAGTTCTATGCAACATGAAGGCATATTGTCACTGTGTTATTCTGTCATCTCAAAAAAGAACATTTTGTAGTGTTTGGAACCAAGTCTTCTTACGGTATTTAGATTTAAACCTTCAAAACTCAGTTAAAAAATAGCCCATCCTCAATATGTTTTTGTTCTTTTACTGAAGGAAATCATAGGCAAACTTACTATCTTTTGAGTTGTCTCAAAAGCCAGAAGGCTTCTGTCCAAAATGCTCTAAATTTAAACTAGGCCAATAGACAAAGTATTATATTCTCATTTGAAACAGTATACATCATTTTAGATCTTTACAGATATATCTTATAATTTTATCCTACAGTATGTTCCAAACAATTTTGGAAACTAATTCTATATGCTGTAATGCCATATTGACTTCATAAAATTGTGTTGACCAAATGACTGCTACTGTTTTTATTTCCATCTGTCCTCAAAAGGCATAATTTATATTAAGCTTTTTTTTTTAATGCTTCAATTTCTTAAGATATTCACAAAGGAAGAAGAGAAATTTTTTTGTTAAGATTCTCATTGGGAAAAAGTAGAAAAAAGTATATGGCACAGAATGGCTTGGATTATTTTTCTGCGTCTGATGTACATATACAATAGCTGATACTTTTCTACACTTTCTCCAAGTGGTGGACAATTTCAATTCCAATATATATTGGACTCCATTAATCCAAAAACTAATATACTCTTTTGCAATATCCAGTTTTCACAGCTGTATATTAAGGGAAAAGTCAGTGTTTGAATCATTCTGATCTATGATGCTGTTACCATGTCCTTATTATTTACTATCTTATCTAAACTCTTCCCTAGGGTTAATGTCTTTACTTCTCCTGCCTTTACTTTCCATGTTTATTATTTACTTTAACTGAGCTCAAGAAAACAAAATTGCTGCATTCACTTCTTTGTCATCAATGAATTCATTCAGACTTTTGTCACTTTCCATGTTAAATTTCATATTGAGCTCTTTTAAATTTTCTTTACTTTTGGCTTACAAAGTAACTTATTTTATTTTTATTTTATTTATTTATTTTATTTATTTTATTTTATTATTTTATTAACTGCTTGGTTCTTGAAGGACTGCTCTTAACCTTCTTTATGCAATTCATTTTTTTCCCTTTTTCATTGGTTCTTAATTATCTTGGTATTTTCTCATTATAGATTTATATATAGTATTAATTAATGCTAAAATAAAAAATGAGCAAAGATATTTATGATTTGGTTAGGTATAATTTGCTTTTATGAAGCTGCCTTCATGCCTCAATGCTAAATGTTCAAATAGCTATGGACTCCACTATACTCATTCAATCACTTGCAAGTGGACTGTGATCTAGGCTGCTGTGCACCTCCCTATTAAATTTTCAAGGGAAGTATTGCTTTCTATAAGCAAGACTTAAGGAATTGATAGAATTCCATAGAGTTGGAAGGGACCTAGAGTGTCTTTTAGTTCAACCCCATTTTGGGTGTGACTCTTAAAAGATTTTCCATATGGCCCATCCAGATACTAAATACACACATACACACACGCAGGGAGGGAGGGAGGGAGGAAAGGAGGGGGGGAGGGAACTGAATTTTCATGAAATCTCTTACAAACTCTGAATTCCTGTGAAGTTCCATAGGGTGAAGAAGCCATCTGTGCTTTGTATACACTTGATCCAACAAAACGACACAATGTGAAAAGCTCTTTTCTCTTGTTGGCAATGAACGGTAAAAGTAATGTTAGTAATAGCTTCTGCAGGCTGAGGAATGACATAATTGTCACTCGCTTATAGCACAGGCATCAGATACCACCATTTGTCAAAAGCTTTGTTTTGATTCATATCTTCATTTTTAAAAGTAGACCATAACGGTTGGGGGGCTTTCTTAAAAACCAGGTTCCTGCTAGCACAAAGGGGGTTTCTAGATTGCTGTGGAAGAATTTTTTTAAAAAAATCATAATTATTCCATATTATGCAACTCTCTTTTACTAGAAGAAAACATTTGCTTTAGCCATAAGTGCTTGAATTTCAAATTGTTTCAAAATCTTATTGCATGGCTTGCCTCTCAATCATAATCTGTAGCAACTTGACCCGGTATCTGTTATTTAACACAGAGCCGTAGCCATGAAAGACTGGGCTGTAAGCCATTATGCACATATGTTTTTTGAAAGCCTGATATTTTCATTTTGCTTCAGATGACCTTAACTTTAAGGAGCATCCATTTATAGTATCCAGATTTTTCCCCCCGGTAAATATTGTTTTTCATTCTCATTCCATCTTTTCCATTGACTGACTGCAAAGATCTAGAACTTGGTAAAAGAAAGCTTGTTTTAATAAATTCTTTGCTGTGCAGTTTAAGATCTCAATGGGGCCATGCACTTTTGAAAGACTGCCTGCTTACTGGAGCAAATGTTTAGAAAAATAACACCTAACTCCAGCTAGATTCCTTTTTCCACTTCTCCTAGCCTACTGTTTTTATAAATAGGCTGAGCTGAAATGCAGAAGCATGTCATAGTTTGTTTAGGTAAGTACGTGGCAAAACAAATTGGCCCAGTTTCTATATGCTTTATGTATGCTTTGCTCCTTTTTCTTCTACTTGGATGTCACTGGGAATATATATACTAGTTTATGCTACAATGGAATCTGGCTTTACTAGTAATTACTTCATCTAGAAAATCAAGACACCATAATTCATTTGTGAGTGTAGAAAATTCCATTCTATTCATCACATAGAATGAGAATTTCTAGTTATTTCATTAGCAAAACTCAAAATTAGTTTATATGTCTAGCTTTGGCTCAAATCTTAGTTTGTGGTTCATGATTACTAAACTGAAGTCAATTAAAATTCCAATAATCTTATCAAATCAATTAAATGTTTTCATCCCTCTTCAACATGTGAAATTCTATGAATGATCTGGAATATCTTAGAGTTTTGTTTGAGAAATGGGTGGGTCTTCTCCTTCAGATTCTTTTTCAAGGAAGAGAGGAAGGATAACACAGAGACATCAATTGTAGCTTTTCTAGGAAGTAGTAGCTTAAGGTTCTTGGAAGATAATACACATAAGTCCATATGTCATTGTATTGGCAGAAGGGTCAGTAACACGATATTTCTGAAATTGATGTTTATGGTTTTTCTTTTTGCATCAAAGGAGACAATTGGCCAACTTCCACTGGTAACTGGAGGTGCCTAGAAAAACACCACAAAATCCTGCACATGTTAATTTACAAGTTTCATTGACTCAGTAGGAATTATTGCTAAATTGGCTAGATTTATAGATTGTAACCTATGTTCCTTGAAATTATTGCTATATCACATATTATCATTTTGCAATATTCATTCACAGAACAAGACTAACGAATGCTTCCCCAAAAGATCTAGATGGTTTGATCTTTTGGCATTCTTTTCTTCCAGATGCTGGGCTTGCTTTATGTTATTTTATTGTATTACAATTATTTTAATTCAGCTTTTTCTTTTAATGACAGTGGTTCTTTTCCTCTTGTTCATTTCATTTGCTCGGCAATGAGGCTCCATGGATGTGTGCATGTACATTTATCTAAAGAACAAGTGCTTTTTTATATTCAGAGCCAGAAGAAGGAAAAAAGCTCACAATGTTAATGAATTCAGAACTCTTCAGACAGATCCTCATACCATTGATGGTTGAACAAAAGAAAGTCTGTTTTGTTTTCTTCCTTGAGCAAAATTTGGGTCACTTTGCTGATGAAACCGAGTGAAAAGAATAACCAAAGCAGAGACATTTAATTAGGATTTCATTAATATGCACAGAATTCTCTAGAAGTCCTTGAGAGGCAGGCAAATACTTGCAAATGCAGTGGATCCATCCCAGGGGAGGTGGTCACCCTTCCAGTTTTCAATTACTTACTTGCTGAAATGAATGTTTATTTTTCTCTTTACATTCATCTGAAATTATGTACTTTTGCTGTTGCTGCTGCTGACTGACATTTAATCAAGGAGCACAGAATTTGTCTTCGTTTGTTTATTTGCATCTCCCTGGAGTTAAAACCATCATGTATAATCCTCCCTGACTATCTTACCCGCTTAATAACTCTACAAGGAAGTTTTTATATAAAGAGTTAGTGACTAATCCAAGAGCACTCAGTGATTTTAATGGTTCAGTGAAGTTCTGAATCGGGATTTCCCCGAATGTCCTTTGACAGCACATTTGCTGGTTTTTAGATTGCTTGCCATTTATGTAGGCTATATCAATCAAACATCCCTCCATATAGTCACTTCCACTACTGTTTTTAAATTGACATTCTCTGATCCAGTAATCCAGGAAAAAGATCTGATGGCATATTTTTGAAATATAGAGTAAATTAAAGTAAAATGAAACTATGGGTTTTGTTCCACTGTAATGATCATTGTGGTATATATTTTCACCAGCAATTTACTATGCCAGTGGATTACTTGTAAAAACAAATGTCATATTGCTCTCTGGGCTTGCTGTTTTCTTGCAGACGTTTCATTACCCAAATTAGGTAACATCATCAGTGCTAGTTAGGAGTAGGCTGTGCTCTCAGTTTATATTCTAGTAACCTGAGAGCAAATCCCACTCCATACTAGCACTGATGATGTTACCTAATTTGGGTAATGAAACGTCTGCAAGAAAACAATCACGCTCAGACAGCACCAAGGACCTTCCATTTCAACTGTGAGCTACAAATATTCTCCTTTATTGGTAAAAACAAATGCATCAATATATACCAAATAAAGAGAAAAGAAGGGGGAAAGCAAATTACTTTAAAAAACAAAAATAAAATGAAACCAACAACATCATAAACAAAAATTGAGAAAATTAATCCTTCAAGCGGGCAAGATAAGTGATGAGACAATATTTCCACTTGCTGCTCCTTTAGGTACAGAATTCTTCCCTAATATCCTAGGTAATAATTTTATCCTCACTTTATAAAGCTTCTCAGTTTGAACAAACAATGGATATTTGTAAAATAGTAATTTTGAGTGCAAAATAGTAATTTTAATGTTATTGAGGAATGCCAATGTCTTTTTCAGAGGTTTTCCAACTGCATGTTTTCCAGTACGCATATTAATTCAGGAAGCATATATTACTTCAGCTTGTATTAAAATGAGAGAGAAAAAAACACCAACCTAGTCCATCTTTACCTCAGGAGGCTTCACCAGCAATTTATTATGGCTTCAGTGTTGGCTTTTCCCCACATCCTACCTTTCGTTATATTTTTAACTTTTACAGCCGTCTTCATTTTCCTGAGAAGCATTTCAGCAGAGCTTATAAATGGAACTTTCCTTTTCTTTGTGTTGTGGGAGTTCACATCCTCTACCTTTTCCTTCTCACAGATCTATTCTCTGAAAATTCCAAGCCATATGAAAACAGCATTACAAAGAAAGAAGAGAGAATTTTTCACCTAAGGTGTTTTTTTTTTTTTTAAATGTACTAATGGAAGGAAGCTGCTGGCATCAAGGCAGATAATGAAAATCACACATTTCATTAAAACTAATGTAAGCATGCCTTCCTACAGCCAGCCCTCTTCTTAAAAGATCACCTAAACCAGGGGTCTCCAACCTTGGCAACTTTAAGCCTTGGCGTACTTCAACTTTCAAGGTGTTGGTTATCACCTTTAAAGCGCTCCATGGCATAGGGCCTAGCTATCTCCAAGACTGCCTGCTGCTACCGACGACCTCCCATCGACCCGTGCGCTCCCACAGAGAGGGCCTCCTCAGGGTGCCATCAGCCAAACAATGTAGGCTGGTGGCCCCCAGGGGGAGGGCCTTCTCTGTGGGGGCTCCCACCCTCTGGAATTAGTTGGCCCCGGAGATAAGAAGAATCCATGACCTCAATGCCTTCCGTCGTTCCCTGAAAACCTATCTTTTTCAGCAAGCCGGGTTGGCTTAGAAGAAATTTTTAAATTCTTTTAATTAGTTTGTGATTCTTAACTTTCGGGCCAAAATTTATATATATTTTAAAATGTTTTAATATTTGTATTCTATGTTTTTTATCTTGGCTGTACACCGCCCTGAGTCCTCAGGGAGAAGGGCGGTATATAAATTGGAAATTAAATTAAATTAAATTAAATTAAAACTCCCAGAATTCCCCAGCCAGCAAAGCTTGTTATTATTATTATTTTATTATTATTATAATTTATTTTGTATACTGCCCTTCTCCCGAAGGACTCGGGGCGGTGAACAGCCAGCAGATAAAATACAGAAAATACAAAAATTAAAATAATATTAAAAACCAATTTAAATTAATTTGGCCCACAGTTAAAACACCCCCATATTAAAAAACCCATAATTGTTGTTGTTTACCTGCCATTTATTTTCTGGATTTTTTTTAAAAAAGGACAAAAACATTGTTTTCAGACTCTCCTGCTAAGATTCTGAATCTGGAAATTGTAAATGTGCACATGAATATGCAAACTGTTTGTATTTTTATATATAATTTCCACTCTTTCTAAAATCTAAGCATGAATAAGGCAGCAGTTGGTTTAATCAATGGGCTCCTTCAAAGCATTACCATGAAGCAAGCAACATCTCCTTGTCAAGGGGATTCAACCCGGCCACTTCATTTTCCTCAAAAAGCCATCGTTAACAAAGTCAAAGTCAAGTGGCCAAATAAAGGAGATCAGTCCCACGTTGGCTTTGTGCCCATAGAACCCCATCCATCCAGAAGGCATGTGGTCCCAGCAAAGTGATACATCTCCATGATACAAAGATCTTGTTGAAGCGGATCATAGGCCACATATTCATTCCTACAGGGAGGGATGAGTGAATTCTTCAACTCTGTTTCACTCAGCTATTCATATAATCTTCAGTCTATTCCATTCCACTTTCACATATAATTATGTTTTTCTTTTTAAATCTGCACCTCTGCATTTCCCTTAAGATATGCATTTGAATAGACATTTTTCCTCTATAAAAATACATATTTTTATGCTATGTCTTAAAAATAATGCATTGTGCCTGGACCTCCCCAGTGCACGCATTGTTGAATTGGAGAGGGCATTGCAACTTTAGATATCAATGTGCAATGCTTCCTAGTTTGCACATAGGTTTGGGAAATTGGAAATATTTGCAGAAAAAGGTGAATCTAGTAAGATTGGGATCAAATGTCCCACCGTATGTAATTTCTTGCTCCATGTGAATGTACATATGGGAAGCAGCCCTGAAAGGTTTAATTCTTTCCCCAATGAAATTTT
The DNA here is from genome assembly GCF_059756535.1 of Pantherophis guttatus. NCBI lineage: Eukaryota > Metazoa > Chordata > Lepidosauria > Squamata > Colubridae > Pantherophis > Pantherophis guttatus. The sequence goes on from NC_142065.1 coordinate 65,567,142, forward strand.
TTCTCACACGAAATTATATAGTCATGTGAAAATCTGCTGTTCACTCCAGTCACTTTCATTGTGTGTGTGTCTCAGTAATTTCAGTGGGAAGACAATAAAAGGAAAAGACTGTCAGTTTTTCAATCAAATGATCTTTTCTCTTCCATACGGCTGCTCCCCATAACACCTTTCCCATCATGCAAAACTTGTCCTTGTTGTGTTTGTTTCTTATCTGTACTTTTTATTTATTTAATTATTAAATTTGTAAGGGATGCTCCCCATTGGGGCCCCAAGCCAGTTGGCAAAGCCAGGCTCACAGGTTCTTTTGGTAGGTTAAGAGAGTGGTGGCTGATCTCATTTGGGGGGGGGGCACTTCCATTTCTGTTGCAAAGACAGAGATTTACTGTAACAAAGAGTAATTGATAAATTACTATTAATAATAATAATAATTGATATTAATTAATTAATAATAATTAATTAATAATAATAGTAATAAAACCAATTAAGTATGTACAAGTTTTTTCACATGTATTCCGCATCTTAATTTTCTTCCTTTAACTCAGTTCTTGAACATGCTACTTTATTGCCTCTTTAGCTTTTCTGCCCTTCCAACCAGTGCTATCCTTTCCTAAATAATAATAATAATAATAATAATAATAATAATAATAATAATAATAATAATAATAATAATTTAGGACAACAACAGCTTACGCTTAAATGCCGCCCAACTCTCAAGAACTGTGGGCAGTTTTACAATCACTCTAAGCATCTCACTTTTAACTCATTATCATTTTGTTCCTTTATATCTCATTATTTTCATTTCTTCCTATGTAATCCAACATTATATTTTCTGCTCATTTTATTCTCCTTATTACTTCCTTCGTCCAGTCCCCAGACTTCCTTAAACTCGACTTCATTTTTATTCATTTATTTTACTTCTATCCCATCCACTGGAAATATTTTCTGTGCAATTCTTTAATTTTATTTTATTTTCAATGAAAACCTTCAAATGATACATTCATCTTAATCTGCTTTCCCCCCACTATGACCTCCTTATTTGCAATATATTTGTGATTATTATAATCTTTCATTCAGTTTTTAAAACTCTCAAGACATAAAGGGGTTTGTGAGAGTGAGCTCAGCAGATATACCTCTGTTAATATTATCCCAGTAAGAAATCAAACAAGAAGAACTTGCGTTTTTAGCAGACTATAAAAAAGTTGTGGGTGTTAAATTTGTTTTACCCTAGTAGTGACCTCAACAATGAACACCCATAATAGTCCACCTCCTGATTCCTGGTTTCTGACACCAAGTATTCACTGCCAACTCTTGATTGGTAAGCTCAGGTCTCCCTGGTCTGAGAGAGAAAAAAATAAAATAAAATAATGTGCTCAGCTAGTCCTTTTTTCTCATACATAACCCAAAGAGAAATCCTGGCTACTCATCAATAAGTTCTTATCTCTACTATGTTACAGTAGAGTATATTTATATGGAACAGCTTTATGGTTCAGCTTTCTCTCTTTCTCTCTGTATCTGAAAGCAATTTATAAAGTAAAACAGCAAAACAATAAAAGTATTCCAGTTTCAAATTTCCACTACAGTTTTGTCTACATTCTTTTATAAGATTTTGATTTCATCAGAGAGATGTTATCAACAGATTTTGACTCAGAACTCTTACAGTAGTGGAGGAGATAGAGTTAAACAAATGGGAGAGGAGAATGGAGGTCTACAGTAGCACAAAAAAAAAAAAAAATAGACAGATGTCCAACACATATTGTTCATGGGGCCCAGATTGCACAAAAATTATCCACAAATTATCTATAGCTCATGGTTCTTCAGATTCAAGTGTTTCCAATTATTCTTTTAAAAGTTTACTGAGTAACTTTCAATCGTCAAAATGCCAATCCCAGTTTGTGGATAGAGAAAGGAATGACTGCAAAACAGCACCCTCTGAAAGTTCTATAAGCCAGATCTTTTTCTCAAGCATTTCTCAACAGGCAAGCAAGAGTAGAGCCAGCATTGGAGTCAACTGTGGCTGGTATCCATCACTTTACACCAACGCTCAGAAACTTGCGCAAAACTCCAAAACTTTCTTTAACTTTTTTTTTACCATGGCTACTTATCAAAACAGCCTGTTTCTCGGCTTTTAGCACTGATTGAATCCAGCAGTCCCCAACTGGCATTGTCTAGAGATCTTGCAACTGGACCAATCAGAAAGATCGCAATGGGTGGAAATTTTAGGATTTTTAATCCTCCTATATCTTGGTAGAGCCAGTTTGGAAAAACTGATTTAGTGCTGGTTCTACTTAAGGAGGCTTAAAGCATGCAATATTCATTGTATCGTAGCACATATGATCTTTTTCATTTTGTACAGCCTACATTGTTAAAGTAATTATTGGTGCACAGCAGCTTACAGCAGTATTTGGAGGACCAGGAACTCAGATTCCTGTAGTACTTTGTTAAATCATTTCTGGTACACTGCAAATGCCAAACTATTTACAGAAAAGGAATGCTCACTGGAATCACTGGAATCACTGATGAAGAAAATAAAAATTCACTCCATTATAAAACTTCAGAAAGATGAGAACGTTCAGATGGAAATGGCTGAAAACATGGTTCCTGTCAAGCTAACGTTCACATGTTTTAAAAGAGGATAGGAATTCCATGTGGATTTCAAATTGTGTAATTATGGAAAGAATTCCTCACCATACTTTTATCCACATGTGTGCGAATCAACTTTTCTATTGTTTCCTATTTCATTTTAAGAAAACTGCTCCTCCCAAGGCAATTACAAATGTAAGTCTGTTCTTTGTTAATACATCCTCAGGGCTGAAAGTTTAAAATAGGCAACAGACTGAAAGTTGTGGCTCAGTCTATCATGTTAGGGATTGTACATCAGGGATATAATAATTAGCATGATCTATAGCTACCTTCTCCAATTTAGCATCCTTCAGAAATAGTTTAGTTAGTACAACACACTATTTAGAATGGAGGTAGTACCTATGGAAGAAGATGGGCATGATTGTTCAACATTTAAGAAGGTAATGGTTAAAGAACCTTCTCTGACACAGAGGACTACTGTACATAAAATGCAATAGTGAATAGCACTAGCAATAGCACTTAGACTTATATACCGCTTCATAGTGCTCTACAGCCCTCTCTAAGCGGTTTACAGAGTCAGCACATTGCCCCAAACAATCTGGGTCCTCATTTTACCCACCTCAGAAGGATGGAAGGCTGAATCAACCTTGAGCCTGGTGAGATTACATCTGCCAAACTGCTGGCAGCCAGTGATCAGCAGAAGTAGTCTGCAATACTGCACTCTAACCACTGCACCACCGTGGCTCATGATACAGAAATAACTGTGTTGAATTTACACTTATCTGTAATTTCTTAAGTCTGTGAAGAGATTGTTAAAAACAATAAAATGGATTAACAGCCTATTTGTAAACTGCATTTCTGACCCATATGGAGACTGGGCATTAACTATGTCTTCTTACTCTACTTATAGTAAATGGATATGTATCACGAGGAGCTTGCAAGGAATAATGTACAAAAAAGAACCAAAGAGCATCCAATGGGCATCCATTTTTTGCCCTTCTCTTAAATGAAGAATTCATCTCATTCAAAATGGAAGAAAATTGAGAAAATGCTGCCATGATTTACTTCCCCATTTTTGACTGAGAAAAGATGAAATGAAGTTGGCTTCTCATAGCTAAGTCACTGTGTTGGTGAATTGGCAGGAGGAATTAAAAAGTGAGCTCAACTCATGCAAGCACATGTCTTTTAATAAAATTTATTACCAAATTCCTGAGGTGTTGGTGAAGAAACAGTTTTTCATTCTATTTCTATTTCATTCAATCCTGGCTCTTTGTATCAACATTTTTATATACCTAATTACGTATTTGTGTCCACAAGTCAGCCTTGACTCCTTACAATTGCCTGAACTAACATCTATAGTTTTCTTGCCAATATTTCAGAAATGGTTTGCCATTCTGTTTCCCAGATTTGAGACAGGAGATTGAGGGACCCAAGGTCTCTCAGCTGACTATGTGCCCAAGGAAGGATTAAAACTCTCTGATTCCCAATTTCTAGTCTCTTGACCATCCCAAATGGGCTTAGAACCTAAAACACAGAATCATAGAACTGTAAGGAACTCAGAAGTCTTCTAAACCAACTTCCTGCTCAAGGCAGGAGATTTATACTATCCCAGTCAAATGGTCGTCCAGTATATTTTTGAAAACCTCCAGAGATGGACTACCCACAACTCCATTGATCAATTGTTCTCACTGTCAGAAAATGTCTCTTTACTTCTAGATTGGATCTATCTTTAATAAGCTTCCACCCATTATTTCTCATCTAGCCCTCTGGTGCTTTGGAGAATAAGTCAATCAAGATAGCCTCTCAATTATTGGAAGATACTTATCATGCCCCTCAGTCCTTCTCTTCAATAGACTAGACATACCTAGCTCCCTCAACCATTAATTACATGATATAGCCTCCAGAGTCCAGACCCTTTCTTACCTTTGTTGCTCTTCTCTGCATGGTTTCCAGGGTCTCAATATTTTTTTTGTATCATGGTGACCGAAAAAAATGTTGAGGTCCTGGAAAGTGTGCAGAGAAGGCTTCCAGTCTTCAATAATGCTGACCAATAATTCATTCAAAATAAACATCAGGATAACTGAATGTGAGTTATAACTGAATCAGCTAATTCTAAGTGGTAAAGGTTCATAGTTAGCACCTATTGACATGTTGATCCTTGTTCTTCTTTTGGCCTAGATAACTGATGTTTGACCCATACCGCTGTATTGTTCGCTTTTCCTTATGCCATGAAATATAAATTCCAACTTATATCCAAGCTGAGAGCCACATATAGAGACAATCTTCAAAACATGGATTGAGTTAGAATAAGAACTTGATTTGTACATGTAATTAAGATTAGAAGCTTAATTTTAAAACTAATTAAAATGATTGCAAAAGTTCTTGTGATAGATCTTCCCTACTGGTACATCAATACTTACAGTTTAATGATAATTTTTGGAGGAAGAGGTCACCTTTAGTGCAAAAGGGAGGAAGGGGCATATTCCATCCCAGAAACTCAAACTGTGCACTTTTTCTTAGTAACTGATTGCTCCTGATGTCTTCCCTACATTCCATACAAACAGATGATTTCTTCTAGCTGATGTTGTGCTCTCAAAACATTTTTATTTCAGCAGGCTGGCTTGGCCTAACTCTCCCTTTTAAATTTTTAAATCGTTTAATTTGTTTTATAAATTGGGTGTTTTAAATTTGTTTTCGGCCAAAATATTTAATAATTTTAATGGACTTTTAATGTTTGTATTATCTGTATTTTATCTTGGCTGTTCACCGCCCTGAGTCCTTCAGGAGTAGGGCGGTATAGAAATTTAATAAATAAATAAATAAATAAATAAATAAATAAACAAACAAACAAACAAACAAACAAACAAACAAACAAACAAATAAATAAATAAATGTCAAGAATGCTAATCTTCCATGGGTTACTTCACTAAACCTTGCCTTTTTCTTTCAAACCATCTCCTACTCCCCATATCTCCACTACTGCAAAAGATGTTACAATTGGACTTGGAGATTATAAACTCCCTGTATCAATTCTATGCTGGAGTTTTAAATCTAATTTTTCCTCTTACTGCAGGTCACCGAAAATAGCTACCATTTCTGGATGGCCACAGGAAATGGTCTTTCCTCAACTGTTATAAATATTACTTCCTTGCGTATGTATTTCCCAGTAATGGAAACAGAAGAAGAAATCTTCCCAGGCCTAACTTGATTGGCTTTTTTTGTTTTCCTGAAGTCAGGCTACACCCAGTTTCCTTTCGACTGATCTGATCTGTTTACAGAAGATAGAAGACTATAGAATAGTCGCCTACTCCATATATCCAGGCATGTGAAAAGACAATTAAAAGAGGAAGAATGTCATATGGCAAAAATGAACTTCCAAATCAGGGAGGCTCTCAAAATATATGATAGATAGATAGATAGATAGATAGATAGATAGATAGATAGATAGATAGATGACAGACAGACAGACATATTTTTATTTATATATCAAACTAGAGACCATCTATCTCATTCATAGAGCTGTTCTAGGCAGTGTACAATTAAAGACAAACAGATGGATATTAATATTGAGGCATTGCAACAATCTGTAATTCCATAATGCACATTTATCATGTTCCACAAATGTTTCCAAATTCAGTAATCTCAGTAAGGTCGTATGATTAGATCTTACTTTATAACATTTTTATGGTTCTTGCTCTTAGACAATGGGCAACTGCACACAGCGGCCTTAAATCTCCTGGGCTGACACTAGCTAGAATTGAAGCTGCCTTAAGGAACTGCTTTCTGGATACAAACTTTTATAGTGATGCTAGCCAGGGGGTTTCTATGATTGGTGGATTCCCTTGGTGTTTTTTTTGTTTTGTTTTGTTTTTTTTTACATCTTGGTCAATTACCAAGGGTGATGATTGTGTGAGAATGGCAGAATGATGTAATAGTCAAAAGATGTTGACCAATATTAAGCTTCCTTTGTAGGAAAAAATAGAAGGGAGAAGTGGTGGGAGAAAGGATAGTAGAGTTTTCCAGATCATCAGGATCCATCCTAAGGGAGATGGAAGAGTGATTTCACAATAAACAACTTGTTTGAAAGCACTCTATTTTTCTGAAAAACTAGCTGTTAAATTGGAGATTAAAGAAGAGGTGTACACTGTGCACCCTAAGGACTACAAGCAGATCCCAAATCCTTATTCATGCCTCCCAACCCTCCTTCAAATATGTTGTTAAAATTAAGCAGTGTGATTGTTGAGAATTGGCAAGCGGATGAGAAAAATTGTAACATAATCCATAAATTATAGGGCTTTATGAACCCTATAGTTCATAAAGTAGTTTGCTTAGGGATATGGCTGAGTCCCTTGCTTTGCAGATCTGAGGTACTGCGTCATCTTGAGGGCTTCTGCAGCCATTTCAATGGCTTTCTTGCATTGTGTAAGCTATGTATAGCCACTCATAGAAGATACTTCTTCTGGGATTGTCACTGATGTACTGTTCCTTGACAGCTTTGTCAAGCATCCTTTCAAATGTTGGCAAATAAAATTAGCCAACACAGTCTGAGATTGCCTTTCAATGTTCAAAGATGACTTTTATCTCAACCTATATGGCATAACAAAAGGGATGCGGTGGCTCAGTGGCTAAGACATTGAGCTTGTCGTTTGAAAAGTCGGCAGTTTGGCGGTTCGAATCCCTAGCGCCGCGTAACAGGGAAAGCTCCTGTTACTTGTCCCAGCTTCTGCCAACCTAGCAGTTCGAAAGCATATGAAAAATGCAAGTAGAAAAATAGGGACCACCTTTGGTGGGACGGTAACAACGTTTCGTGCACCTTTGGTGTTTAGTCATGCCGGCCACATGACCATGGAGACATCTTCGGACAGTGCTGGCTCTTCGGCTTTGAAACAGAGATGAGCACCGCCTCCTAGAGTCGGGAACGACTAGCACATATGTGTGAGGGGAACCTGTACCTTTATATGGCATAACACAGTCGTCTTCCATTCTTGTCCTCTGTATTTTGGGCTCCCTACAAAATACCAAGCACCGTCTCTAGGCCCAGCAAGGTTGTTGATCCTTAGGCCACAATTAGTACACGTTTATGGACATGAAAGGATGAAAGAAATCCAAAGAGTGGCTCTGTTCATGTAGACACTTTATAATTAACAGATTGGCATTTACATTTAGGAATAGTTCTAACTTCTTTAGTCCTGGAATAAAGATGCCAATATATATAGTCCTCTCTTACATTTACCCGTGCTACAATTTATCGTCAGTCAAGGATCTCTGCATACAAAAACATCACATCTCTGGAATCTCTAGATAAATTTCAAACTTCCTGGAATGCCATGTATTTTACGAGACATACAAAATTCTTCAAGGAAGTTAGGTAACAATGCATTTTGTAAAGCTAAATTTTATAGGGATAGGAGGCCAGAACAGGACAGTATCTGCCTAGTCATGTTAATAATGCAAAAGAAATGGGGAGAAATGCCATCAGCGTTTATTAGAAATTTTGTCTTAACTAATAAAGAACCAAGATCTGACAAATGTTTCCAGAATAAATATTGAATCTTGGTCTTTTAATCTAAAATGATTTATCTTCTAAACATACTTTTAGGCCGGTATGTTTAGAAGATAAATGAAAAATGCAATGCTCAGAACATAATCAAAATTTAAATATCCTTTCCATCATTTTAGATTGCTCCAAGAAAAATCTATCCCTGCTACATTGCAAATATTGATAGATTTCTGAACTGCTGTTTCTTGGGATATTTGGAGGAGGGTTGGGTTTTTTGGGGGGAAGGGGGGTTGCATTTTTATTATATGTGCAGCTGTGTTTATACTGATTTTTAATCATTCTTACTTACCCTTTTCTTTATTTTCACTGCTGAAATTTACATCCTTACAGGAAAAAAATCCTCAAGGTACATTAATAACAAGAATGAAATTTAATACATTATACTATGCTAAGTATCTTAAAGGTCTATTCCTTACCAATGAATATTTCCCACAGCAGAGTGCAAATGTCCTCAATGTTTGTTAATGGAAATCGGATCTGAATATAATTTTATTGCTCTAATTAATCTGCTATATTCTTTGGCACAATGAGGAATTAGAATCACTCTGTGCTTGCAGGCTTCTTTTAAATATACAGCAGTATTAGATAGGGATCAATGACAAAAATATTATGGATGCAAGGCAAATACTTGTAAATGTAGAGGACCTGAAAAAAAATCACCTTTGGTGTTGACTCCATGTCCCGTTGCCTTCCCCAAGTCTGATGGCATGGGGTAGTTGGCAGCCAATAGAGTTTTCACCATCTAGGCTGACACCAGCCAGACAATAGAACAACTCAAAGAAGTAGTGCAAGATTGAAAGACATGGACAGACCTGGCCAATAGAATTGCCAAGAGTCGCATATGCCAAGTTAATGAATGGATATCATCATCATTATTACTTAAAGTTTTATGTATCTCTGTAGAGAGCCAGGGTGGCACTGTGGTTAGATTGCTCCTGAAAATAATTCTAAATGAGATAAATGAGGATTTGGCCATAAAATCAACCAAACAGCAATTGAGGTGGGAGTTAAAAGAAATTGCTGAGGAATCTTGTTGCAACTTTTTCTGAATAGCATCTTGATAAAGATGCTTTTTCAAATACAGGTCGATCACAATTGGCTCCAAAATTTCTGTTGCTAAGTGAGACAGTTATTAAGTGAATTTTGACCCACTTTATAACATTTCTTGCCACAGTTGTTAAGTGAATAACTACAATTGTTAAATTACTAGTGTGGTTGTTAAATGAGCCTGGCTTCTTCACTGACTTTGCTTGCCAGAAGATGATACCATGACCTCAGGACTCTGAAAGGGTCATAAATATGACCCAGTTGCCAAGCGTTTGAATTTTGATCATATGATCATGGGGATGCTGTAACAGTTGTAAGAGTGAAAAACAGTCATAGGTCACTTTTTTTCAGTGCCATTGTAATAGTCACTAAATGAACTGTTGTAAGTCAGGGACTACCTGTAACATCAAGAGCCACTTTAGTGAGTTGCAATACAGTATTTACAGTGTGGTACAATTTACAGCAGGGGTGTCAAACTCACGTTGTCACGGCGGCATCACGTGACGTATCGGGACTGAAGAACTATAACGGAATTGTTTTGCAAATTGCAACTATTAAAACTATCTGCTACACAATTTTAGTAAGTCAATGATTTGTTCAATAATTTGAAAATTGCCCAGAGTCACTTTGTAGGGGAGATGGCAGCATAGATATTTAATAAATAAAGTCATTTTATGGACATTTCCCTCTTTTCCCCCCACCTCTTCTTTTGGGAAGTGGGGTGAGGGATACATGGACATTTCATTGTACTGATCTTTCCCAGAAATGTCTATCCCAGGGATGGCTAACCTTTTTGCCATTGTGCGCCAAGAGCGGGGGGGGGGGAATAGGGGTAGCGCACACATATGCCTACACCCATAATTCTATGTGCCCTGCCCCCGCGCATGCGCGCGCGACCCCCTCAATTCCCCCCACTCCTGGTATGCGATGGCACGGTGGGCCCAATAGGCCTGTTTTTCTCTCTTCCCTAGGCTCCAGAGCCTTTCTAGGAGCTTGGGGAGGGCGAAAATGGCCTTCCCCACCCCCCCCACCCCCAGAGACCGGAAATGGCCCATTTGCCAACTTCTGGTGGGCCCAGAAGGCCCGAAAATCAGCTGGCCGGCACGCACATGCACAACTGATGTGAGCTCATGTGCCCTCCGATATGGCTACGCGTGCCAGCGTGCCATAGGTTCGCTATCACAGGTCTATCCACTCACCCACCTCTTGCACAACCAGACCACTTGCATGGAAAACAGGCTGTTGGCAACAAATGTTTAATGACAATCCATATGTTTTGTATGCAGAAGATAGCCAGTTCAGTCTGCATCTCTAAGTATGTCTGGGAAAGTTAACAGTCTGAGAGTTTAGAAAGCTGCTGCCAATTAAGGTAGCCAGTTTGAAATGAGATGAAGCAATGATATGTCTGTATAAGATTGCTAAATTCTCTGTGATCTGGGAAGCAAGAGAGCCCACTTACTGTAATATTTATTTGTTTGCACAAAAATAATTTTCAGCCAAAGCCATTTGAAGACAGCTGTGTCGTTTGCTATTTAAGCCCTAAGCAACAGCATCAAGTGGCAAGAATTCTCATTGGGTTAATATTCTTGCACATAGTAGTATGGTTTGCAGTGAGAGGAGAATCTTGTTTCACATTTGTAAATTCCTTGGTGAAAGGGCAGGTCAAACTTTTGATGGCGGTGCAATTTTAGACAAGAGAGACTTTGTAGCCTTAGTAAAATTGTACAATGGAGGAAATCTACAACCTTTTTGTAGGTATCTTCAGGGTAGCAAGGTGGGGAAAATGACAAGATATTCATGTGACTTCATTTTACAAATGGTGTAACTTATGGACTTCCACAAGATGATGGAGCACAAATTCACAATGCATGATTTGCATGATAGCAATAGCAGTTAGATTTATATACCGCTTTGTAGTGCTTTACAGCCCTCTCTAAGTAGTTTACAGAGTCAGTATATTGTCCCCAACAATCTGGCTCCTCATTTTATCGACCTCGGAAGGATGGAAGGCTGAGTCAATCTTGAGCCGGTTAAGATCAAACTGCTGGCAGTTGGCAGACTTAGCCTGCAATATGGCATTCTAAGCACTGCACCACCATGGATATTATAATTGCCCAGGTGTTACTTTGGCATCAACAGGATTTGCTAGAAATAGAATTCCTAATGTCAGATTTCGCTGTTGATTGGAATTACAATCAAAACAACTAAAGAACTCCGGACTGCTTTTCCCTATGTTATAGTCATAAACTTGCCTTAAGAAGGCATATACTGGCATGGTATAGGGCAGTGATGGTTAACCTTTTTGCCATTGTGTGCCAGGAGCAGGGGGAGAAGGGGGGGTAGGGCACACACATGCCCACACTCATAATTCTATGCGCCCCACTCCCATGCATGCGTGCGTGACCCCCTTGCTTCCCCCCGCTCCTGGTGAGCCCGATAGGCCTGTTTTTCTCTCTCCCTAGGCTCCAGAGCCTTTCTAGGAGCTTGGGGAGGGTGAAAATGTCTTTCCCCACCCCCCCCGGAGACCGGAAATGGCCCATTTTCCAACTTCTGGTGGGCCCAGAAGGCCTGAAAATCAGATGGCCGGCGCACACATGCACAACTGATCTAAACTCATATGCCCTCCAATATGGCTACACGTGCCAGCTGTGGCACACGTGCCATAGGTTTGCCATCAAGGGGCATAGGGCATGGTTACTTGAGGGGCCACCTCCCTCCCTTAGTATCTACTCAGCTGAACCTGGCAGGGATGGCATGCTCTGTGTTCCATCAATTAAACATTGCCCTCTATCTGGACCCCAGAAGCACATCTTCTCTGGAGGGGTGCCTGCCCTCTGAAATGAGGGTTCCCCTCCCAAGATTCAAATGGCCCCTAAACTATTGGTATTTTAAAACAGGGATCCCCAACCCCTGTGGCTGTGGCCCATTTGGAACCGGGCCATGCAAGCAGTTGGCAAGCACATGTGTACGCACACTTTACTTGTGTGAGTGGTGGGCAGGCGTGCTCGTGCACTTGCCTGCTGCTCGCAAGTTGCCTCTTTCCTTATTCTCCTCCGGTTTGGGGTTTTGTTTTTGCCATTGTTCTTTTGTCTTGGGCTATTTTTGTGTTTTTGTATTGTTCTTTGTTTTTACATGCTTTTAATAATCATAAATTGCCTGGAGTCATTGGGAGTTGAGCAAGCATGTAAGTTTAATAAATTATTATTATTATTTGGGGGAGGGGCGTCATTTGGATGGGGAGGAACAGGCTCAGGCTCAACCCTTCCAAGACTGAGTGGCTGTGGCTCCCGGCATCCCGATATAGTCAGTTGATTCCATCACTGACTATTGGGGGCGAGTCTTTGGCCCCCACTGAAAGGGCTCGCAATCTGGGAGTCCTCCTGGATAGGCAGCTGTCTTTGGAGGAACATCTGACGGCTGTTACCAGGGGGACCTTTTATCAGGTTCGCCTGATTCGCCAGTTGCGGCCCTTTCTTGATCGGGATTCCCTGTGCACAGTCACTCATGCCCTCGTCACCTCTCGCCTTGACTACTGTAACGCTCTCTACATGGGGCTCCCCTTGAAGAGCACCCGGAGGCTCCAGCTGGTCCAGAATGCAGCAGCGCGGGTAGTGATGGGAGCAACATGGCGCTCCCATGTAACACCACTCCTGCGCGAGCTGCACTGGCTCCCGGTGGTCTTCCGGGTGCGCTTCAAGGTGTTGGTTATCACCTTTAAAGCGCTCCATGGCATAGGGCCTAGCTATCTCCGAGACCGCCTGCTGCTACCGATGACCTCCCATCGACCCGTGCGCTCCCACAGAGAGGGCCTCCTCAGGGTGCCATCAGCCAAACAATGTAGGCTGGTGGCCCCCAGGGGGAGGGCTTTCTCTGTGGGGGCTCCCACCCTCTGGAATCAGTTGCCCCCGGAGATAAGAAGAATCCAGGACCTCAATGCCTTCCGTTGTTCCCTGAAAACCTATCTTTTTCAGCAAGCCGGGTTGGCTTAAGAAGAAATTTTAAAATTTTTAAATCCTTTTAATTAGTCTGTGATTTTTAATTTTTTGGGCCAAATTTTATATATATTTTTAAATGTTTTAATATTTGTATTCTATGTTTTTTATCTTGGCTGTACACCGCCCTGAGTCCTCAGGGAGAAGGGCGGTATATAAATTTGAAATTAAATTAAAATTAAATTAAATTTATCCTATTCTATTTTTTAAAAATATTACAACTAACTCGCCTTTTGAATTATTTACAGCTAACCTTCTGTCCGTCTTTTATTTTTAAGCTATCTTTAAAAAAATCGTTTTCTCCTCTTAGAATTTTGCCAGATGTTAGCCTTTGCTCTGCTAAACAGGTCCAAAAGGGCATTCAACGTCTCTAGCGTTGTTGTTTTTTTTACTCCTAAGCAACTACGACTGATGTATAGGATGTGACAATCCTGTTTGCAAAAGTAAACAATTTATGAAACTCTTTAGTGATAATGGCATAATCCATCATTAGCCAGAAGCTCTGTCTCCAAATGGATCTGCTGATTCTTGGACAGCTTCCTTGATAGGTATTTACAGAGTACTTTAAAGTTCATCTCAATTTCCTCCAGCTTTGGTTGTCATTCTCACTTCTTTACTTTTATTTAAGAACATGGCACATTTTCAAGGTTATTGATAGAAAGGGAAATCAACAAGGATTCATGTCATGGGAAAAGTAGGTGTAATCATTTCACAAATAGCTAAGTAAAAAATACCAGCTCACTAAAAAGATCAGCTCATGTGTGCAACTGAATTCCATGTTGGGGTTATTAAAAAGAAAAGAAAAGATAAAAATACAGCCAAGTTAATATTGTAATTCTTTACAGAAATCTATTTCGTGGTCACACTAAAATAAGGTGCACAGTTTCTGTTTTTAGACAGCAGGAAGAAAATTAAAACAGAAAAGAGCAAACGAAATGATCAAGGAAACGAAAGAACATCTCTTTGAGGTTAAGCTACAATGTTTAGAGCATTTTAACTTTGGGCATATAAATAGGAACATATAAATGATTCCACATAAGGTTACTGAGTAATGCTTTGAGATCTGGAAGTCTGGAAGTCCATTGTAAGCAATGAAGAAAAGATGGACAATGCATGTATTAAAAGTCAGGAGGACAGTAATTTGGCACAAGTAGAGATTAATATTCAAATATGAAAAATTTTCTCCACTAGAAAGAATATGGCTATTCTGTAATGTTATTAACAATGCTAACATCTACGAATAGTAGTAGTTCCTCCAACAACACCTTGTTTCACTAGCAGTAATGCAATATAAAATTCTAATAGTGTAATGCAAAAAATTGCATTATGTGTACCTGATGAAAGAAATGTCTGGACAACAGCGGAAAAATAAAATCCACTCCAAATCTGAGGGGGTTGGAGTACCAATAAAGGAGAATATTTATAGAAGTCCTTGGTGCTCTCTGAGCTTGCTGTTTTCTCGCAGACATTTCATTACTTAAACTAGGTAACAGCAGTGCTAATTTGAGTAATGAAATGTCTGCAAGAAAACAAGCAGTCTCGGAGAGCACCAAAGACCTCTCATTTCAACCCTGAGCTACAAATATTCTCCTTTATTGGTACTCCAAATTCTGCTGAATTATAGCCATTGCTGCCCATTCCCGCTGCAAGGCCAGTCCTCCCCCATAAAACCCAGCTGCAATTCTGTATAGCCCTATCCTAGGCCCCTGATATTTCCACATAGCTCAGTATGGAATCTTCTGCTTATTATTTCATTCCATAAGTGTAACCCCATTGCGGTGATAGATACTGTAATGCTGAAAATTTATATGTAAATTAGCATCCATGGGATTATTCAACCCTCTAAATCTATTGGCAGACCGTACTTCGTAACATGGGTTTCAGCTTTTTCTCGGTTTACCGTTTTTATTAAGAGAATGTATGGATGACTGGCAATGAAGGTACCTAAGACTTTAAAAAGAGTCCCGCTGGCTTATAAAAAGCCCCGTGTCAGTTTTCAAATAGTGGCCACTGAGAAGCTTTTAGGAAGCTGAGCATTAGAGCATGAAGCCATCTGCATCTGGCCTTCTCAAACTGTGGATCAGGGTTATGGGCAATTTAGAGGGGATTCATATTTTTTAAAAATCTGATCACACGGCAGTCCTGTCAAAACATGCTCTGAGCTTTGCGCCCCCTTTTTTGCCGTGGAAACAAAAAGTGGGGTAAGTTTAGACAGCTCTTCTCCTTTGGTTGCATAGGAAAAATGTGAATCTCGACAAACATCCTTCCAGGATTTGCTCCTCACTTGTTTCACTGTGTAAAACAAATGGCTGGGATTCTGTGAAATATGGGAATCCCTAAGACCATGATGGTGAACCTATGGCATGCGTGCCACATGTGGCACGTGGAGCCATCTCTGCGGGCATGCGAGCTGACGCCCAGGTCAGCTCCACTGTGCATGCCTGCACGCCGCCAGCCAGCTGATTTTCGGGTCTCTGCCGGGAAACGCGCATGCATGCGCGGGTGGGTGGGTGGCTCACGCATGCTTGTGCAGGGGCTGGGGGGTTGCGGCGTGCCCCCCACCCCTGTATGTTGTTCCAGGAGGCTTCAGGGAGGCCTGCTAGCATAAAAACGGGGCTGGGGGTGCTGTGGCCCTCCCACTCTGTTTTTAGTTCCAAGAGGCTTCATGGAGGCCTGCTAGCACAAAAATGGGGGAGGGGTGCGACATGCCCCCACCCCCAGTTTTTGGTTCCAGGCAGCTTCAGGGAGGCCTGCTAACACCAAAACGGGGGTTGCACACACACATGCATGGGGGGGAAGGGAAGTCGCGTGCGCATGCACAGGGCCTGCAGGGGGGCATTGCATTATGGGTGTCAGCACGCACGCACACTAACACCCGAGGGAAAAAAGGTTCGCCATCATTGCCCTAAGATATATAGGTGGGCCTTGACTTACAGCCGTTTGTTTAGTGACCATTCGAATGACCACACCAATGAAAAAAAAGACTTCTGGTAATTTTTCACATGTATGACTGTGGCAGCATCACCATGGTCACATGATCAAAATTCAGCAGCTTGGCAACTGGCATGTATTTATGTCAGTTGCAATGTCCCAGGGTCATGCAATCACCTTTTGCTATTTTCTGACAAGCCAAGCCAATGGGGAAGCCAGATTTGCTTAACAACCTTGTCACTAATTTAACAACTGCAATGATTCACTTAGCAACTATAACAAGAAAAAATGTAAAATGAGACAACACTCACTTAATATGTCTTGCTTTCCTCAGGTGTGGTCATATGTTGAGGACTATCTGGATAAATTAAATTTTAATTTAAGGGTTTTTTTTCTTTTTGGCCATGTCTTATTCCCTATGAAATAATTAGTTTTCTTCATGCAAGTTGAGTTACGATTTCACACATTTTTCATTTTAGGCAGTTATGGCATCATAGCATTTGAGATCCTCTGAATTATTCGTTTTTAAACTATTCTCTATCACTTTAGGGAATTGGGAGGTGTCTATATTGTCTGCTCTTCATGTTTCTTTCAGATTTCAATTTCAAAGTAGTTTTCAATTTACAATTTTAAAACAGATTCTGCCACAAATCTACGTTGCGGGAATGGCAGGGACCTCGGCTCCTGAGATAACCGGAGAGACGGCTAACTAACAGACCGGATAGCCACCTTGATCGCTTTTCTGTGATCTCTAAAAAGATTCCCCTTTTTCTTACAGTTTTTGAAGAGAATCCAGGAATTAATGGTGCTGTGAAGCCGTTTCTTTTTGAACATCTCTACTGGCTGAAGACTGAGCCTATCTGGGAGGTCACCAGGTAAGGGAGGCATCACCAAAAAAGATGACAGGCTCAGTCTCCAGGCAGAAGAGAGAGTAACAGCCATTCCTGGATTCTCTCCTCAGCACAATGGAGAACTGGGTAAAATAGGTAACAGAAAATCATCAAGCTTCTGGTATTATTTGTTGCAGTTTTCACCGATTAGCGTCTGGTGCTCAGTGCTCTTCTTTAAACCTCCTTTTCTGCACTGACCAAGTGATAATTGCCTGTGAACTCCAATAAATGATTGATACGTAAATGAAATTCACTTTGATTTGCTTCACTTGTCTGTGCATAGAGCAACTGGATTTGGGTGGCTTGTCCATGAAGTAAAACATGCAAGTCTGATCTGGAAACAGAGTGACATGAAGCTTTTGTCTTCCAAAAAATGAACTAATATGCAGGTATTCCAGGAAGAAATAAGTTGAAAGCTGAGGTGTGTCCTTGATAATACCATGAGTAACATGTTAAAAGTTTTGGAAAAGGCAATAATTTTATCATACTTTTTCATTAACATTGAGACATAGATACCATGGTTTAAACAAAATCAAAAATTAAACTGGTTAACAAAAATTAACCAGTAATTGTATTTTTCTGATGCAAGATTAATGTAAAGCAAGGATGAAGAATCTGCAGCACTAAAGCTTTATGGGAGCCTCAGAATGATTTCCCAACTGCTCAATTCAGATCTCAATTAAGCATGAATGATCCCTATTCCTATTCATTTCCTGTCTGGCTGCAGGATTGGGAGGAAGGAAGAGATAAAGTAGTGGATTACAATAACTAAGAAAGAAAAGCAGAATTATTCTGTCAGAGGGAGACAGAATAGATCCTGTCCCATTGGGCCCAGTATGTCCTACTGCTCTATTCCTGTAGGAGATGACCAGGCTGAGCCTGAGGGAGGGGTCAAATGCATAATAAGTCATGAGTCCCTGTGCACCCGCAAGAGATCCAAGTCCAGTCCAGATTGAATGTATCTCTTATATCCCGCTCATTTCCCTTGACTTTCAGTTGATCAGGTTCTTGTAGAGAGCTTAAGCTTGCAATAAATCTTTATACTCATTTGAACTGCCTGAATTTCCTGATGCTTGACAATTCCACCATCAACATCTGTCCCTTGCACAAGGCCAGCAGCTCCTAACAATGTAGCCCTTAATAGGAATGTAGCCCTTGATTATTTTCCCAAGAAATTGTTATTCTTTCTATAAAGCACATTTATACAATAATATTTTTGCAAATACAAACTTTAATTCTGTACTCTACAAAAAGTCTTGCATATTCTTCTTTTTACAAAAAAAGGAGAAAGAAACATTACAAAAATACAGACAATTTAATACAATTTTATATAATTGCCTTTAGTTGTTATTTTCATTAAAATATTGCTACCAAAGAACTACAATATTTTAATCGACTATATAAAAAAAAATTAAACCAATGCTTTCCTTTTAAGCAGCAACATGTAAATAAACACAGGTCAAAACACAGTTTATGATCATAGTGGATATATCTAACATTGTTTGGAAATAATATTTTACATAGTTAATTTGTAATGTTTTATACATTATTTATATAATATTTATATATTTATATATATATATATATAAAAACATAGCTTGCTAGAATTGAAATGATAGGACGGATTTTGCATGGCAAAGATGTGCAAAGGCCAGTCTGCTTAGTTAGCCTGCTCGGTTTACTTTTTAAAATAAATTTTAAACATCTGTCTTTCAGAATTTCCCCCCAAAGGGCAGAAATTAGTTCTGCTCTCATTCATCTCTTTTTGCCTGCCCTTAGTTTTCTTGAAAGCTGCACCCCAACCTGGTGCCCTCAGTACATATCCTACAACTCCCTCAATTTCATTCAGCTCTGCTAATCATAACGGGAATTGCGGTCCAGTTCACCCCAACAGCGACGAAATGGAGAAAATGGGTGTAATGAATAGCTACAAATCTCCTGTTTTCTTCAGGGCATGGGAAATTCAAGAAGAATTTTAACTGAATATCAGGATAAGACGGCTCTGCCCAGCAGTCCGTCACCCGCCTGGAGGATTAGTGTTCTGAGTTTCAACCCCAGACCTCATAGTGCTAACATACATCAACAAGACTGTCCACACAAAAAATCTTTTATGAGTGGGGACTGTTCAAAATACAGTTCCACCATTAGTGGTAGTGGATAGGAAGATTTACTGGGCCATTGAGTAAACACAGGCCAGAGATACCAAACAGGATTATGGACAATACCTATTAAAGGTATTTCATTCTGGATATCTTGAATGTCCTATAGTTGATTAATCCTATCTATTCTCCAATGTTTAGAGATGTATCACTTGCGAGAACAAATACTGAATGAATCTTACAAACAGGGGAATCAGCTGAGTTCTGTTTACCAAGTCAATTTTGTTTTATGTCTCATCAGATAGAAAGTGGTATTATTGTTCAGGGGAATGTACAATAAGAAAAAAATATTTTCTAATATTTTACAGGGCATGCTTCATCTAAACCAAAGTCACAGTATGGAATGGAAAGAACACAAAATATATAGATATATATAAGAGATTATCCTTAAAAAGTGACCACAATCGATGTCAGTGCTTATTTCTTGTACATAGTGCTATAATTTAGTTAGTGAGGGTTTGTCTCTCTACACCCCCGTCCCACTTTCCTAACAGAAAATTACAAATCTTCATAGGAAGGAAGAAAGGAAGGATGGAAAACCAAAGAAAACAGAGATGGCCAGTTTCCTAACAATTATTTAGTGTTCATTACAGTATGAACAATTTAGCATTCACTACAACATGAACACTCAGCCAATTGCACATTTAGAAATTCCTGCATGTGTTGACTTGTTTTGTGATTGTTGCCTCTGACTTGGCTGAACAACATCCATTTTATGCAAATGTTGTAAAGAGTAAAAAGGCCACAGAGTAAGACCTTGCGGTCAGGCAAAAATCTCTCCCTACATTCTACTGTCAGATGAGATTGAGAGCAGCAGGTAGTTGCTGTCAGCAGTCATTTTGCAAAAAACAAAATAATAAAAAAATAAAAATAAAATAAAAAGAAGACAAATGTCTACACCATGTTGTGATGGTTGTTCCTGTCAATGATGTCCACAGGTGATAAGATCTCCCTCCGAATGGGAGGAGGCTGCAACACCTTGGTTTTCTGCTTGAAGAGGTCTGAGACATAAAAGACCTGTCAATAAAAATAAATATATTTAAAATGAGGGCTTACAAGTTTTACTCCTACTGCATTTGGCTTCAGTCAAGTCTCTCATTCATAAAGTGATGATACCGCAAAAAAATTCCCCAGCCTGGTACCTCTTTCAGGTATGTGAAGTGAATGTTGTTAAAAGAGGCGAAAATAGCTGTTCAGACGTTATAGTGTCCCCAGTTATGTTAGAGAACTGAATTTGTGTAATGGAGAACAAGCAAGATACTTACACAAAACATACAGAAAATACATTTTTGGCAACTGTATTCAACACTGCTCCCTTCTCTATGAGAATTTCCCTTTTCATTCTTGATTTTTTTTTCTCCTTCTATTGGATTAGCCTTTCTTCACAATATAATTTACTATTCTAATTTGCTGCGTGGAAATACCTAGGCAGAGAGTGTACTAAAGTAAGGAATTTTTGGGAAAAGGGTTGGTAATGTGGAAATAGTCCAATTTCAACTTTTACTTTTCTAAATCATCACACAAAATCACAGCCTGTTGCATTCCTTCTGATAATCCAAACTCTGCTATTAATAAATTTTCTTTAAGAGTCAGTTGTCTGCAATTATTAGTCAGGGACTAGTCTGATGTTTCTTCACTTTCCTCTCCCCACTGCTTCCTTTCCTTCACCATCTTTTCCTCTCCATTAATATATTAACACTTACTTAGGATGACTGTTCAGTATTTATAGGGCAGCATTAAGAGAGATTCCCAGCCACTTTTCCCTGAAATAGCCAATGAGGTAAGCATCGTTACGGATGTGAAAAAGTCTTCGTTTAGCTATTCACAGAGGCAGCCGCACAATGAAAAATCCCAGAGAGGAAACTTTAACATCCTCCTCTAATATAGTAGTTGAACATCTTATCAGGCTAACATAATGGGCGTGCTTTTTCTCTTGCAAAATATTATTCTGAGGCCAGAAAGGAAGAGATCCAGACAGCGCCTGGTTCTACAAACAGCAGAATAATCTCTCTTGTACAGTAATATTCCAGTCATCAAAATCTTCGTCATATGGATGCATATGTGCACTTATTTATACACTTCTGCTGAAAGTAGAACTTTTTCTACCTTCTAATTTATGGGAGAATTAGACTGATATTGCTCATCAAATACTATGAGGTCAATAAAGGATCAGAAGCTACAATCCAAGAAGTGACAATGACTTATACTATACATATTTAAAAAATGGCATACAAGATTGACTGGAGTAGAATAAGACAGGAAGAGTCAATTTTGTTCAGATTATATAACTTCTTTCAGGACTAGCTTCAAGCTCTGCCATCCTCAGTATGCCAGCAAAGTACCATTCAATGCTTTCCCAGAATGAAGAGTCACCAAGCACATTATAGATTTAATAAATGATTCATTTTATGGATTCAAATGTTAAATTGAGACTTCCAATGGTCTTACAATATTTCTGCATCTAAATATTGCACTGAAGCATAGTTACTTCACTGAGGAATTACACTTTGTTGAGAAAAAGAAGTAATACAAAGAAAAACCATAGTTAGATTGTAAATTCTTTCTTTCTCACTGTCATCCTAAAACTTGCTTGAAAATTAAGTCAAATGAAAGACCAACTGGACTTCCCCTTTTGCTTTTGAGAAATACGTTTGCTCACAATATTCTAAATGCCATTAAAGAGAGCATGAGCGAGTTCAGTGGCAGAGAAACCCTGTAAGAAAAAGATCTGTGAACAACTCATAGTCAGAATCAATCACAAAAGTTAGCTCTGACTAAATTCTATTGAAATCAAAGCACTTACATAATCATGACCACACCTGCCTACTTACTTTCATTAGTCCATATGCTATTCAGTATTTACACATATATATCCTGCCATTCATTCAAGTTGCTTGTGCTAGACAACTCTGATAGATCTGCATTCTGTTTCCTCCTAAAGTTGTTAGAGCATGAACTGAAGTTAGTGTAGGCATATATTCAAAGAGTAAGCAACTCTCACTATTGGTAACTTCTAAAGAGAACCTTGGTACTAGGTAATTAATGAGGCCAAATGCTCTTTATTGTTCTATTTATTTTTTTTATGCTGTGGCATATTTTGTTTTCTCTAGATTTGCAATTGGAAAAGGTAGATTTCAATCAAATTATAACACAACTGTATTGTATATTTGTACTGTATGTACACAACAGTGGTGGGTTTCAAATTTTTTTTACTACCGGTTCTGTGGGTGTGGCTTGGTGGGCGTGGCAGGGGAAGGATACTGTAAAATCTCCATTCCTACCCCACTTCAGGAGAAGGATACTGTAAAATCTCCATTCTGTCCCCAATCCAGGGGAAGGTTACTGCAAAATCCCCATTTCCTCCCGATCAGCTGGAATTTGGGAGGCAAAGAATAGATGGGGGTGGGGCCCGTCAGAATTTTTACTACCGGTTCTCTGAACTACTCAAAATTTCTGCTACCAGTTCTCCAGAACTGGTCAGAACCTGCTGAAACCCACCTCTGGTACACAACTGTAAGAACCCTGTTGGAGCAGTGGTTAGAATGTAGTATTGTAGGAGAACTCTTACCACAATTTGGAGTTCAATTCTGACAGGGCTCAAGGTTGATTTAGCCTTCCAGCTTTCCAAAGTCAGTAAAATGAGAACCCAGATTGTTGGGGGCAATATGCTAACACTGTAAACACCCAGAGAGTCTGTATAACAATATGGAGCAGCATATAAGTCTAAGTACTATTGGTATTGCTATTTATATTCCAGATCAAATGCTGCTGTAGCTTTTTTGCAGTAGACAGCTGAAGGCCTGCCAAGACTTCATTTAATCTCAGCTATATCCACATTATATATTGAAAACTCCATGACAGATCAATCTGTGGCAGGAGGAATGGTGGTCATGCAGTATAAATGACCGATGGAGAGATTAGATTCTATCTGGCCCAAATTTTATAAATGTGTAAATTATGGAAGGGATATCATCTTGGCTTCCTTAGCCTTTGTTCTGCTGCTCATGGTTTTGTGTGGCTTTAAATTAGATACCGGGTAGCAATAGCATTGATTCTCTTTTAAACTGTATTTTGCTTTAGTGAAGACTTGAGGTTATGCAGACACATACAGAAAGTTTATGTAAGGTCAAACATGACCTTCCAAGGTCATGGAAAAGTTCATACTTTGTATGTGGAGTGCAAAAAACGTAAGATAAATCCACAAGGTATTTTGGATTGGACTTCCATTTCCTGTGGAAGGTGTTCTTTGACCATAAAAAATTGCTATACAAAGTCATTTGAAATAATCAGTAGATATTTTAAAAACTTTTATTGAGTCAACAGTACTTAAAGAAATATCTGAAAATAGTCTGAGATGGAAAGGGAAATGTATTTAGATTCATGACCTCCCTAATTTTGTAACTACATGGGTAATACTGTCTGAATCTAAACTGTATGTTGATTTTAGCAAATTTCAGTATATTTATGTTACAGAGAATTCAAGTATGTTTTAGCTGTTGAAATACAAATTTTATATTGTTTTTCTTTTTCAGTTGTGGAAATCAATCAAACAATCAATTTCACCTATTACTAGAATGTTTGAATACCAACGAGACAAATTCAAATGCTAGGACATCACAACCTTCTTGTTGAAAAACATTACATAACAAGTAATAAATCAGGAGACCGTATCCTATTTATTGGCTTAGCAACATGTGCATAGAGACTGATTTGCATGTGATTGACTGATGGATGAACTGATTACATGCCATCATTATTTTTAAAACTTACCTACCACATAGATTGATTTTCTCCATACCAATCAGCCCCTAAACCTGTTCTTTTAGGTTTCCCAACAGTGTACTAGTCATTGCTACTTTCATTGTATCTATCCACCTTGCTGCTGGCTATCATTTTCTTTTTCCTTCCGCTTTTCCTACTTTTAAAGCCTTATAAATGATCAAATCAGACTTTCAGTGAAGAGACTGCAGTGTGTATTGTCTCAAAGCTCCTACTGTTAAAGTGGCTTCACAAGCCAAGAGCTTACCATCAAGCTGTTTATATTAAGATTCTTGACTTGTTCCTCCAAAACATGCTAGAAATCCAAAGCGGAAAGAATCTGTTTATTTTTTTACTTTAGAAGATAAGTCAAAGAATTTCCGTCTGGATGTAAAATTTAGCTTTTGCTTGAGGGTGATTCTTGGGAGGGGGGGGTGTTAGTTAAGCAACTAAATTTCATTTTATTAAATTTTATTTTAATAAAATAAAATTTTAAATAAAAGTTAATTCGATGTGCATAGTGCAGCAGGGCACTGTAATATTTTATTTTATTTTTTTATTATTCATATTTCTATGCCGCTCACTCTCCGAGGACTCTGGGCGGCTTACACCAAAGACAGTATACTAAATAGCATATTGCCCCCTAACAATCTGGGTCCTCATTTTACCCACCTCAGAAGGATGGAAGGCTGAATCAATCTTGAGCCGATGAGATCTGATCCGCTGAACTAGCAGTCAGCTGAAGTAGCTGCAATACTGCACCCTAACCACTGCGCCACCTCAGCTCTTATACAAGCAACAGCCCAGAATTCTTAAGGTGACCAGAATTCTTAAGGATCATCAATGAAAGTTCCGGTTCAGGTCATAGATCTGATTCTCTATGTAGCTGAACAATAATAACTACAACAAATCTATTCCAAATGACACAAAAACTCTTTTCCATCAAACCCACCCTATCATAAAGGGTTATGGAACAGTAACCCCATATATCTGGATGACACCAGACTGCCAATGTCCAACACTGGTAATGAGATAATTAAGAGTGTCAGATTTTACTTTACTGATTCATTTAGAAAAATAGAGAGAAGTTCTCGAGTTCATAAATCTTCTTCTGCAAAACATTTTGCGTATCAATTTCAGACTGGGAGCAGGGTGAGAGGGAGAGAAGAAAAACAGGGCAAGCAAGAAGTAGTTTGGCTGTACAGACATTTACCAACAGGAGGGAGAAACAGCAAGACAGCCAGTTTTGTACGTGTGTCTCACTCCCACTCAGAATTAAAAAGAATTATAATTGTAATTCTGTATAATTCTATTTTATAGAAGCTAAAGCAGACCAAGAGTAGAGTCACAATCTGGAACTAGAAAAAACCATTTTAAGGCATAAATAAATAAACATACAATGAAGGAAGTAATAATCAGTCTTCAATAAACATTGATGAGATGGGTGGCACATAAATCAAATAAATATATGAATAAAACATTATTCCTACAACAATTACATATTCTGTATCCATGAAATCGGGCGGGGGGGGGGGGGCTAGAAAATTGCTGACCATTCCTCTTCTCAGTTTCCTTTTCTTTGGTCATTCCTGTCATTGCAAGGCTGGGCAAATGGTGTAAATGCTTTCTCCGTATCCTGGCTCAGGCCTGATGTATATAGAAGAGGAGCTGGCGGGGTAAAAAATGATTGGGGTGAAAAAGGAAAGAGCCATACATGTGCTTGATATTGAGCAGACAGCTGTTTCCTCCGGCCTCTACCTCGTCACAGGAAAGTCAAGGCAAAGCAGCCAAACCCTCTTCTGCCTCAGTAAACCAGGCCATCTGTTAATTGCTCAGGAAAAGTATGTTGGATTTGTAACTTGTCCCTGCACAGGAAACAGTGAAACTGTCCATCTCTTCTATTGTCTGCCTAAAGCTGGTTCACTTCTGTGCCATGAGATGATCAATAATTTGATACACCTTGAATTCTATGCTTCATCTACAGCAGAGAACAAAACTATGATTACAAAAAAAAATAAATAAAAATGCCACCTTTTGGTGATATCCCAAATCTGCTGCCTTACAGCGATACTGATAAGGGGCCCTAGGCCCCTGTTTCCCTTCTAGAGGACAATTGGTATCTATTAAACAGAGGATTATTACTACCCTTAGTTACAAATTTCTGGTTCATAAATGCAAAATGGTGGTTCTTCAACTCTTAGTTAACACAATAAACTCCAGAGAGGAAAGAATTAACACATGGAGAGGATGATGATGCACACACTTGTTAATCAGAGTTCTTGATTTAGTGTGTCATATGAACTCAGCCTGGTTCAACTATTTAAATAATAATAATGAAAAAGCCTGAAATTAGTTCAGTGACACAGACAATGCTATCAATTACAAACATGATGTGAATGCTTACACAGCTGCATTCCTTCATAAACAGCTATGGAAAATGGGAATCAAATCATTTCGGGATTGTTGTGTCTGTGAGGAAATTGAATATTTAAATAAATAATTGCAGGGAACTAGAAGCTGAGTTAATGAAGAATGGTGAACAAAGCAAGGCATATTAGTCTTGATAGGAAAAAAAACCTGAGACATATAATGTAATTTTCAAGTATTTGAAAGGATGCTACATGAAATGAGCTACCCCCAGGGATACGACTGATCCCGGACCTCCGGACCTTCCGCCGGGCCCTGAAGACTTTTTTATTTCAGCAAGCCGGGCTGGGTTAAAAATCTTTTAATTGGGGAATTTTATGGTAAGGTGTTTTAAATTGGGGAAGCCAAAGATAAATTTAATTTTGTTTTAAAGTATTTTAATATTTGTATTGTGTGTTTTTAATTTTGGCTGTTCACCACCCCGAGTCCTTCGGGAGAGGGGGCGGTATAAAAATTTAAAAAATAAATAAATAAATAAATACCAAATAAGAGCCTTGGTAGTACAGTGGTCTAAAGCACCCTGTTATTAAAACCAGCTGCCTGCAATTACTGCAGGTTCAAATCTCGCCAGGCTCAAGGTTGACTCAGCCTTCCATCCTTTCTAAGGTAGGTAAATTGAGGACCCAGTTGTGGGGGCAATAAGCTGACTTTGTATAAATATACAAAAGGATGAAGGCTATTGCTTAGTGCATTGTAAGCCGCCCTGAGTCTCTGGAGAAGGGCGTCATATAAATCAAATTTAAAAAAAAAAGTGGTAGACTCCTTTCAAGCAGAGCTAAAAGAAATATCATGGCATAAAATGCTACTTCATTAGCCTTCTTATTTCCTGCTCAAAGCAGCTAGAACAAAAAACCAAAACCAAACAAGTTTTATTCAGCAAAGTTGTTCTGCCTATATGACACACGAGCGGAAAGAAGGAGAAAAAAAGAGCCTCTGTAATCCTTTATGGATTCATCTAGGTGAATTATGGCATGGGTTGTTTGAGCGACCGGCTCTCCCCAATTATCTGTCCCACCAGATCCAGCAGAACAGATATACTATGGACCTCATCTGCTAGTGGGACCCAGGAGACGGGCCTTTTCTGCCATGGCGCTCATCTTATGAAACATCCTCCTCCCTGAAGTGAGGCTGGATCCCTGTTTTCCAAAAGGAAGACCCTCAAAATCTGGTAATGCCAGCAGGCCTGGAGGGTCCCAGCGGCCCCAATGAAGTACTGAGGCTCCATTGTTTTGACATCTGCTGTCCTCTCTGACTGCATAATCACAATTTTGGATAATAATTGTTTGTTATATAATACTGTTTTATGGTTTTTATTCAACTCTCCTCAGAGTCATTTTTTCATGAGATATTAATTTGATGAATAAATGAATAAATAAATAAAATAAACTATGCTGGTAATATGCCCAGTTTGGCACAAATTCAAAGAAAGTTTTTTCCCCCAAACACTAAACATGCCAAACCTCGATCTTTGGAGGGAAATGCAGAAAACAGCTGTTTCACATGAGTTTCAGCATTACACCTGAAAGACTAGAGGTCACTTGGCATTTATATTTCCATTTTCCCAGAATTATATAAAGAAACCCTACATTTGTTTTCTTGGCTTAAGAGTGTCCTTGCCTTTCTTACTTGGTTTTACTAACGCCAACCTAATCCAATCTATTGACAATCTCCTCCCTTTCCCCAAATCCATTCCTGGCTGCTAATGTGTTCAGCTAATATAATAGCTCAATAGTAGTAAGTGCAAGAGAGATCTTGGAGTCCTAGTGGACAGTTACTTAAATATGAGCCAGCAGTGTGCCGCCACTGCCAAAAAAGCCAACGCAGCCCTAGGCTGCATTAACAGAGGAATAATATCAAGATCATGTGAAATGTTAATATCACTTTATAATGCCTTGGTAAGACTACACTTGGAATATTTTGGTGGCCATGATGTAAAAAAAGATATTGCAAATATAGAAAGAGTGCAGACAAAAGCAACAAAGATGATTAGGGGACTGAAGGCTAAAACATACGAAGAACCGTTACAGGAACTGGATATCCTAGTCTAATGAAAAGAAGGACCAGGGGGGGATATGATAGCACTGTTACAATATCTGAAGAGCTCCTATAAAGACAAGAGGGATCAAACTATTTTCCAAAGCACCAAAAGGCAAGACAAGAAACAATGGTTGGAAAGTAGAAGAGAAGCAACCTAGAATTAAGGATTAATGAATTAATTTCCTAAGGGTAACAGCAATTAATCAATAGAACAGCTTGCCTTCAGATGCTCCATCACTGAAGGCTTTCAAAAAGAGACTGGACAACCATTTGTCTGAAATGATATAGGGTCTCCTGCTTGATGAGGGGATCGGACTAGAAGACCTTCAAGATCCCTTCCAACTCTGTTATTCTGTTTGTATTCTTATAATGATATTTGTACCAAGTTTAAAAAAAACAGTACATTGTTTTTCAGTCTGTGCTACTGCTGCTTGATAGTATCTAGGTGTCTCTCCTCATGCAATTCACCATGAACTTCTAAGATTGGGATGCTGTCTATTATCCCAAATTTAGTTGGCAGCAGTATTAATACAAGTAGGCTTATCCCACATTAAAATGAACATGTAACATTTAGATCGGACAAAACAAAAATCCAATTTCAATACTTCATCACTTGAAATGTTGTGCTCTGTTATAATTTTAGCATTTCAACAAATTTAAGTAAACCAATTCTCAACAATCAATCAACACTTTGCGAGAATGTGAATCTAAGATTTTCAGTTTCTTTATAGGAGGGCTGTTCTACCCGGAGTTCACGTCAAGCTTCCAAAAGCCACAAGAATGGCTCTGAGCCCTTCCAAAAGTTGCAACTGAATTACAATTTTAATTTAATGTCAAATTCGTAGGAAGTAATTATGTTAATTGCATTTAATTAATGAAGTTAAATTAAGTAGGTTCCATGTTTTAAAAATGCATCCTAGATTTACACAGAGAAAAGTAGTATTACAAAAGCTAATTTTGAAAGATTCTACCTCTGGGATCCCTTCAAGTGTATGGTGGCAGACACTTTTAAAAACATAAAACAACTTGCAATATAGGTGTCAAAGGGAACACTTTTCCTTACACAAGCATGCTCAAATGATAAGGTTATATGCTGTACTTGCTTCCAGGTACCATCATGATCAGAGATAAGAAAGATAATATCTAGGAGATGGAAAAATCCTGTCCAGGAACATTTGCCAAGAGCTAACTTTATTATTATGTAAAACATGTTCTAATTTCCCGGTCCTTCTAGCTTTGTGTATTTATCTTAGAAATATTTTAAGAAATCTTGTTGGTCACTTCCTTGTTTGCAGATTTTAATCTATTCCATTTCTAAGTGTTATTACTGTTTAGTTTATTTTACTGCTTAGATTGTTAGTGTTTTACTGAGATTCTCAGATGTAGTATAGTATAAAAATCTTCTATATACACAAACAAACCAAGTGTCTCGCTAGCAGCGTCTCCCTCCCTGTTGGATATATATTCCACACACTGTGATGGAGATAAAATTCTTATATATATGGTGCTTGAAGAGAAATGTTTGTTTTATGTGCCAAATTACAATTTGTGGATGTTTTAAGTTAAATGAAGTCCTATCGCAGTCTCTACCATGGAACGGAGTACAATTTTGTTACATGTGACATTTATAGACATTTACTGAAATAATAAGCTGGTAAAATAGAAGACTTACTATGCAATATGCCACCAGGGCTCCTTGTGTAAAACCTGCCAGTACATCTGTGGGGTGATGTTTGTGGTCGGATACACGAGAAAGTCCTGTGTAAAATGCCATCATGATCAGTGTGAACTGGAGCAACGGGCGCAACAGGCGGGCTCCTCTCCAAGTAAATCTGGCTTGCAGGTACAACTGTAATGACAAAGAAAGTAACAGAAAAGCACAATGATACTGTCCTCAAAGCAAATGAGACTGTCAACTTTCTCCAACATGAAGCTTCCAAAATCCTGGTTCAGTGCTATGCTAATGATGGCGGATTAACCAACCTCTGGGCAACCTTCTTCAATTTAGCCAGTTCTCCATGTACAAAAGCTAGTACTAAATATTAGGGTACCAATTTCATCTTGCTACTGATTTCAGGGTGCCTGACCAATTTCATTTTGGGCATATTAGACTATGACTCCCATTGAACCTAGCAAATGTAACATTGGAGAAAGCTGATACAGATGAGCAAAAATACAAGACTGATAGTTTTTTTTCCATTTTCTGTGTGAGGGGTATCTATGCCACTAAGTATCACATCACATGGCAGAGAATTCTTTAACTCGGGGGTTTTCACTTCTGGGTTATGTCAGCCATTGGGAACTGTAGGCCGCAACACCTGGAAAATGACAGGCTCTCCCAATCTTTATGAAAGTTAATTAGTCTTGGAGGGGGGAGAATTGCTTTCCAGAGGCACATTTCATCCTGCTCCAATTTAGATTAAAAATCTGAATGTTCAAACCGTTTATAGCAAATTATCTTGGCTTTCCTGGATCGATGCTAATAAACTTCACTGTGTAACCCTGAATCTCATTCTGATAATTACAAGGATACTGTCTCGCTTTTTCCAGGTTATAATATTTCCTTTTTGTCATTTTTCCTCTTGGACTAAATAAATATTCCACACTTAAGAGCTTCTTCGTAAGAAAGGTGCCCTAATCCTTTTGGCTTCCCTTTTTCTGTGCTCTGTAAAAATCTACAAAGCTCTTTCAAAACTGGCTGCTGGATATCTTAAAATACTATGTAGTCTCTTACACTGTGAAGTCATATGTTTGAATTTCACCTCTTTTCTAGTTTTGCCTGAAATTCAAGTTCTGTTGAGTTGCTTTCGACTTTTAAGGCTTCTTAAATATAAAATTTAGAGTGAAAAATGACATTCCTCCCCACTTATCCTGATCCAGTTTCCTCTCAAAAGCTGAGGGCAAAGCCTATTTCTCAGGTTCCTGTGGGAACCAGGGAGGCGAAAAGGGAAAGAGGCTGCAGGAAACACATAGACGTCTACTCACAAATCAAAGGAGCTGGTAGCTGACCCAACCCAAAAGTCAGGGTGTGGAGAATGTAGGCCCGACTGAATACCTCATCAACTACTGCCTTCCTGTGCATAGGAAGCAAGGAATGGGATGTGACAAGGTCACAGAAATGTCCCATGTAGGATCTGAGCTGTAATACTGATTGGAGGAATTGAACTGTTACGTTACACCTACAAAGAGTGCATTAAAAAATCCTACATATTGCTGAATTGAGAGCTTACAATTAATAAGAAAATATCCAACAAAAGTTTCTAATTCCCTGAACATGAAATGCAATCAGATTCTTTGCTGGAACGTAATTACTGAATGACATGCTTAAATCTTGAGGTTGCACTTGTTTTTTTGTGACTAGGGATCCCTTGTCTGAATCCCAAGCCTCTCAAACTTTCCTTAGAAGAATTCTCTCATTTGATACAATTTTCTGTATCTAAAACTTATTCATATTCAGTCCTGATCAAAGTATCTGTAGTTGAATGCAGTGGGTGTAATTTCCGGGTGTGTGTACAGAATTCAAAACCTTCCCACCCAAGTTCATCTCCTAGATCAGAGGTGTCAAACTCATGGTTGTCACGGCGATGTCACGTGATGTATTGGGACTTTTTCCCCCTTCGCTAAATCAGGCGGGGGCGGGGCTAGCACGTGACGTATCCAGCCCACAGGCTGCGAGTTCGACACCCCTGTCCTAGATTAATGAACATGGTCCCATATCTCTAGAGCAGAGTTGCCCACAGCTGCCCCAAATACTCTCTCCCTGGATTATTTCTATCAACACAATGGGTCCAATTTTATGCCCTCCTCTGACTGCCATGCATTCTCACACTGAAAAGTTATTTCAGCTAAGCCCAGTCCTATATTAGATCTTGTTTTTCTTTGATAATGTTAGTGTGATTAAGAGTGCATTAGCGCTATAAAAAAATGGGAAGAAAGTGCTTAAAAACTTTTTCTAGCAATAACCCAAATGTACATGTCTGACTGACAAAGTCAGGCAGGTTGACCAGCTTGAGGACAAGCCGTGTCTAAATCCCATTTTTGCCAGTTCTTATCTGGCATATTAGAACTGTTTTTGGAACAGACAACATCTACCTATTGTTGCTGGAAAATGGGAATAGTTCATTAATAGCCCTTCCCTGAAATGTTACCGTCTAGTGGGACCTAGGAAGTGTGACTTTTTTTGTAGCAGCTGCTATCTTGGGAAACCCCCTTTCCTTGGGGAGCCATCAGACCTTCACCCTGTTCTCCTTCCAGAAGGCTGTAAAGAGCTGGATATGCCCCCTGGCACTGGGATAGAGTAAGATAGAAAACTGAAGGTGGTTTAGTTGCAGGCAACAAAGGAGAATGACTGAAATGTGTTTTTAAGATGATTTTTACCATTTCTTGGTTTTACCATTATTGTGAACCATTCAGAGTTGTATTCTAAGATGTGAGGTCCTATGTTTCTTTTAGATAAATAGAACCACAGTATTCCACCCATAAGGGCAATTTTGCTACTTAAGTGCTCTGAAAGAGAAAGCTAAAGCCAGTGAAATTTTACTCTTGATGTGTCTTTTAAAATTAAGCTTTAAGTTGAATTTTAAAATTTTAATCAGTATATGCATATCCTTTTATGATGAAAAGATAATGTCTGACTTGTAACCAGCACTTTTTGTATAAGAGTGATACATATACCCATAGAATCAAATTCCCCTCAAAAAATTTAGATATGTCTCAAAATATGACATGGTAACAAATTTGCAAAAAGCCCTCCTAAGAAAACAGAAACAGAAGCTGGCTTTATCACAGATGAATTCAGGCTAAAATCTGCATTTAAATTTGTTATGATCAAATGCTGTAAAAACAGCAGGTTTGTCCAAGACTTTTACTAAACATGAAGGGTTAATTAAATGAGTTCTTGCTAACCAAATCTTCCCGTCTCATTCATGATCCATTTTGACATTGCCATCCTATCCTTACTTCTTAAAGGCTTTCATTATAAAGTGAAACCAAGCTAAAGAAAACAAAACTTTATTTTTTTTAAAAAAAATACTAGTTGTTTTTGTAGCGAATTATATATGGTTTTTTAGTAAAGTCTCCAACTGCTGCAAACTCAATCATAGGAGGTTTACAGAGGCGCCAAGGTGGTGTTTGGATAGTAACAAAACATTGAGCAACTACAGCGCCAGACCAATGGGCTGCCATGGGAAAAACAGCCACCAATAGCATGGACTAGAAAAGTGTGACAAAACCAAAGAGGGAGGGAAGAAAGCAATGACCCAGTGACCATCGAGTGTGAGAGTTGCTGAAAAACCATACAAGTATTAAAATTCTGGCAAGAGCTGCACCACCACATAACCAACAGCTCTGGGGGAATATGCAGCACCGCCATTGCCAGGGGACTTCCAGTGATGTCAGCGGGAATAGACTGTGGTCAGCCAGAAATCCTAAGCAAATAAAAATGAGGTATCCATGTTTCTTCAGCAAGTTACAGAACAGCAGGAGAAAACTATTAATAGTTGCTTATATTTTTACTTTTCGGAATACTTTGTAAAAAAAAATAAAAAGGAGGCTCATTCCAGCCTGTAACCCAAGCCCTGTTTCTAATTTCACCTCCTAAATGTCATTTTTTGCTATTTCCAGTAGTATTAGTGAACACACATTATGAAGCTTGTGCACGTCATATTAACTTTCAGCTTATTTGTCCTGGCTGAGCCAAAGCATTTTTAGATACTCCGTATTATTAAACAGAGATGAATTTGTGCCATTTAAAATTGCTAAGAAGGACAGAGGGACTCAACCCAAACTGGACATCCTCCTTTGACTTGATAACTGAAAATGTGTTGGAACTACAGCTTTTAATCATAATCCATCTGGAGAGTATCAGTTTGGAGCTGGTTAGGAAAAGGAAAAGAAAGATACAACCAACTACAAAGAATAAATACTTTGTGGGCTGAACACTTGAAATTCATATATACCATATCATATATATACTTATTTACACACACACATACAAAAATTAATCATGAGGCTGATGAGGTGGTTTAGTATACAATGTAATGTTGTTTTTGGAGATAAATAAGAAGGCATGTAAAATACTACTTGACTAATTGAAAAGTGGCTATAAAATTGATTCATAGCTTTTTATGATAGTAAAGATTAACATCTTACAAGTGAGTGAGTAGCAGAATTTGGCCTTGCTCAGATCAGTTAGAAAATGCAAGAGGGAAAGACTAAAGTATTTCCTTTGTTGAATTTGCACTTTGAAATCAGACACCAATGTTTATCTAATGAATAATACGCTGGCCATCATCCTACTGAAATATAGTTTTAGGTCTGCTCCGGTAGCTAAGAATAAATATCAAGCAATCCTAGAAATTCAACTATTAAATATTAAAGATATGTAAGAGTTGATGTTCTAATTCATCATGGCACAATTAAAGTTATGTCAGCAAGGCTACATAAGAAAACAATCCAATGACTGTTGGCGCATGCATGGTCTCTGTGGGCAACATTATATACTTGACTTACAGTAGCAAAACTCTGGCAAACATTAAGGCAGTAATTGATATTAAGGAAGACAAAGGGAATATGTAGTGTTTGAAGACTGATACAGTAGTATCAGAACAGGACATTAAGGGTAAAATAAGCTTTGGTCTAACAAATTCTAATATAGAGGTAGGCAACCTATTGATAATTTGCCATATTTCTAATTGTTGAGAGTGCTAAATACCACAATGGCAGAATCTCATTATATGTATGGACATAACTGGAAGTATTTTCCTAAAATATTGAGGGGATTCTCTTTTTCTCTTTATTTTATCAACTATGTTATATCCAACTGGGGATTATATTAATTTCTTTTTTTTTTTTTTTGCTCCACTAAAAAATGACAAGGAACTGTGGGGCAATTATCAGCAACCAGGTTCTGAAAAAGGGGGAACGGGATCAAGGGTTATGTGGTCCTGGAACTTCAGGTTACCCTGTTCTCATTTTTTTCCTCCTTGCTGAGGTAAACCTACAGAAGTTGAGATTTTGAACTCACTGCAGAACTACTGATTTATATAAAGGCACAATGCAACATTCTTTCACGTATATACAGTAGCTAATTGTCACATAATAGGTCTACCATATTTAATCAGTGATGCCTCTGAAAATGAAATTAAGATATTATTCTCTGTAAGAAAAAGTACAATGCTTACAATATGGAGCTGATTCATATTGAGCTAAAGGCACCAGGTTAGCAAAGTTGGCTTATATTGAACCGATCATGGGGAACCATCACATCTGATTCTTCAATCACTGTTCTGTTGTTGAGTTTAGAAAGGTAGTTTCAATTTACAAGTCCCAGATGTAGAAGTCTATTTGCCAAATATTTCCAGTGCATCTATTTACAAGTTTAATATAGACATCCTGGCATGAAATTCTGCAAAAACAGCTAATTTTATCAGATAATGTCTACTTTTTACTTTAGACCATTGCTTTTTTACCATGAAGATAAAGCAAAATCCATGCACCCAACTAAAATGAATTGCAAAGGTCCAAGTGCTGAAAGTACATAATCTTTCAGCGTCTCCTTAGCAACAGTACTGTATCTTTTTTAAAAAAAAGAAAGGATCAAAGAAAGGAATGAATTATCTGTTAGTTGTTGCAGCGGCTGATCGCCTTTCACCTCGCTGTCTTCAGGCTTTCCCTCTATTCCGCGTGGCTCTCCAGGCTCACCGCGCGCCGAGGGGGTCCCCAAACGTGAAAAACTTGGGAACTTAGGAACTGAGACCATTCTCTTTCCCTGCTATGACATCACCACTGGAACTCATCACTATTTGAAAATCTTTTTAAAAATTAGTGTTTTGAGACCACTTCATACATTCCATATTATTAAGTACCATTACA
Organism: Pantherophis guttatus; assembly: GCF_059756535.1. Taxonomy (NCBI): domain Eukaryota; kingdom Metazoa; phylum Chordata; class Lepidosauria; order Squamata; family Colubridae; genus Pantherophis; species Pantherophis guttatus. The sequence continues at coordinate 65,603,395 of NC_142065.1, forward strand.
GACCACTGTCATATTTTCCCTAAACTTTTACATATACATATGTAATATGCTCGTTGTTATACTAACTGTGATATATTACATGTATCACAATACATGTCATCTATTCTAAACATGAGATGAATAGCAGAGGCAAAATCTGAATCTTCAAACTATATGCAAACATTTCTTTGAATTTTAAAAATTTAACAGGAACTAAATATGAATTAATAAATACAGAAGCTTTAAAAATTTTAATGTGTCAAGGGCTCTGGGGAACACAGTTTTAATCTTGGTGGAATTTAAAATAAAACAGCCACAATCAGCAACCTTGGCAAATTTCATGAAGATCCATTTCCTGGAGGCCTAGAATGTAGACAAAAGAATTCTTTAAGGAAAATGGCCTCAATAGTAGCTCCTTCCTCACTTTGAGAATGAAGGAAGATTAGTACCTTATGGGAAAGTTTGCCATTAGTCAGCGCTTCAAGTTTCATTTTTTTCAAAATTCTAACAAATGAAAGTAGTATAACAGGTTGCATTTAATTATATGATCAGCTGGGCCAGAAAGTTCTCAGCAGGTTGAAAACCAGCAAGGGCCTTGATTATATGTACTACATATAATAGGGCGGAGGGAGGAAAACATTTAGCAGCACTTTTGTATGAGACAAAACATGCAAAGACAGACCCCAGTACAGCAGCAATAAAATACTTGTTTGAGCATGCCAGTATTTTTAAAAAGAATCCAAACTGAGAGTGACTAATTTAAACCAAAGGTGAATTTTAAAACTTCCTTGCACCTATTTTTTTTACCCATCTATTTCCACAGGCAGCAATTCCAGGATTTACTCTGGAGATTTTCAATGCTGAATCAAACAAGGCGGTACATTTCACAAATTGCTATGCTTCCATTAAATGTGCTTCTGCCTTGGCTTATCAGTACAGTGTGAAAGAATTTACAGATCTTGAGCCTTTTCAGGTACAATCAGCCTGATACCAGTTCAAATCAAAGCTTCATCCCCCTAAGACCCTTTAGACACTAGCAGTGGCAATCCCACTCTCATAAATCCAATGCGATTCTTCAAATAGCTATTTGCTCTTATTAAACTTTTATCAGACTTTTCCCTCCAATGAGATTGTCACATAGGCACTGCCCAGTTACTGGGTTCATACAATGTGCTAATCCTTAGTATAGATCAGGTCTCACAACAGGCTGCAAACAGCCTGCCAAACAGCCTTGTAAGACCCACCAATTTTTTTTTTTAAAGTAATAAATTTAGAGCCACCACTGCTAGATCCAATGTTCCTGCTCCACCATTAGCCACAGAATAGCTGATGGACAATTCCAGTATTTTTTTCTGGCCCTTGAGAGTTTTTAGTTTATCAATGTGGCTCTTTCACCATGATGAGTTGTGCAGGCCAGGTATAGGCTGATTTTCACTTTGTACGTCTAGACCTAGGCACTGTGATTTGCAAACATGGCTTATGGCTTAGCATTTGTGTTTGCACCTAGATCTTTTCGGTTTTTTAAAAAACAAAGAATGGCTTTTTTAAAAAGCATATTTTAATTTGATGTGCAAAGCCAAATTTTAAGAACTTTTCTCCATGCTCCAGTTCTAGGAAGGACCATTAATTTCTTCTGATTAAACAAGTGAAACAAACAAACAAACAAAACAATTCTGAGTATATTCTAAGGATAAGAGGATAATTTAAGAATAATTTAACTGTAGACTGAAGACTGCAAACAATAAATTTTACATTTTCATAAAATCTGCATACCCCAGCACATCTATATCTGGAGATGACTACAGTATTATGATCTGAGTAGAGAAACACCATGCCCTCCTGACTAGAAGATTGTGACCTGCATGCCTCTGCTATGTCACATTAAGATGACCTTTTCTACATACCAATACTGTTGGATTGTCTAACCCAGTGGTTCCCAACCTTTTTTTGGCCATGCCCCACCTAAGCATCTCTAAAATTCTGATGTCCCCCCTGTGACATATAATTATTTGAGTCTTGTCTATGCAAATATTAAAAAGTGTTGCTAAGGTCTAGAGTCTAAACTCTAGACACCACATATTTTCGAATTGCCCCATTAAAAATCAAATTGCCCCCCTGTGGGGCGTGGGCCCCACATTGGGAACCACTGGTCCAACCCTTTAAACAAAAAGGATTCAAAACCATGTGGCTTTCCAGAAGCTGTTGGCACTCCTCTCCATTATTCTAGTTAAGGAAATTAGAAATGAGGGTCTCTCCAGCTCTCAATTAAATAATAATACTACTCTCCAGTTCTCAATTAAATAATGTCTTTAAATAAAGATTTGTTTTCTGACCATTCTTTACATGCAAGGCTGCCTTTTTTTTTTTAATAAAGCAGGATAAAATCTTAAGTTGAAAAAATAGTGCCACGTTGTCCCAGCAATGGTAGTGGTGATGAGTGGTGATGAACACAAATCATTTATCCAAACGTCCAAGAGACGAGCTTCATTGCTAATAACTAAAAGCCAAATTATAAAACACTCCATCTATGCATTGCTGGGAACAAAATCAAGTTCTAACCATTTTTGCATTGCATGCTCGTCCCTCTGGTTCATTGGCCATGTTATTTTAGCATTTCTGAGAGGAAATGGTATAAATGTTTACGGAGTAACTTTGAAATCCTTACAGGATGAAAAAAAAAAAACAGAGAGGAAAATATGAGGAAATAAATTCACATAGTCTATCAAAAAGCCTGGATGTATGGTAATTAAATTACAAAGATTGCTACCAACTTGAAGAGGAAAGAGGAAAGGAGGAGGAGGAGGAACAGCAGTAGGGAGTTGTCCTAATTTATCTTTTCAGGCAGCAACAAGAAGGAATTGTAATAGGAAAGGCCTATTCATAGATATAGTTAATGTTTTTATACCATCATGTCTGCATCCCTCCTTGGTAACCCTATTCCTATTTCATACCTAAGAATATGGCAGATATGAGACCTACGGATCACTGGAAAGTCTCAAAAAGGGGGAAAAAAGGGGCCTTTCCCATGTTATATTTTAATCACAAATCACTCGTTAAATCTCTCCTTCTTCCTTCCAAAGAGTTTAGGGCTGCTCCACCCATAATTGACCTATGCAAGGTTTCTTTCAGGAGTTCTACCCAGCTTACTTCCAGCCAGGAAACACTTTCGCATAACAAGCGGAGGAAAGGAAGGGCAGAGCCATTTTTCATTGACAAAGAAAAACAAGGCCAGAGCCAGAAATTTTGAGTGAAACTATGTGGGCAAGTTAAATCCACCTGCCCTGCTTCCTGGAGTGCTTCCGGGTAAAGGATTTTTTTTTAATTTTTTCCCCTTTTCGCCTAATGAAAGAGATAATTATAATATTCACTCAATGTATGCAAATGCCAGATAAGCAGCCTAACATTATCTCATTATGTTTTCTGTATGTGTAAGGGGTGCCTTTTTTTTTTTTTTTTGCTCTCCCTGTTTTCTACGCTCTTGGTGCTGTTGTAATAAAGCTAGGAATGGAACATCTATGCAGATAAGGATTTCCAAGCATTCCAATCCTTCTGAAGAACGAATGACATCCAAACCAATGGACCCATTTCAAGGATTTAATTTCTCTATCCATTTCTGTCTGATGTCACACAAAAGCCCACGTTGGACACAAAATGTGGGACCAGAGATACTCCTGAAAGCAAAGGATTTTTAGTGATCTTTCAGAGGATTCAAGTTTTGTCTGATGCAGACAAGAGGCTGAGTTGCTGCTTTAGGCTACAACAATGTTTTTAAAGTTAAAATAAAGAGCTTTCATTTTTTTTCTTCAAAAAATGTCTTCCCTTTTCCTAGAAGCTTGAAATTATGCTGTCTTCCTTAACAATTTTTCTGGGCTAATAAATGACAGTTGATGATCAAGATCGACCAACCATAGTTCGTAGATAGTATTAGTTAACCTGGATTTGTTTTAATGCTGGCTAGATAGCCAACTAGGCTGTTTAACAAGGAGCAGAATCTAGTTAATGTATTAAAATCTTGCATCCAGTTAATTAGAGACTTAAAAAATTTTTATTGTCACTTTAAATGTACACTAATCGGCATACATTAAAATGAAATTTCATTACATACGACTCTCAAAGGGTCACCACCTCCAATATACCTTACACAAACGTGACAAAAATATAAATAACTAAACAAAAAGTTTTATATTAAATTTAATTTATATTAAAAAGTTAATATATTAAAATTAGAGTAGAGTTTCTCTTTTAGAATTGAAAGACAAGTCTAATTGAAGACAAATTCATTCATTCATTCATTCATTTTATCCAAATATTCTCTTCTACATTGTAGGAAAGCCTTTCTTGTGTTAACTTTACTAAACATTTTTTATATCAAAAGCAACTTTCACTTTTCCATAGTGAAAGTTTGGGTACACATGATACTTAACCAAACATTACATCTCAAAGTGGAGCTTAGCAATTTTGAGTGGATTTTCATTTAATTTCCTCAGGGGAAGCAGATTCTGGCACTAATTACAGTTCTAATGCCAATCTATTTATTTGTGGTTAGCGGTCACCTTGCTGTAGAGAGTAAGGAAGATGACCTTGATGGAGATATGCAGGGTCCATTGCTAAATCAACAAAGGTAAAACACTGTTAAGTCCAGAATGAGATAACATTCAAAAGCATCTCAGCAGATGCCTTCCGAATTCACAGGACTATAAGGAAGTGGAATTGCAGTACAACTTGCAAGATTCTGGTATTACAGCTAATCTCAATCTCTGCCATCTTTCCAGTGGAGTTGATTTTCTGGTCTGATCTACCTAGTGAGGCTGACACAAGGAGGAGGGACTACACACCTTTTCCACATGGCTTTGTGTTATTACTCCACCTGAACTGAGATATGGTGTTCTTTTTTAAGTGCATCAAGCAACTAATCTGGGCTATCAATTGATATATTCTATGTAGGATTATTGAATCCTTCTTCATTAACTCTTCTTCCATTCTGTCCAATTCATTCTTAATATAGCTTTTTCCACTTTTTAATTTCCAAACATAGTGATTTATCTGCTTCACTTCTTTGATAACAAGAACTTGTACCACATTCATGAACAAACAACATTATTTTTGGACCATCAAACTCATGGTAGTCTACCACTGAAATTCAGAGATCTTCCAGTATTTCAGTCCTTCCTAACACTATCCCACAAGTTGAATTCTGGATCTTCTAGACAAAAAACCTGTATCTCCCTGATTTGAATCTAAGATCTCCTGGATGCAAAACAACTATCAGAAACTCTTAATAGTAAAGAGAGAAACCAGTATTGCAAGATCCGTGCTACATTGTTTTATATGGAAATGACGGCTGGAAGCCAAAATAACATTGTTCACATGACTGCATTTCTTCATGTTTACACTGCTGCATTTTCCAAGCAATTTTATATGTGGATGGATGAACTTGTAAAAGTCAAGTTAGTTTCAAACATATATTCTATGAACTAATAGAATCTAAATTATTGTGTCTATGCTTCTTCATAAATAACAGGATTTTTTTTAACCATAGATTTATTCTTGCATAAACAACACCATAAAGGACCTTGACTGTGTAAACTACACGATTAAGAGACAAGCCCTTGAAGTTATATTTTAGGTTTTAATAAATAAAGCTTTAATCTATGATTCTATTACCTAAAATATATGTAGTAGTGATCTTTTACTTTTTCTGGTTCATAATATTCATTCATTTCCCATTATAAACCTGAGAGAGAGAGGGGGGGAGGGAGGGGGAGAGAGAGAAAGAGAAACAGAAAGAAAGAAATATTACACATGATTTGCTAAGTAAAATAACTTTAGACTTACCACCAAATAAAGCATGGTATAGAGTGAGAAGGAAGCATGTCCAGAGAAAAATGATTTCCTGAAAAGGAAAAAAAATATGAAGCATTGCATTCAATCTGTTATTTGAATAAGTGGTCAGTTACTCTGCTTTCTCATCTCTTAAGGTGAAAAATCCACAGAACTAAAACTTCTCTTTATTCTATCCAAATTCATTTGTAACTATTAATTCAGGATTGAATAATTGTCACAGAGACAGCAGACATCTAAGATGAAATATTAACTGATCTACCACAAATCAACAGGATAACTAGATATCAAATGCTTGTCACTGCAAACATTTATACAGCCACTCCATCTCACACAAGGTGATTCTGGGTAACTTTCAATAATTGATTGAATATCTGTGTTTGGTTTTACTAAACAACTATTGTGAGCCGTGGTGACGCAGTGATTAGAATGCAATATTGCAACCTAACTCACTGCTCACTGCCAGGAGTTCGATCCTGACAGGGTTCAAGGTTGACTCAGTCTCCCAAGGTCGGTAAAATGAGGACCCAGATTTTTGGGGGACATATGCTGACTCTGTAAGCCACCAGAGAGTGCTGCAAAACACTATGGAGCGGTATATAAGTCTAAGTGCTATTGCTATGAAGTCCATTCACATACTATTGAGATGTAGAAAATGGAAACAATGCAATTATCATTGTGCCCAGCATGAGGAAGCACACTTCTGCTTATACAGCATATAATAGGTATTTAGTATGCCATATAGATTCACAGATGGTGTCTTCCTGAGAGAATCTGTCCAATTCACTTTTACAGTTGAATTAAACTGGTATGTATAATCCTATCTAAAATCCTGACTATGAATGGTATGAGTACTCCCTTTCTCCAGTTTCTAGTACAGTTTCTAGTAATAGAGACAGACCAAATATATATATATTTTCATGTATTCTCATGCTGGGTAGATGATCTTCAAGCTCACCTTTGATCACTATATTCTATGCTTTTAGAAAAATAACTCCTTCCGATACATCAATCATACCGCTTCTTAATTGGTTTTTTTAACTTTGATTTCCCAACAATGTTAAATTTCTTTTGCATTCTTCTTTCACATATTTTTTAGCAAGATTTATGAAATCTACATAGACAAAAGGATATCATTTTGGTTGAGCTACAGATGTCTTTTGGAAAAAAAAGACTCTTACCTTGCTTCTTGGACTTTGCTTTCATCAGGATTAAGGCACTGATATTCTTGTATATAACCCTGGGAGCAGTTGATTCTTGTAAAGTCTGGCATACACACTGCAATGAAATTAGGTCTCAGCCGTCCCACCGACACTTTGGCAATATCAGTAAAGGATTGACTGATAGCACAGCCAAATGCAAAGCAGCCCACTTGCTTGTATAATGCTGCAATGTATGGGTTCTGGATAAAAGACCGAGATTTCTCCTTAAGGCAGTGGATCCGATAGAACTCTCCTATAATAATCTGCAAAAAAGAAAAGTGTATCTTTTTTTAAAGGATATTCAGTCATATTGAAGATGGTATAGCTTTAAAACAATAGCTGATCACAGTGTAACTGCTGAAATCTATTCACTAAATGATTTATTAGTAATGAACTATTGGCAGCAACTAGTTGAATTTGGCGGATATCAAAAAAGTAATTTGGACTGGATCCGATATATTTTTGGGGAGGTTACATGGAAATATCAGGCTGTGGAGTTGAGAAAGCATCCAGAAAATGGAAATGGCATATTGTTGCCAAGAAAACAACAGACTGTCTATTTTCACCTCTACTGAAGTTGTCTTGAAGGATATTTTAACTTCACTTTAAAAAAGATGATATGCCTCTTCTATTAAACCACAATTCTACATTTAATATAGTCAATAAAGTGGGAAATATAGTCAATAAAGTGAGGATCATCATAGGCAGAAAAGTAGATAGTAAAAGTAGATTAACTCAAATTAAGGGGTTTGAACTGTTCATTTTGAAATTGGTAGTATATTTCAGAATGTTAAAATGTGCTCATGCACTTTTTTCCCATATAAATTTGCTTTTGAAATATATCATTAATGCTGAGTAGAATTCAATCAAGCCTCACAATGTGGTTTTGAGTCCTTATTCTTGCAGATATTGACACCATAAGCTCACGCTCGTTGCTCAAAAATCTACTTGTATACCAAATAATTCCATGTTACTGCCAGGGTCTGGGATAGTGATGTCTTTGCCTGAACATCTGATGGTTTATCTAATAAGGTCTTTCGAAATGATTTGCATTTACATACCCACTAGTCTAATCTAACCAAAGAGTACTCAATGCCTCAGGCATGATGCACACTTACTACTAATTTTCCAGTTGGCCTACCAGCCAACACAAGAGGGTATTCAGAGCAACAAATTAGCCGCAGTATTTTACAACTTCATAATGAAGCAGCTGTTTTGGGTAGTAGTTTGGAATAGCAGCAGATAATCCTGATCCACTGACAAACCAACTCAATTCCAATAATAGTACCAGTCCATCTGAAATTAAATCCAAACCTTCACCCTGTATATTATAATACATATTATTATGTATATTTTCTAGCTGATATTGAAGGGAAGATGATGTGAAGTGAAGTAACAACAGTTATGGAAGAAGATGAAGATTAACAGATACTTATGTTCACTTCTCAGATATTAATTTATAAATGGGAGTGTCTATTGGCACATGCGTTTGCTCCTCTGATTTTGCGGATTAAACTTGCCTGTATTAGTTACTCTTAAATGCCTTGAGTATCTAACTAGTTGTAGCAGGTAGCTTATGTTTATTAATGTACTGCCAAGCTATCCTATCATATCATCCTTTCTATGAATAAACACAATGTTTTGTTTTTCTCTTCTATGAATCAGATTTTCTCTCTGTTTCTCCCTCTAAGATCTTATATGGCTTTTTTTAATGTATTGACAAAAAGATGTGATTTTAAAAAAATGTTTCTAATTCCATTAAATACTGCTCATATATCAGAAAAAGGGTAACTCATTCAGAGGAACTAGTGTATTGTACTTTGGGCCGCCTATTTCAGCTTCAATATACTTGAACAAATTAACAAGGGGTTACTGTAGTTCACAAGACATACTTTTTTTATTGCTTTCCAAAGGAGTCTGTATGGGACAAGCAATAAAGATCTGCTTAAATGAGTTACTGTCATGCTAGCTTTATATCATCTTGAAGAACAAATCTGTGCTCTATTGACCGATGACATGACAGATCTCCATATTCTTCATATTCGGACTTGCTAAGGCCATTTTTCTCTATGACGATGTGATTATTCTGAATAATAAAATGGAATCCTCCACTCTACCTCTGTAGCTCTAAGTGTGGTTAAAGATGCTACAGGTGTGGTTTGTGGTACACATCATCCAATAGCTGGAATTCTTACATCTACTTCATTTTTGCTGTACCAAAGATTTCTGTGCAACCTAAAACTGTGTGTGTGGGGGGGGGCAGTTGTTCTGTTTTTATATTTCAGGTGTTTATACATTTGAAGAAAAGAGTTCACATGATACAAATGTGGTTGGGTTATTTCCCAGTCACTGAATCTGATCTTGAAAAAAGAACATACATATCAGGATACAGACATACAATACTTCAGAGCAATTTATTGATCCCCAAACAACAAATATGTGGGTTTAATATTAAATCAGAAGGTTGTGTAAGTTACTGTTTTAAGAGTTGCAAACTTTAGGATTATCCTGATATCTTTGTTCCAGGTCTTACCCTACAAGCGATGACAACCCTGGAGACATAATTAGAAAAACTAGTCCAGCTGGTTTCATTTGAACATGCCATGTACTGCCTATTACCCGAAAGCAACCAAATAAAATAAAATCAAAAAGCTGTGGGCGTTTCTGGCATCATTACACCACTTATTGGACAATTGCTCTTCAGACATTGCAAAATATAAGCTTCAGGTGTAGTCGAGAACTGCAAGTAATTCCACAGATACAACAGTTCCTAAACTAATCCTCTGAGTTCAAGCTTGCCTTCTGGATGGAAAGCTTTTAAAGTGCTACTACTATAACTGCACCCATATGTCTAAGCCAGTGTTTCTCAATCTTGGCAGCTTGAAGATGCATGGACTTCAACTCCCAGAATTCCTCAACAATGCCAAGGTTGAAAAACAACAGTCGAAGTCAGAGGTGGGCAACTATGACAACTGTATGACCTGTGGACTTCCCAGAATTCTTGAACCAGCCATATTGATGTAGAAATTTGGGGAATTGAAGTCTACAGATCATAAAGATGCTATTGTTACCCACCCTGGTCTAAGCCACAGGAGATTTATCTTCCATGTATGCCCACGAATGTCATTTATCTTATCTTCCTGTTTAAGAATGTTATGAGTGGTGGCTGTCCTCTCATCTAAAATTTTATTTTACAGTGTTTACAGAAGCACTTTCTTTATAGCTCGTAAATATCTTTAGGTTTACTTTTAATTGATTGTTTTATCACACAACTTATCTAAGGCAAAATTGCAAACTATGCCGAAAAAGACTTCATGGCTGAGTCTCACTTTATTACCACAGGGTAATGGGCCTATTATACCACAGGCCCATTATTATAATGGGAAAAAAATACTCCTGAATTGTTAAAAATGATCGCTCTTAACAATAGTATTGTTTATACTGATTCTGCTTATAAGTATTCTGCCAGCTGAGATAATGGGGATTATAATAATTTAATAATAAACACTAACTTGTATGCGCCCAACCTTAAATGATCATAGGGTGATCCCAACCATCGAAGAAATCACAATAAAGCATAAAAATAAAGATGGAAAGTATGATAAAACAAGAGATCTCACTTTCCCTTGTCAAAGGGCTGGGTGAAGAGTTAGGTATTCACAGCTCATCTAAATAACAGCAGGGTGAAGGCCATCTGACTCTTGGAGGGAACCTTGTTCCAGAAGATAGGCACCAAACTGTCTTGGGAGTACCAGATTAAGGACATTTAAAACAAAACATAGTCATGCTGAATATCGGTGACCTTTTGCTTACCCTGTAATGTACAAGGCTATATGAGTATTTACTCAAACTATCAACAGTAATTTTCTACTAAAAGCATCATTATATGGAGTCATGACATTTAGAAAGGCCATTTCAAAAAGAAATTTGTTTCATGGCATTATTTAGAAAGCACAGTGAAATTAATCAGGCAAGGGCTTCATTTTTTTGAGTGCTATAAATCAGCATTTATAGCTTGCCTCCAAATTATATGCTTATGTCATCCAGTTGCTATATAGTTCTAGATGGAAGACTGGAAATGAAGAGAGGGTCACAAATCTGCAATTTCCTGGAAGTATATAGACAGAAGAGGGAATAGTTACATCAGGGCACATGCTTCAAGATAAGATGACATGATCAATGCAAATGATTGTGCATAAGGATCAAGCAAGCAAGCAAGCAAGCACAGAAATGATGCTAAAATATTTTATAATACAATAAATATGTATTATAACTTGAAATGTAATCAGCATAGGCATATTTGAATAAGAGTTTTCAGGAGCACCTCTTGATTGTATTTACATTCAATTATTAGTGCAATGGTCCTTACAATAATGGATGAGTTCATACTTGCTCATATTTTTCTGTTGCTTCTGATATGTAGCATGCTTTTACTAGCACAATTCACAAGCTTCAGCTAGCTTATTTCCACATCTACCGGAAATGCCTTGGACTTGATAGTAATAGTACATCATCTGTATAAACATGCTTGCCTAGCATCTTCTAATCTCAAAACCTGAAGACAATGTAATGAAAATACACAATTTAATCAAGTCCAAATGTTTATGCTCACTGAAAGAGAAATGTGAGTTTAATTACTTTTTGCCATATTTTCAAAATTGGTTCTCGGAACTCCAATTTTACTAATTGCTTCTAATGAAATTAAAAATAGAACTAAAGAACTAAAACTTTTTAAAAAGTCTCAAGCAAAAGAGAAAGATAATTTTCAAGAACTAAGTCTACTTTCTAGATACAAGTAATGGAATCTATAGATTCCATTACTTCTAGGAAACTATCTGTTTACTATCTGTTATTTCTGAAGGAAACCTATGATTTGGTTTTCAATGTCTTAATTTATAAAGCAAAATTCCAAATATTCAATCATGAAAGAAGAAAAATCAATATAGCACAGAATGATAAAATGAAAATTTTATGCCATTATGCCAAAGCCACAAAAGCCTAAAAGAAACAGAGGAAATAAAACCAAATGTAAAATCTTAAGGCAAATGGAAACAACTTGATGCAAATGAGGACATCATATTGCTCAATAGAGCTCCCAAATTTTCTTTTTAATGCTTAGCACATTGCCTCTACATTCATACCTAAGAACAAAAAAAAATATCCTTCAAAAATCCATTGCTGGTTTTGAGCAGGCTCTGAGCTTAGTGATTGTTGGTTAAGAGTGTCTAATAAGAAACAATTATGGGTCAAAGCAAAAGAAGATTCTTTCTACGATAGCAGTCAGTATACACAGATATAATTCATAGAAGATTATTCTGCCCCGCAAACCCAGTTTGCAGGAGACAAGAGAAGGTTTCAAAAAAGATGGAAGTAAGATTCTAGATTTCTTAGTTTGAGAAACTGCACTGAGGAAAACAGAAGCTGAATCAAGCAATGGATTACCGGTATGTAAACTACAGAATAAGGATGTGAAAGAGAAGACGGGGAAATGGATTAATTTAATTCTGGAGCATTCATGGCTACCTCATGGTATAAAATTTAAGAAAAACATAAAGGTATTTTTAGTTTATAAATAAAACTCCATGCATTATTTGGAGTGCAAAACTGCAGTACTTTCCCAAATGTAAATTGATATGAAAGCTGTGGAGCTTCACGAAAGCTACCTAGGTTTAGGACCTGGCGTGTTCCAAAATCTGCTGGAAATCCTTGAGATACAAGTGCTTCCCAGCTGATGACTTGTCTATTTGCTGGACTACCTTCAAATGCAGGCAGAAAGCCAAGAACTAGATTTGCATACAGGATAAATAAAGGCATCTCTGTCTCAATCTCTTTTTCTTTGGAAGAATGCAATTAATTGCCAGATGGTCTATTGCAGTTATTTACAGGCAACTGAAACATTGTTCCTTTACTGGAAGATGAATCGCTTACAAATCCTCTGTGGTTTCTGTGGACACTTTGGAATGTATTTCCACCACATATGCACAAATATGGCCTGTAGTAAGCCTATATTCAATATATTTGATTAAATACAAGGAAAATATACAAATGTAAGTTGATCCATATGACTGTTTCAAATCCTTCCCTGGGGTATGTATGGGTGAATGGTTAGTGCATAAAAACATGACAAAGCAAAACAAAAAAAAAACATTGAAGTTTACAGTGATTGATACTTCTACCCAATATATCTTATATAAGTCCATTTGTCCTCTGCAGAACTTTGAAGGGGTTATCTTATTGCTTAACGCATTGTAAGCCGCCCTGAGTCTCCGGAGAAGGGCAGCATATAAAAATAAATAAATAAATAAATAAATAAATAAATAAATAAATAAATAAATAAATAAATAAATCTGCTTTGAAGAAAATCTAACTGAATTATTTGAACAAGTCAAATAATCAAATCAATTCAGGGCATCAGATCAGTGGTGGGTTTCAATTTTTTTTACTACTGGTTCTGTGGGTGTGGCTTGATGGGCGCGCCGTGGCTTGGTGGGTGTGGCAGGGGAAGGATACTGTAAAATCTTCATTCCCACCCCACTCCAAGGGAAGGATACTGTAAAATCTCCATTCCCTCCCCAATCCGGGGGAAGGTTACTGCAAAATCCCCATTTCTTCCCGATCAGCTGGGACTTGGGAAGCAGAGAATAGATGGGGGTGGGGCCAGTCAGAGGTGGTATTTACTGGTTCTCCGAACTACTCAAAATTTCCGCTACTGGTTCTCCAGAACTGGTCAGAGCCTGCTGAAACCCACCTCTGCATCAGATCAAATCAGGACCTTTCAAATAACTTCAGAGAGACTTGAAGGCAATGTTGAGATTCAGTTGGCTTTCTGGTTGGCAAGACCCAAAACACTATTGCTGGTTTCTACCCAAGTAGGGGTGGCAGAAGGAGGAGGAGGAAGAAGAATGGTTGAGTTCCCCAACCAATGAATTTGGTCATCTTTGCACAATACCTGATTCTCACAGTGGTCTTGGAAGTATGCTCCTGCTGTTTGGACTTACTTTTCTGATAGACAGTGGGTAAGGGAAGAAAAATAGGGTCTCAGATTTTTTTAATTTTTTAACTCCTCTTTCCTTTATGATACTTTATCTTTTCCCAATCTATTCTGTGATCTTCCATTTTTCTCCAATCACACATACACAATATTTTCAGACTTATTTGTCCTTAATTCTTAAACTTTATCTCAGTCTCTTTCCCCAAACTGCTTGCAGTTCCTAAATCCCTATTTTATCCCCCCCCCTCAAAAATAAACAAAAGTAATTTCTGTTTCCATTCTGCAACTTTTTGTGGCATGGCTTATTTTGATAAATTTATCTTTTTGTCTGCATGGGTGAATTGAGACTGCTTAGCTGTTGTTTCAACTACAGTATATGAACGATACTATTTTTATATTATAGATTTCATAATAATAGGCAGTAGTGATATTAACACTTATCTGCCATTTTTTAAAAGTTTGCACAAAGAATATATAATACATTGTTCCTCCATTGTCAATTAGTTGTGCCAAAGGTAAACAGTTAGGCGGTAGAAACCTTTTTAGGAAAAGTTTTAATTTGGAAATTTTTTATTGTGAAGGAGGATACTTTCTATACTGATAAGGAAAGCTTACTAATATGCCACACAATTCGGGAGCTATCAGTTCCACACACGTACTAACTTTACCTTAAAAGAGGTTCAAAAATTATTTCAGCAAATCCTTGAGCTTAAAATTAAAAATCTCTTCTATGTGTGCTCTTTTCAACTTCACTCTGCCAAACAAATTAAAGCAGCTGCAGAAATGTTGATTTCTCCCATTATAGCCTAGGGTCTAATTTTTTTTAGAGATCAGTTGAAATCAAATATTGATGCCTTAAAATTTCTAATCACAAACTGTAATTGAAACTTTCGACCTTCATTTCTCATTATTTTGCATACACCACCAAAGATACAGAAATAAATTCTGCCTGATATAGCAAAACATCGTAAGATTTAAAATTTACAACACAGACTGGGCACAATCAAACTTAATCTTATGTAACCAGGACAGCTGAATTAGAAGAGAGAAAAAAACAGCAACTACAGAATGATTCTATCTTTGGCTTATACAAAAATATGCACCCTTTAAAAAACTATTAATAACTTGCCTAAGGGACATGTGTGAGTATTTGACAAGATTAATGTTTTCTTTTAAACTGCTGGTGGTCTTGATAATTGCACTAATATAGCATTTTGAAAATTGGAGAGTTTGCCTCCCCAACAGCATGCTATTACATAGCCATGACCCATCGTCCTATAGCCAAAATTGTGGCAAAACTCTTAATAAATTGAAGTAGGAGAATCTTGTTCTTTTGGCAAATGCTGACCCCGGGTATTGTTGTTGTTTTTTTTTTAGTAAGAAGAAAAAAAAAAAAAGAAAGAATGCTCCGGCAACTAATTCAGTACAGATGTGCAAAAGCTGAAACTTCATCCTGAATAAACAAGTTTTAAAGATATTAAGCTCTTCTTCTGACTTGTGTCTCCAGCAAAGAGGATGCATGTGGTGTGAACTGCTGGAAATGTTTAAAGGGGAGAAGTGATGTTAAGAACAAAGTGCACAGCATTTCACTATGCTGAAAACAGGACTGAAAACGGTTTTTAGCAAATACTTGGAAAGACTCTAACAGAACTTGCCTCTCTGATTCCGTCAAGTCACCTTTGCAATTGTCCCTTCCTGAGTAGGAATCTTTAATTTTCAAGTTACTATATAGGTAGTTCTCCATTTACGACCATTCATTTAGTGACCACTTAAAGTAACAACAGCACTAAAAAAAGGTGGTTTAGGATCAAAATTCAACTGCTAGCTTAACCGGCTTTTATGTACAAGGATTACAGCATTCTGTGATCACCATTTGCAACCTACCCAGCCAGTTTCCAATGAGCAAAACCAAGGAAGGAAGTTGGACTTGCTTAACAACTGCAGGGATGGCAAAAAGGTTGTAAAATTGGCCATGACTCACTTAACAATCTCCTTGCTTAGCAACAGAAATTCTGACCCCAACTGTGGTGGTAAATCAAGGACTACCTATATTTTTAAGGATCTAATCAGATAGAAAATTGTAGGATTTCAGTTGAATACAGGTAATCCTCAGTTAAGAATGATAATTGGGATCAGAATTTCTGTTGTTAAGTGATGCAGCCATCATTAAACAAGAATTAACGTGCTCAATTAAGCACGTTCCAGGCAGCTCACAGGCAAGATGGCAGGGAGTTAAGGCACAGTGATAGCACAGCAGGGCCAGGATTGGCTGCTACCGGGAAGAGGAAGATGCAAATGATTTATGATTCGTCATTTACTTTCCTTGTGGGAAGCCAGCAGCGAAAGTCACAAATGGCTATCATGTGGCTGTGGGACACTGCAACCATTGTGTGAGCTGGGTGTCAAATGCCCAGATCACACTTATATGTTTGAGGGGGTGCTGGGACAGCTGGAATGTTGAGGACCAGGCTTAAATCTTGTTTTTCAGCACCGTCATAACTCTGAACAGTCACTGAATGAATGGTTGGTAAGCATGGACTACTAGCACACATATTTATTTTATTTTTAATGCTACCTTTTTATAAATATAACTGTTTCTCTTTCGCTCCCCCCAAATATACTATATTCTGCCAGACTTTGTAGCTAAATATGGGTATATCTAAATGACCGAACTAGCATATGAATAATTGGAGGTGCTATTTTCCTATCCTCTTAAGAACTTCAGTGTAATCTACCATCTAAAAAGACAATTTAAAATCCTGTCCAAGAACGTGCAACATAATTATGTCTATGTATGTTTATTCAGAAGCAAAGACTATAGCAGTG
Organism: Pantherophis guttatus; assembly: GCF_059756535.1. NCBI lineage: Eukaryota > Metazoa > Chordata > Lepidosauria > Squamata > Colubridae > Pantherophis > Pantherophis guttatus. The sequence continues at coordinate 65,620,234 of NC_142065.1, forward strand.
ATGGCTAACCTTTTCCAGATCGAGTGCCCAAAGCATGTATGCGAATGCGTGTGCATGCACCTGAACCCCCAAAATGCAATGCGTGCACAGTCCCCGTGCATGCACCGTACCCCCTGCACATGCACACCTGGCCCCCTGCATGCACCCCATCCCCTAGGCATGCGTGGCAGAGACCTGAGAACCAGCTGGCCAGTGGGAGGCGCTTGCACATGCATGGTGGACCTGAGCTGGGGCGACGGCTCACGTGCCCACAGAGAGGGCGCTGCGTGCCACCTCTGGCACGCGTGCCATAGGTTCGCCATCACAGGACTATGCATGTGATCACAAATATGCGTGTGATCTTTACTTCATCTGTGCATCAACTGTCTTTTCTAAAGGTGTCAAACACAGAAGTCAAGAAATGAATAACCCTAGTTACTCAAATATGGAAAGATGAGCCGAGGTGGTGCAGTGGTTAGAGTGCAGTACTGCAGCTACTTCAGCTGACTGCTAGTTCAGCAGATCAGCGGATCAAATCTCACTGGCTCAAGGTTGACTCAGCCTTCCATCCTTCCGAGGTGGATAAAATGAGGACCCAGATTGTTGGGGGCAATATGCTATTTAGTAAACTGTCTTTGGTGTAAGCCGCCCAGAGTCCTCGGAGAGTGGGCGGCATAGAAATATGACTAATAAAATAAATAAATAAAGAGAAAGTCTTTTGTTACAACTGAGACATTTAAGACAGGGTGAAATGCTACCAGTTCAGGCTGGTTCGCCTGAAGCAGTAGTAAAAACTGCTTTAAAAAAAGTTCCGACAATCAGCTGAGCGACGCGCGATTGTCGGAACTTTTTTTTTTTACTACCTAACTACTAACTATTTAGGCATGTTTTTACTACCGGTTCGGGCGAATAGGTAGTAAAAAATGCTTTAAAAAAGTAAAAAAAAGGCTCCGATGATCACAGCTGTGCTGTACGATTGTCGGAGCCTTTTTTTTTTTTTTTTACTTTTTTAAAGCATTTTTTACTACCTATTCGGCCTAGCCGGTAGTAAAAAAATGCTTTTAAAAAGTTTTTTAAAAGATTCCATGCGCGCCACAGGTGATAATCCCCCCCCCCCGCTGTTCTACTTACCTTACCAAGCCTCCTTTAGGCACGCACTGCATGTGTGCACAGCTTGTGTTTGGTGCATGCTGCGCATGTGCAGTGTGCATTTGGTGTATGGCGCATATGCACAACCAGTGAACCGATAGTAAACCTGTTCAGATTTCACCACTGCTTTAAGGGAAACTTTTACAAATCATGACCAGGACTAGTGGATACAATGAGAACCTCAAAAGTTAAGCTGTATCTTCTAAGGTGAAAGAAATACAGACTGGGATAATCTCTGGGAATATATAGGGGAGGTCTGGAAGCATGGTCCCTAAGGCAATTAGTATCTCAAGTGCCTTGTACATTCATATCCTCTCATGCACCATAGGAGACAAAGGTCATAACCTCCAAAGTTTACTTAACAAGAACTTTGTGGATCCTGGAAGCTTCATAAAACATGACCTAGACCCGTGATGGCGAACCTATGGCACGGGTGCCACAGGTGGCACATGGAGCCATATTGGTGGGCACGCGAGCTCAGCTCTGGCACGCATGCGTGCGCCGGTCAGTTGATTTTCAGGCCTTCTGGGCCCACCAGAAGTTTGTTTTGTTTTGTTTGTTTTATTAGATTTATATACTGCCCTACTCCCGAAGGACTCAGGGCAGTGAACAGGCACAAAATAAAATACATAGATACAAAAGTTAAGAACACAGTTAAAACCAGATTAAATAATTTAGCCCGAGACAATTAAAAATCCCATAATTTAAAACAGATTAAAATTTCGATTTAAAAGAATTTTAGAACAGGGAAGAAAATTAGGCCAGGCCGGTTTGCTGGAATAGGAGAGTCTTAAGAGCACGGCGGAAAGTGCGCAGATCCGGGATCCTATGTATCTCTGGGGGGAGCTCGTTCCAGATAGTGGGTGCCCCCACAGAGAAGGCCCTCCCCCTGGGGGCCACCAGTCGACATTGTTTAGCTGACGGCACTTGGAGGAGCCCCTCTCTATGACAGCGTACTGGCCGGTGGGAGGCTGCTTGTGGTAGTAGGCGGTCCCGTAAATAACCAGGTCCTAAGCCATGGAGCGCTCTAAAGCTGGTAACCAAAACCTTGAAGCGCACCCGGAAGACCACCGGGAGCCAGTGCAGCTCGTGCAGGAGAGGTGTCACACGGGAGCGCCATGTTGCTCCCATAACCACCCACGCGGCCGCACTCTGCGCCAGTTGGAGTCTCTGGGTGCTCCTCAAAGGGAGCCCCATGTAGAGAGCGTTACAGTAGTCCAGGCAGGAAGTGACGAGGGCATGAGTGACTGTGTGTAGGGAGTCCTGATCCAGAAAGGGACGCAACTGGCGAATCAGCCGAACCTGATGAAAAATCCTCCCGGTCACGGCCATCAAGTGCTCTTCTAAAGACAGCCGTGAATCAAGGAGGACACCCAAGTTGCGAGCCCTCTCTGTGGGGGCCAGTGATTCGCCCCCAATAGTCAGCGATGGCATCAACTGACTATATCGGGACGTCGGAAACCACAGCCACTCGGTCTTGGAAGACCGGAAGTGGAAACACGCTGTTTCCAGCCTCCGGACGGCTCTGGGGGGATGGGGAAGGCCGTGTTTGCCCTCCCCAGGCTCCTAGAAAGGCTCTGGAGCCTGGGGAGAGCGAAAAATGGGCCTACCGGGCCCACCGTGCCATCACGTGCCAAAAGCAGGGGGAGCATGGGAGGGCGGGGCACATAGAATTATGGATGTGGGCACACGTGTGTGTGACCCCCCCACTCACCCCGCCTTTAGCACGCGATGGCAAAAAAGTTAGCCATCACTGACCTAGACCTTTCACAGATATTCTGTGTTGATAAAAAAAACCAAAACCCACCCATAAAAAGTTCTAGCAATAAAACTGAATGCTTATTTTTCCTCAACCTTTCTATGTTGTTTGAAAACAGAACAATCATTATGAGTAAGAAAAGAATAGGGATGCTGTATATTTCTGAAGAATTTGTATTCTACTCAAATACTCCTGGAACCAAAATTATATCTTTTGAAGGAAACATGTATTTGTCTTTTGGATAGCTGTCTGCAAGTCTAAAATATGGAAACAATGAAATATACCATAATTTGTCAATTTGCCTGGGATTACAGCTACTATGGCTCTATCAGCTATGTAGATCATGTTTATATAAATAAAATTAATACAGAATAGAAATTGTAATCTAAACACATATCTTCTTTTTGTCACTGGGTTATTCATCAATCATTACCTTTTTAAATAAGTAGGTTATGTACACAATAGCAATGTTGCAATGCTTTATTTAGTTGAATTGTTAACAAGACTAGTACAGGGAGTATTAAGCTGTAAATATAGCTGCATTAACTAGAATGAACTTAATAAGAAATGCTGTTTTTAAATTTTGCAGTAACTATTTTATTTGTATCATCTCTGTCTCTACCATCTCTATTTTTTTTAAGGAAGAGTCAGAATTGTATCTCTATTTCGGTGTAACGAATAAAGCTTTCTTCGCTCTCGATAAGTAGTGCAATCATGTGGTTTTTCAACTGATCATCAGGTCACTTAATGGGGTTTCCAATCCCAATTATGTGGCTAAGCAAATACTATCTGAAAAGCATGCAAGAAATCAGAAGCAGATCTTGTTTAGTCTATTAAACTAACTTCTTATAAAATAATTTTCACGCCCAAACTTTCTACCTGAAAATCAACTTGTGGTTTATGGTTGAGATTCTTTAAGCACTGCTCCTCAGTGGCCATTTTGATTTTCATCCCTATCCCACTGCTGTAACCGCTGAGACAAGTGGGGTAGTGAGTAAGGTTTCCAAATGTGTTAAAACTTAGGGGCTGATGACAATTAGATCATATTTTTTTAAAAAAAAAATCTGGAGAAAAAAAAAACAACTGAAAAGGAAAAAGTGAGGAAAGGACAGCCTCTCAGTTAGAAGACTAAAAATATGGCATCTGACCGACCAGTCCAGTCATTCTGTTGGCATTCAAAAATGAATGAATTGCCTGGGAGAGGAAATAACAAAGTTGGCCATTCATGTGAACAAAAAATTCTTCTCATAAGATTATTTATGTAAATAGTTACTGCAATTGTCCTGAAATATGGAAATTCCATTTGTCTACAAATCAGTGGTTTTGTGTAGCCCATCATGTGTAGCCCTGCACTTAAATCTCCTGGTATAATCTGAAACATAACCCAACTTTCCAGCATTTATCGGAATGACTTACTTCATAAGCATATCAAAATATTATTTGTTACTATAAAAATTACCCTTGACTTCATGGACTCTCTCCTCCTTCTTCTTTCTCTTAAGCATTTCAAGGAATTAGTTGCTACTTATTTTAACAAACTAAAGTTTCATCTACTTTGTAGAGCAAATGTAAATCGTAGCTTGTGGGATGACATGTAATAACAAACTATGGTTTAAAAAACATAGCCAAAGAATTATTCTTGTTGCATGTAGTAATTACTTTGGCATCCCATAGGTTGAGGTTGAGGCTCTTGGTGGTTAGTAAAATTCAATTATAAAACCAGTTCCATTTATGTGTCTGTGCATAAAATAGTGTCCATTTACTGCCTATGGTATACTGAGTTCACTCCTTCCAAGATCAAAAATCTTAATGTTTGCAGAAATATCTCCAAGCAAAGGAATATCAAGCTAATTATTATTTCAGAACTGTGATAGGATAGACCCATAGACCCTATATAATATAGACTCTAATTCTCTTCATTTTTTTCAATTTCACATTTAATTTCAAATTATACTTCTTTATTTTTTATCTCTGAAGCCAATAGAGCCAACTGTTGTAACTGACTTACAACAGTTCGTTTACTGGCCATTCAAAATTACAATGGCACTGAAAAAAATGACTTATAACCATTTTTCACACTTATGACCATTAATGACTATTGGTCATGTGATTTACATTCGAATGTTTGACAACTGGTTCACATTTATGACAGTTGCATTGTCCTGGGATCATGTGGTCATCTTTTAAGAACTTCACGTCAATGGGGAAGACAGATTCACTTTAACAATCATGTTATTAATTTAGCAGCTGCAGTGATTCACTTAACAAATGTGGCAAGAAAGTCATAAAATGAGGCAAAACTCACTTAACAAATTTCTCACTTAGCAACATAAATTCAGCACTCAATTGTGGTTGTAAGTCGAGGACTACTTGTACGATGTGAGATCTATTGACATACAATGGCTAATTCCAACAAAGAATATTCTTCATGATTCGTCATGAAATATAGATAAGATACCAAGTAAGAAAACAAAACCCTATCAATCTAGGGATACTGAGCACCAGAATCTTCGAAACTCCTAGCTGCACGTTACTGAAATGTAAAAATGGTATGAACTAAATTTTGTGGGATTTATCTTGTTTGCCTGTTTCTTCTGAAAGGCCATCATGTCCTTACTTTGAGATTATTTGTATATGCTTTGATTCATAAAGTTCTCCAAGTGCTACGTTTTAATCATCTAGTTCCATCCTCAGATATAGGACAATGATACCCTAACTTCATTTACATTATTTTGATCCGTATAGTAGCCAGATATTAAAATATATCAAAGTCAGTTACTCCACAACTTTTTTTTCAAAAGGTAGCTTAATGACTAGCTATTTATGAATAGTACCAAAAGACAGGTACAGTATTTTGTTTACGATCCAGTTGTTGAGTTTAATTTAAGCCCTGGTGTTTAAAAACCAATCGTGGCTGAAATCATGAAGCATGTCAAACCAAAAAGCCAACATTATGGCTTTGCCAATTGTTCTGCTTAAAGACAGAAAACATTTTATTGCAAATATGGTTACAAGATGCCAATTTCTGTTATTTGTCTTACTTACAGCAAGTATGGCAATAAGAATGCCTGCAGCACACAGAACAGCATCGTTGATGGTCTCTCCACTTTTCATAGGATAACGGATGCTTTCATCATTACAGTAAAATCCCCGTGGATAGGGTGCGATTGTGCTCGTTTCAATGATCAAAAATGGCAATCCAGCTAATAGGAGAAAAGCAAAAGAAGAAAAAGTTGTAAGAAACAGAAAACTCGGCCAAATAATCAAGAAATCTTCATTACTAAGAATTCAGTGAAAGCCTGCAACTTCATCTTAAACCAGATCCACAACAGCACAATCTAGCAAAATTATCATCTTTAAAGCAATTTTATTTCAAGACTCATCTACCTTGTAGTAATAGAAAACAAAGGTGGGATGGACATAGTTCTTTTTTTTTCTGCTCAGCAAAAGCTACAGAAATTATGTGCTGCCCAACCACAAATAATCAGAATGAACTTCCTGGTGAGTTCATAAGATTAAACTGAAGATTTTGAATAAAGTTTACATTACCAATAACAAATGTAATCATCTCTAAAACATACTTGGAAAGTTGCCAATCAGAAATATGGTTTCTATTAGTCCATCTATATGAATTACTATGAAATAAGCAACATATCGCTTGATGAAAGAAACCACTGTGCTTAGGAAATGCCCCTTTAACAAAACATAGGGGCCCACAAGTCTTTGGCTTATTTGACAGCCAACCAACATCAACTTTTTCTAACTCAGGGGAAAGGATAGAATTTTGTCTCTTTTGCTTCAGAAATACTAAATTTCAATTGCAGGCATGGGCAACTTTGGCCCCTTTATGACCTGTAGACTTCAACTCCCAGAATTCCATCTGTCTCCGGAATTTTGGGAGTTGAAGTCCATAGATGTAAAGGGGATATAATTGCTTACCCCTGCTCAAAGGGATACTTCAGGAATTACAGGAGAAGTAACTTTTTTTTTCCTCTTTGAAGTGTATATGCATATTCTCCAATGCTCTTGCCAATTTGTTGTCTCAGTGCTCCTCTCCCTTAGAATTGGCAAATTAAAAACCTCCCCATCACCCTGGAACTTGCTAATGGTACAGATTTGATGGCTGCAGCTGGTGCTATTATTGTGCCAGGGCCGACAGTGGGGATTGATATAAAAGGAGAGATCCAGCACTAACATAATTGGCATTAAGAAAGGTGCCGCTTCTCTGTGGATCTAGCAATCAGCAAGATCAGCATTTTATCAGCTTATTTACTTCACTTACATTGTGGTATATGGACTGGGACATATTCTGACATCTGCTGAACCTTGCCCAGTGAGCCAGACTGAGATTGACAAAAGAACTAAATAGGGTCAGAGATAGAATACTACCATTGTGGCTAGTTGGGAATCAAAAGTTCAAGTACTCAAGGCCTTTTATTTACCAAGATCTCACTTAGTCACCCTGGCTTGTGAGCATGTGGATTTCTCAGGACAACTGGTCTTTTTCAAAGCCCTACTTTTGGCTTTTGATGGGAGAGTTTGCTCATATTACATTGTTTATTATCAGCTTCATACAGCTCTTTCATGAACCTGGTGGAAGGGCCTCTCAACTGTGCTTCTAGATGCCAACACTGTACATGGACCTTTCCTGATTTGCTCTAATGGCTGCACACTGCTTGTGATTGGCACAGTTCTCTTACCCATAAAGCTTCTGAGCCTTCTGACTATAGAGTTGGTAAACTTATATAAGCAGGAAGAAAGTACCCATGTTTGGAAGAAAGCACTAGGATCTAAATCCTAATTCCCACAGAATTAGGGTTTCAGTGTGTTAGCCATCATTTATCGGGACACAAGATGGCCGTATCCCTTCAATTTACTGTATTTTAATAAACATATGTTAAAAATGATAATGGAAATTACAATCAGGAAATTTTTGACCTGGAATTTTATCAAGCAGCTTTGTTTATGGAGCTATCTATTTTACAACACATTCATAATTACTGAGCAGCAATATTCTTGTCAATTGAGCCTTCATTTTGCAATCTAAAACTTAGTGTATGCAGACATCCTCTTTCCACAACCTAAATTATGTTGGGAGACAGCCAATGTGGAGACAGAGTTCGGCTTCTGAGCCAAAAGTATGTGATACTAATAATCTTTTTTTTTTAAGAAAAACCCTTTGCATCCCAATATAAATTTACTGCTGAAAAGCTAACACAGCATGATGTGATCTGGCTTCATATGCATAAGCAATAGTTTAATAGTCAAACTTCAGCGATTAAATGCACAATGGTTACGTGGCTTATTGTTATTGCTCTAGTTCCTCTTTTTAACAGTTTTCACATGACAGATCTGTAAAACATATGTTCCATCAAACAATAAACCTATCTGAGAATTAAATAAAGCTTTAACAAAAAGGCAAGCAAATTCTCAAGGAGAATTATATTATATTTTCTTTTCATTAAGGGAACAATTTGGGGGCTTCATTTTTCTTTTTCACTCAGTCAATCATAATAGAAATGGAAGGGACCTTGGAGGTCTTCTAACCCAACGCCCTGCTCAAGCAGGAGACCCTATCCATTTCAGACAGGTTGATATCCAGTCTTTTCTTAAAATCCTCCAGTGATGAAGCACCTACAACTTCTGAAGGCAAGCTGTTTAATTATCCTCACTGTTTAGGAAGTTTCTCCTTAATTCCAGCTTGCTTCTCTCCTTGATTAGTTTCCATCCATTGTTTCTTGTCTTCCCTTCTAGTAAGTTAACTCCCTCCTCTTTGTGGTGGCCCCTCAAATACTGGAATACTGCTATCATGCCACCCATAGTCCTTCTTTTCTCTAGAATAGCCAAACCCAAATCCTACAACTGTTCTTCATATGTTTTAGTTTCTTCATATCTTTTAGTCTTTTCAATTATTCTCATTACACGTGTGTACACACAGAGATAAAAACACACATACATATATACACACACAGAGAGAGAGAGAGATACACACAAGTATACAGGCATGGTTTTAGAAATTCAAGGGTTTTGTTTTTGTCTCCTGCAAACGTGTGGTTTGGTGGGATATTGCCAATTGAGTCTTGACATTTTTCCAACACAGCAGTAACCTCAGATTGCCTATTTTCATATGAGAAACATAAACACACCCACAGAAGCTGAACGGATATTGCTCACAGAACCCATGACATGCCCAGACTCTGAGGCCTGGGCAGAAGCCATGTTTAGAAAGGTTACATCTAGGCCTAGCCACACATTGCCCTCTGAAAGAACATGGTGGTGCCAATGTGCTGGGAAAGGTAATCTTGCTTCTAAAGATTATCTTTTGGAGCCCAGATTGTTTGAAGAGTTGGGTGTCAGTCACCACCCACAATGTCTGGCATCCACCCCATCTTATGGGAATGGTTAGCACTGAGGTTCCAGCATGGATTTAGGCCACCCTGAAAATAAATGTACAGATGAAGCTCTCCTTGGGCCCTAGGGAGAGGCAATTGTGGGGTCACCACAGATGAAAATCACAGAGAAAAAAGAACACAAAGACACTGGAGTGTGAATGTTTTCAGGAAAGGCCCCCAACCAATCTCTGCTTTCAGTTAAACCAGGAATATTAACTGCTTTGCTACTTCTCTATTCCACTCTGTTCTAAATAGACTCCATTCATGGGGCTTTCAGCTGGACTTTAAAGGTTCCCTGCACTGCAGTCTTGATTGTCATCTGGGTGTGAATTAGGTAAAATGAAGCCAGCTTCAGAAATCCCACCCACAGTAATAACTAAATATTTTCTCTGGACTATGGTTAATATGGCTTGCGACTGGTGGGTTCCCGTTTCTTTCCCCTTCTTACTTATTCCAGGGTATCAATCAACAATTCCTTTCCATTCTCTGACTTGGGAGAAAACAACTGTTGTACAGTTCATCTTAACACTTAGACTGGAAGGAGAAATATGATAGAACTTTTGTTAATTCACCAAGTCAAAACAAAATACAACAAAATAAAGAAAAGTCCATCATTTCCCTTTCCACAAAATAAACAGCAACAAACTAAACAACACTAACAACTAATTTCAGGATGGGGGACAAGGGAAGCACCAACTAAAGCACACCCTAACCAACAGGAATGGAGGCATTCACGTAGAATGGAATGAAGCATGGCAGGTTGATTTGAGCTAGCAGATGGGGAAAAATACAGTACTACTCTGTGTATGGAACAAAGAAACTGAGGTAGGGGCCATTTTCCAGCAGGATAGTGCTGAGCATGACAGCACCAATTCCTCTGTTCCCTAAAATGCTAGGTAGTCCCATCCATGGGCTGGGGCAATGCAGAGATGGGTTTGTTCAACCTTCATAATGCTGAAGATATCCACTAACAAGAGCTGAATTACTGAGTTATGATGTTAATTTTGTTGTATACAAAAATCCAAACTGGAGATGATCCAACTCCTTGATGAAGTCTTTGTGAAAGAGAAAGAGCAAGAAAGAGCAGCAAACATAACTTGGCATCAACATCTGAATCAGCTACTAATGCTAATGTTGGTCACTGCATAGATCACTTCCTTGTTCTTCCCCTTCATCTTAAGATTGTGAGGTGCTGGACTCTGAGTAAGAAACTGAGCTTCTATTTCATCCTCTGCCATGAAAGAATCCCATTGGGAGACTCTTGAATTCATGACAATATATTGGCTATTCTTCATTCTTCCATTCTTTAATTGGAGATTCAGCCCTAAAATATTAAGTAACGTGACACAAATCTCTTTCTTTCCAGAATACAATGAAACCCTCTCTGCTTGCAGTGCTGGTTGAAACAAGTGTGAATATTCATGGGTCCAGTTAAGACCTAGAAGAGGTTTTCCAATGGTTAAAGATGAAAGACAAAGAAAATCAATGTCCCTACTGCATGGAGGGAAGTCACAATGACTTTTTGACTCCTCTCCGCTGGTGCTGTCTTATTTGCAAAGGGGCTTTAATGAAAAAAAAAGTTTAAGCTGTTTTCTATATTACATTTTAATTCCGAGTAGTAGAGTTTGGATGAATCCTGGTGGGTTTGAGGCACCAAATGGATCATTTTATCAACATTTTGCTCCACAACCAATTAATTTTTTTACTCTACCTCTGCAAATGCTAACAACCCCAGAACCATAGGAGGTGATTTCTTTTTAAAAAGCATGACATTTTAGGACAGCACGCACTGGGGAGAAAAATCAAAGGACTCATCTGTTAGATTCAATGCTTTGAAATATCAAACGTTTGAAAACTTAACACTTGGGCAGGTTGGGAGGGAATGGGGACTGTGAGAGGATAAACTTTCACTGGCCACCCATCGATGGACTCTCTGTGGTGACCCAGCCAAGTAGCTCTGATCTTCCCAGCTGAAATTTCACCTTTGCACTAAATTAAACACAGTTGCTTTCCCCACCTTTCAAATTCTTCCCTTTGCTTTGTTTTCATACCACCCTCTTCAATTCCCTGTTGATGTTACAAGAGAGAAAGAAGTTTGGGAAAGCACCTGAGTTGATTTCCAGTAACTGTTACAAAAGCTTATTCTCCAGTATATTTATTTATTATTCATGCAACCTATCAACTCTTCATGGACTCTGGGCAGGTTAGTTATTAAAAGAACAAAAGGAATAACATTACATGTTAAGACCTTCAACAACGTCAAGTGAAAAGAAAAGTACTCAAATACTTGGTATGTGAATGTGAATCTTATACATTTACCCAACCACACAATGTCAAATGTCATTCTAGAAGGCCATGAATATAGTTTTACAAACTCTAGTTTTGTTTAGTCAAGCATTTCATTCATGGGTAGATAAACTTGTACACTCTGGATTTTGAGACTAGAATTCTTATTGGATCTAAGCCACAAGACCATTAGAATATTAAGGAAATATGATAAGAAGATGGAATTTTCTTTTTCTGTTTTTAGGTGGCCAACAGTGTCACCATCAAACTGAAGTCCAGAATGAGAAAAGAGGCAAAGCCTAATAAATTTGATACAAATGTGCACTTGGATTTAATAGCATTAATGCAATACAATTAGTATGATTATTCCTCATGCATTTAATAACTTTTCATTTTGTTTCATTAAAAATTAGGTTTGATGGCAACATTTGGAAGGCTAAATCACACTCATAGCTTTAGGAGATTACATACCAAGTTACACAATAAACTTGAATACTGTGCAAAACATCTGGAAGTCATCGGGCAACCTATTCATGATTTAATCTAAAATGGTGATACCTTCCTTTGTTTGGTTTAAAAATCAATAGATTAGATTTCATACAAAAAATAGAAAACTTTTTTGCCCCTTCTGTTTTTAGCTTACAATGACTAGAGAGACAAAGGGTGAAAGAGAGAGCCCGGAATAGCTAGAATTGCGCAAATCCTCTTATTTGCACTATCAAATCTCTCAAGTTGGGATAAGAAGCCAAAATTCCTATTGTTCCTATGTTTGACTCAAGAAAAAGATAAAAGAGGGGAAAAAACCAAAATATTTTGGAGTGTTTTGCATATGGGGTCAATGAACTCTAATTTTCAAATCTTGCTATCTAGATTCACATGTCATACTAGGTAAAACCAAGCTACTAATTTGTGAATCCAGTCATTATGAAATGCTATTGGATAAGAACCATACTATACAGGTAGTCCTTGACTTACGACCACAACATTGCTAAGCAAGAGAGTTATTAAGTGAATTTTGTCCCATTTTATGACCTTTCTTGCCAGAGTTTTTAAGTGAATCACTGCAGTTGTTAAGTGAATAACAAGGTTCTTAAGTGAATCTGGCTTCTCCATTGACTTTGCTTGTCAGGTCACATGATCCCGAGATACTGAACTATCATAAATATGAACCAGTTGCCAAGTGTTCATATGACCATGGGGATGCTCCAACAGTCGTAAGTGTGAAAAATGGTGATTTTTCACCACTTTTTTCAGCGGTGTTGTAACTTCAAACAGTCACTAAATGAACTGTTGTAAGATGAGAATTACAAAAATGTGGCAATCCTGTTTTTGGAGCTGGCTCCCTGACATTCTATCTTGTTTGTTTGTTTTAAAAAGTACTGATTTTAAGGAAACAACTGGATCCCATTTTAGAATTTGTTAAATAAATAAACTTTTTAAGTCAAGGCTAAAATTTAACATTTCTTTCTCTTTCTCCCTAGTCTGTGATGGGAAAATCCCAAAGAAAAATGACAGCAACATAGGTATTCATCCAATTGTACACCTTCCCTTCCTTTCATTTTCACTTCCTGGTGTTTTAAAAAGCAAGAAAAATTAAATAAACTTTTCTTAGTTCAGTATTAGTCACTTTCAAAGAACCTTTCTTGGTTCTACAAATCCACAAACCTGGAGCAAAGCTGTCAAATTCAATTGATAGATTTGACTGAATCTCTCTCAAATTCCATTCTTGTTACAATTTCAATATTAGGTATAGTGTTCTACTACAGGACCATCAAATCAATCTTTATTACAGTTACAGTCCAGCATAAACAAAGAAGAAAATCACTATATTTTATAATATAGATGCAGCAGTATCATTCTACTTCGGTGGTATGGTTGAGTTGTTGAGTAAGAAAAGATCTTCCAGATTGATTGCTTTGGTGCAGTAGAAACTGAAAAAATAAACATGACACTAATACACTCACAGTTTCAAATAATTCTGCATTTAAGGTATCATCTTTTTGTCTCCAGCCTTTATGTTAAAAGGCAAAACAGGATCACAGCAAAAAAGTTGCAGTGCAGGAAGAGCTATTCAAAACTATACTGGCCTTCTAACAATCCTCACTAACATGGACTCTGCATCAAAGCTTGCTCTAGGCTACCAAACACAAAAGTTTATAAGATACTTCAGAAACATTGAACAGGTGGTCCTCGATTTACGTCCATAATTGAATTTGGAATTCGTCGTAAGTCATACTGGTTATTAAGTGGATCACCATGTAACAACCCACATCCAATTTTTCAACCATTTTGTGGTAGTTGTTAAGAGAACATGGAGGTCATAAAGAGAATGCTATGGTCATTAAGAGAATGTGACAGTCATTAAATGAATCAATCTAAGTGAATCTATTGTCCGCAATGTTTTGAGCTGGAAATGGGAAGCAAACAGCAATTTCTGGCAAAAAAAAAAAAGTCATAAATTGAGGTTACATGACTGTGGGATGCTGCAAATACAGGCTGATTGCCGAGCACCCAAAATGTGATGATATGGTTATGGGGACGGGGCCATCAATGCTTCAAATCTGGGTCATAAGTAGCTTTTGGAAAGTCTGTCATAACTTTAAATAGTCACTAAATGACCGGTCGTAAATCAAGAACTACTCATAAACTGGTTCAGTGTTCTAATCTGATTCTTCTAACATTCTCCCGAGACCTTCTTACTTTTGAAATCTCACCTTATAGAATGTTCTCATATTAATGAGGGAAGTCTAAAACATTGCAACTGTGTTCCAGTTAGGAACGTCTCATATTCCTGATGGCACAGATCTCCATATCTCTCATATTTATGAGGTTTGTCACCCACTCAACCTTAAGGATTAATATAAGAAACTATATAGTTAATGAAACCATTAAGTATGCTAAAGGGAATCAATCTAGAAGGAGCAAAAAAAAAATGGAATCAAAATATAGTATTTTAGAAAACCATGCTTTCCCATCAAATTCCAAAGAAGACATATCATAGCAAGTAGTATTTCAAACTGCTAAAGCTCCAGAAGCAAATTACATGCAGCTGACCTTGATTGACCCAGCTGAGACGAGAAAGTTGTAATTCTGAAATTCTAACTGATTGAAGCTTACATAATAATCACATCTGAATTACTGTCTACAGATTTATACACAATGGTTTATGAAGCTGTGGAAAAGTGCACTGGGCACACACTCTTCCCTGTTTTGCTTTAGGGTCCCCCCCTCCCCCCCTCCCCACACACACACACACACACAATCAAAGGGGGGAGCCAGGCTGCCTATTGCAACCAAACTGTGCAATTCTGATTTAGTGTTGATTCAAAACAAGAAAAATATATCTAACTCTAAACACCGGGACTAGACATAGAGGAGGAATTTTTTTTCCATCATTCATATTGGCATTTTTAAAAAAAAACTTTGGCAGCAATATAGGTTGCGAGCTACATGAATATTGTACGTGGAACGTCTCCACAAATCTTAAAAACAGGTACCGTGTTTCCCCGAAAATAAGATCCTGTCTTATTTTTTTTAAAACCCCAAAATAAGTGCTTGGACTTATTTTTGGGGAGGTCTTATTATTTTGGGGCGCGTGGAACAAGATAGGGCTCCTCTTGCCATCTTACCTGATTTCTAGCTCTGCGTTTAAATATTTTCAGGGAGGGCTTATTTTCGGAAGGAGGCTTATTTTAGGGCATACACTCAAAAGCCTGACTGGGCTTATTATCAGGGGATGTCTTATTTTTGGGGAAACAGGGTAATACTCCAAGTATGACCAGAATTGAACATATTCCTGTTGCTAAGCAAGAGTTATCGAGTTGTGCCCAATTTTACAACCTTTTTTGCCACAGCAAATTACTGCAGATTTAAGTGAATCTGGCTTTCCCCCCTTGACTTTTAATTGTCAGAAGCTAGCTGGGAAGGTTACAAATGGTAATCATAGGACCCCAGGATGCTACAACCATCATAAATATATGTTAGTTGCCAAATGCCCGAATTTCAATGGGGATGAGGCAACTGTCATGTGAAAACCAATCATAAATCACTTTTCTCAGTTCTGTTGTAACTCTGAACAGTTACTAAATGAATGGTGTTAAGTCAAAGACTACCTGTATAAATCTTTATGAGCCGTGTATGTGTGTGGGGGGGGGGGGATTTTACATTAGCCCCGTTGTCCACAGTACTATACAGTCACAATAACTTCATGTTGGTCCTTCATCTGCCTTTTATAACACCACTTTTTTGCAGTTTTAGGAAGATTTCTTTTCTTCTTCACTTAATTATGAAAACCTGCTAGCCTAAAAAGTTCATTGTCTATTCTTGCTTTCTGTTCATAAAACAAAATATTCTAATATTCACCTCTTAGTCCTAAAAGACCATTTCTCTGCTCTTGATTCTTCACTTCCCCTTCTAGCAGAATCACCTTTCCCTTTTTCTTAAAAAAAGTTTTCTGCATATGTTGCTCATTTAGATTAGGAATGTACCCTAATCTCTTTGCTGCCAATTACAATTTGCTTGCTTTCGCTAGCTTTCATTGTAGGGAATTCTTACCCTGAAAGTATAGAAAGCTGTCCAAGGGGCTTTCGTTAAGGCCAACCCTTCATTAGGCAAAAGAAAGCAGTCACCCTAAGTGACAGAGGCGGGATCCTCTGATCATTGTGAAACCTACTGTCATTCCTTCTGGTGGAAACATTGCTTATTCTACTGCTCTAAACCTTCTGCTGCCATGGATTCAGTGATGAATGTTACCCCACTGCCAATAGTTTAAAAATAAGATTCAACTGCCAATCCAGTCAGCTTTTGTATAGGAAATGAAGAACACATCCTTTTGCAAAATTTGGTTTTAAGTTTTGGTAGCACAATGTCTTGGTAAGTCTTGACTGACCTACAAAGCAACTAGCAATCAAGATTAAATTCATATATACCTGTGACATTAAAAACCTTCCAGTTAAACAGAATCAGATGCAAAAACACACAATGGCATTCACCGTATTAGGCCCAGATTTGCTACTATGCATCCCTTTTGCTGCATTTGAACAAAGATTGCTAAAGACCATTCCCTCTCGGTCGATTTCTTTCATTCTGGAGTAAGAGAACCCAGATTGGAACAATTCAAAACCTCCAACTCTCATCTCTACTTTCGGGTTTGACTTTGAGCCATGATGTTTTATCCTGTACAATTCATTGATCAAGAACTTTGTCTAAATGGAATTTTCCCAATGATTCCAGAATAATGACAATTTTTTAAAGTTCAATCAGATGTTTAGAGCAAGTTTTAATGTGAGGCTGAAAATACTTCTACTTGCATTTCCAGGGTAGGGTTTCTATAGAATCACTATAGAATGTAATTTCACACAGAATCATGATTGAATGGTTTTAATGGAGGACTTCTCGTTCCGCTGAACATCTTGCGTTCAGAGGAGGGAAAGATGGATAGCTCTGAATCTTCAAAACAGACTGAACAGCCTCACAGACAAGAAATTATTCTGTACATATGCTTCTCATATTCTGCAGTCGAAATCTGAAGCTTGTTCCTAAATCCCCACTGGAACAGATAGTAACAGAGCTACAATTCGCTTGTCCTCTTGGGTCATGCTATATACATGTTCTACAAATAAAAAAAGGATAATGTCCAACTTTCCTGTTCAGACCTCCTGTAACAATGTGGTGCCCTGCGGTCAGGCAATGTGTGAATAAATTGGAGGAGAAAAAAGTGAAAAAAGCCCTTGGGGAATAGCAACCTCTTTTTCTCATTTTTTTTTTTCATTTTATTGCGGTACATGTTAGACAAAGGCTTCTCTGTTCTCAGCACTTTCCGCTCCCCTTAAGGGCTCCGTGCCAAATAATGTTATTCCCTTTCACCATGGCACTGCCATGAGAGCAGGCTGGTATGATTGCCTGAAAATCGTAGGCTTTTCATGGAAAATCCTTTTGCTCAACAACCGCCTTTGTCAAATTAGACATGAAAAGGGAAAAGCAAAAAAGGAGAAGCACCCCGATGAAATCTAATCATTGGGATTGGGAACAAAGCTAGAAGAAAATGCCACAATCACAAAGGGATGGATGAGGGAGGGCGACGCACACACACATACACACACAGCCCCCCAAACAGCAACTAAATTTGGTAGTACTCAATAGAGTACTACCGCAGTCTATTAAAGGAAGGCCATTCCTGCTGTTTATAGAGGAGACAACTCCTCTATAGATAGCAGCATTACCGAACTTTTTTGTAATGTTGCTGTACAGTAATATATCAAGGATAAATGTAATCTAAACAATAGATATAATACAACAGTAGAGCCGAGGTGGCGCAGTGGTTAGAGTGCAGTACTGCAGCTACTTCAGCTGACTGCTAGTTCAGCAGACCAGCGGATCAAATCTCACCGGCTCAAGGTTGACTCAGACTTCCATTCTCCCGAGGTTGGTAAAATGAGGACCCAGATTGTTGGGGGCAATATGCTATTTAGTATACTGTCTTTGGTGTAAGCCGCCCAGAGTCCTCAGAGAGTGGGCGGCATAGAAATATGAATAATAAAATAAAATAAAAATAAAAATAAATAGAGTGTTTCTCAATCCTCATGTGTATCCTTCATCCCTCAGAATTTCATTCTGGAAAGTTCAGTTCCTTTCTTGTCCCCCACTAAATGACACAGGTTCTTCGAAAGGTTGGCTTTAACAATTAAAATCTTATTCCCAATCATTCTTAGAAACAGATGTGCTTAAAAGCTGCAAAAAAATGTTTCTGATGGTTGAGAAAATTGAAGCTTAAAAAAAAAAAACCAGTCCAAAGTCTCCTTCTCTCTTTTCCTACTTTTCTTATACAGGCATTTGAAAAGGCTTGTCAAACTACCCCAACCAGAAATCTATTTCTCTACAGGAATGTATAAACAGACTGCATCTTTCCTGTTGCTAGATTAAAATCTACAAAAAGTTGCCAAGTCTGCTCATTCAGAGATTCATGAATGGAAAAACTTATGAAGTAACCTGCACAGCAAACATATAGTACAAAAGTTTCAGAAACAAATCGGTAGTGTTCCAAAGGAATGTGTGGATATGTGTGCATGTGCACATGTAAGTAGCCCATATATCAGTATTGCAGTATTGCAAGATAGTGGATTTCAGTATCTTGGATATGGTCCTGTTTCAGGCCCACCAGAGTCAAGCTATTCTCAAAGACCGTTCTTTGAGTCGTAAATCTCTAATCCTCAACTTACATGCACAACTGAGCCCAAA
Source organism: Pantherophis guttatus (assembly GCF_059756535.1). Taxonomy (NCBI): domain Eukaryota; kingdom Metazoa; phylum Chordata; class Lepidosauria; order Squamata; family Colubridae; genus Pantherophis; species Pantherophis guttatus. The sequence goes on from NC_142065.1 coordinate 65,639,035, forward strand.
ATTTATTGCCAAGCAAGACAGTTGTTGAGTTTTTTCCTATTTTGCGATCTTTCTTCCCACAGTTGTCACTGCTGTTGTTAAGGTAGCAACATGGTTGTTAAGTGAATCTGGTTTCCTTATTGACTTTGCTTGTCAAAAGGTGGCAAAAGGTGATCACATCACCCTGGGGCACTGCAACCGTCATAAATACATGCCAGTTGCCAAGCATCTCAATTTTGATCATGTGACCATTGGGATGCAACAACAGTTGGATGAAAAATGGTCATAAGTCACTTTTTTCAGTGCCATTATAACTTTGAACAGTCAAAACGAATGGCTCTAGGTCAAGGACTACCTGTAAATGAAATTTACCTTTGAAGATAAGAGACCAGAGAATGAAAGCATGATAAACTATATTTGACTGCTCTTGCTATGGACAGATGCTTGGATTGGCTGAGGGCTTTAATAGTTTTGGGATTTAGCAGTTTAATGAAGGCTCAACATAGATTGTAATGTTTGCCAACCTTAATCTTAAGCAAATAGTTTAAACAATAGGCCATATGATTCAGGATAAGGGGATTGTAAATGAAACAAACAAAATGTTAAAAAGTTATGTATTTATTTATGTAGTTACTGACCAAGCACATCTAAATTATATTAAAGTAACCAAAGTATCTTTATAATCCGCAAGGTATGTCACAACTTTTGATAAGACGCAATGTTTGGAAATTGAAAGTTGAAAAATTTGACACGCCCTATCAGGCAGACAATTAAATGACTCTAGTTTTAAAGGAATGGCAAATATTAAATAGTCAAGACACGTTTAATTTTTTTTTCAGAAGAAAAATTTAATTATGTTCTTATTTTACCAAAAGGTAATACACATATTGCATATACTTATAGAACTGGGAAATAGCAATGATTTTTTTTCTTCAAATGTGCCTTAAATCCACTGGCTTGCACTAGGCATGTACAACTATTAAACTATAGGTACAATATATTAAGTCCTACAGCACTGCTATTGTGTCTTTGATCAAGGTCTTTTAGTGATCATACCCTGCAGTCCTCTATTCCATATTCTACAAGCAACAGAAGCCAGATTATTATAGTACAAATCGCATCTCAATCACTATCTCTACTGAAAGAGGTTGATGAAGATCCTAAACAAAAGTTGACCTCCCCAAATTTACTTGTAAAGTTAAAAGACTACAATACACGGCTTGTAATTAACCCTATTTAAAATGCCCTGTATTTGATGCTAACCTAAGTTAACTGATGTCTGATAAGCATGTTAAGGCATTATACAATTGGTTTAACATTGGTTCAACCTGCTGTGCAAAGCCAGGCAATTTGGGCATTTTAAACAAATCCTATCTTTGGTTTTATTGTCTTATAAACAATGAGTGAAGCCATACAATAAGTCTCTTTATGAAATGATGAGGATTCTTGGTAGTTTGAGGTGCTACTCATATTTAAGTATCCCACAAAAAAAAAAAACACCTTAAAAGACAAAGAGCCCTCGGGATTAATATTGTCGAGTAGCAGAACATAACACCTCACACAGATCCCCAAAACCTGGAGTGTACCTTTTCACTGCTTTCTTCCTATCCAATCTAAAGCACTTACCTGCGTTTCTGCAATGACTCAGGCAATCAAAGTATATTAATTAAATAAATATATAATATGGAACTGTGGAGATGTTTTGAGTTATACTTTCCACATAATCCTTCAGGTCTAGCCGTGGGAGTTACTGGTGATGCTGACATTGTATCTGGAAGGCATCAAGTATCTGGGCAGCAGTGGGGATTAGATAGTCCTTGGTTTACAACCATTTGTTTAGTGACCGAAGTTACGACGTCACTGGAAAAGTGACTTATGACTGTTTTTTACACTTACAACCATTGCAGCATTTCGATGGTCAAGTGATCAAAATTCGGATACTCGGCAACTGGTTCATATTTATGATGGTTGCAGTGTCCCGGGTCATGTTCACCTTTTGTGAACTTCTGACAAGCAAAGTCAATGAGAAAGTCAGTGTCAACCCTGAAGCTGATCTGACTGAGGCCATTTTGACGCTATGGGTGTATTACTTGGAACCCTGACAATCAGATTCACTTAACTTGTTACTAACTGCAGTGATTCGCTTAACAACTGTGGCAAGAAAGGTCATAAAATGGAGCACAACTCTCTTAACAACTGTCTTGCTTAACAACAGAAATTTTGGGCTGAACGGTGTTCGTAAGTGGAAGACTACCTGCACTTTGACTGGTACATTGTTGGTTTGCTTTCAGGTTTACAAACCGCAGGAAACATGCATACATGTTTAATTAATTAAATTTAATTAATTAAATTTGTATGCTGCCCCTCTCCGAAGACTCAGGGCGTTCTAGATTTTATGTTTTATGTTGTTCTAGATTTTATGTTTTACTTACTAGGAAATTCTAATTCTCTTTCTGGAATTCATTAAAAGCAGTCCCTTACATTTACAATAGTGAGATAGAAACTAGATACAAAATTGGAGTGTTCTTCAGTGATTTAAGGACCGCCCTAAGCTTAAATCCACATGTGTTCTTAATGTTACCAAAAAGATTAGAAAAAGCCTCTAGTGTATGGCTTGCTGAAATCATAATGTCTTTAGTGTAACCAAATCTTTCTTTCCGCCCCCCCCCCACTCCCCTTGTGTTTTAAACATTTCGGCATGCATCGAAGGTGGCAAGTCTTAACCATTCATAAAAGTTTTTTTTTTCATCAGAAATTGTTCAAATAAATTAGGAAAACAATAGGGAAATATGAACTTGGCACTTCACCACTGAGCTTTGGACATGGTTGGCTTCCCCTTAACCCTCCAATTTACATTACAGTATTATTAATTTCTTTAAACAGAATGGTTGCACTCATTTAATAGCAAATGTCATTTTGTTGAAAATTAATGGAGAACCCAAGCATAATGGGAAAGTGTACAGCTATATCAGTGGAATAGAGACATGGAATGATTAATATCCTGCAAACCATTCTGCCTCAAATTAAAAAATAAACCCTGTAAAACAATAGGGTCTATAAATAGAAATAAAAATGTAATTGGCTTTATTCATATAACAGAAGAACTTAGTTACTCCCTGCTTCCTAACACAACTCATCTTCCTCCAATTACTTTCTATAATGTGTATTCCAGTCAGAAAAAGAGGAAAAAATGTGGTACACATAGCAGTAATTAGTGTATTATGTCTCACTGAGAAAAAAATAGAATGGAATTTACACTGTAAAACTAAGCCAGTTCCTTCCACAGAAAAACAACCTACATCTCACATTTATAGGTTGATAGTCTATGTTACATGAAAGACTTCAGTAGAAATTCCTGATTTTTACTAGGTTGTACTCAGACATCCTATGCATCAATAACGTTCTAGGTAGCCAACTCAAGAACAGTTTGAGTAAGGGAAGAGCTGTCCCAGAAGGATGAAGAGAAGCTGAGAAAAAAAGAAGACAAATGAGATAGCTCCCTGAAGCTGACTTTATCAGCTTACATTAAAAGCCATGCTCTGTTAAGTGTCTTTCTACTTCACTGCATATTCCCAATATATTTTGTTCCTCACCAAAGAGTTCTGGGTGCTGCGCCAATCCCAGACAGTTTTCAGCAAAGCCAAACCTCAACTTGGCCACTGAAAAGCTTCTTTGTTTGCTGTTGCCTCCCAACTCAGCAGACCCTGCAAGTGAACCCCTTAATCCTGTAATATAGTTGGTGGGCCTTAGCTGTTGGAAGGATCTGCTTAGCAAGTCGATGGTTCCCCTTAACAGATTTTCAAGCATCAGTGCTAAGACATATTTATTATCAAGAAGCTCTTTCTAGTGCCAATAAAAAAAAAAAACTGGGGGAAGCCACTGAGAAGAGCAAAGATAGCAGAGAACTATTTTCAATGAAAGTTTTCTTTCGTTCCTTAACTAATACCAGAGACCTAAAATTTTCCCACTCCAGGTTAAATCATGAAAAAGCATTGTTTTCCACAAATACCTGGTTAAGAAACACCATAAAGCTTGAAATGGGCTGTTTTCATTCTTTAGTAGTTTGATACTGTAGTCTAAAGAAAATCTAAAGCATGCTATTTTTCCAGCTTTTCTTTGCTTTATCTTTTTTATTTTTTGGGGTTGACCAAAGCTCTTCATATTGAAAGTTTTGGATTCTTTCCTTCAGCTTCTCTGGAATAATTTTCTAATCCGTAACTTACTTGCTAATGTGCACTTCAGTGTTCAAAAAGCCTAACACTTCCAAAAAAGGCCACAACTGCCGTGATTGTCATTTTTAAAATAAATCGGTAGATAAGGTAACAGCGTAAATTAGTGTGTTCTAAAAAAGGTCACTTGTATGAAATTTATTTTTAATAGTAAAGCCTGACTTCAATCCATCTTGTATTTCTGAAGTTACATTTATGAATTTGTTTCTTTCCATAATAGTCTGCTGAACCAATACTATCTGGCAGCACACAGAAAGGCAACTGCCAATTCCTTGCTTATAAAAAATCCAAACATTTATTTTCCTAAATAAATACCAATGATTAGACTTAAAAAGCTCAGTAAGAGCCAATACATACCACCATGCTCCAGTCTGGAGTGCTGATCTTCCTCCACATGCACATACAAATTGTCAGCATGAAATGGCTGATTCATGTCATGGCTTTTAACCTTTTGCCCCCTCCTCTCAAAAATAAATCTAGAATTTCCTATGATACAGCTGCAATTCATATTTTCTATGAATGTGAAAAAATAATTATTTTTTTCTATCAGTTTTTATTAGTTTATAATGTAGCATACAAAGAAAATACAAAAGTACCGTATTTGTTGGACTATAGGATGCACTTTTTTGTCTCCCAAAAGGAGACAAAGCCCCGCCCACCTGCCAGCCGTTTTTTTTGCCTCCGGGTGCCCCATTTTCGGGCCCTTTTTCGGCCCATTTTCAAGGCTTTTTTCAGCCCGTTTTTGAGGCTTTTTTGGCTCGCTTTCAATTATTTTTTTGGCCAATTTTTTCAGTAAAAAAGGCCTGAAAAAAGCCTCAAAAACAGGCCGAGAAAAGCCTAGAGAACAGGCTGAAAAAAGCCTTGAAAATGGGCTGAAAAAAGCCCTGAAAATGGGCCAAAAAAAAAGCCTAGAAAACAGGCCAAAAAAAGGCTGGAAAAGGCCTGAAAAAAAGCCCCAAAAATGGGGCACTGAGGCCAAAAACTTTTTTCTGTTGATTTCCTCGTCTAAATTTAGGTGCGTCATATAGTCAGATGCGTCTTATAGTCCAAAAAATACGGTAAATAATAGGAAAAATAGGGAAGGGAAAAGTGAGGGAATAAAAGAGGGGGGAGAAAAAACTTTCAAATTCCTTTGGTGCAGTAAAACGGACGTTGCTTACCTGAACGTCCCTTCTCGACGCGCAGCTGGAGAATCCAAAGCTTCGGGTTGTTCAGTAGTTGATAGCCTACACTGAGTGTGTTCCTTTAAGAGATTTCTCTTCAGACACGCCCACTTGCTCAACAGAGTCCCAGTTTTGTTCACGAAGTAAGGAGCAGTAGAGCGTCAGGAAGGAATGTCCAGCAGCCAAGTTGGGTGGGTTGGATTCTCCAGCTGCGCGTCGAGAAGGGACGTTCAGGTAAGCAACGTCCGTTCTCCAACGCGCAGCTTGGAGAATCCAAAGCTTCGGGATTTACCCAAGCAAGTTCAGACAGGGAGGGAACCCGGCTGCTGTACGTCGTCTGAAGAGTTGCATACAGCTTGGAGCACCCGGCGGCCGAAGGATGCCTCCGCCGAGGCAAAGGAATCCACCTTGTAGTGCCTGATGAAGGGATTCAAGGATGACCAGGTAGCCGCCCTGCATATGTCGGAAATGGAGGCATTAGTGGCCCAGGCAGCCGTAGTGGCGGCGCTCCTGGTAGAATGTGGAAGAATCCTTTGCGGAACTGGTCTGTTCCGAGCTGAATAAGCCCTGGAGATGCAGGATTTAATCCATCTCCCAATTGTTGTTGAAGAAACCTTCCGGCCCATGGAGGCGGGCAGAAAGGAAATGAAGAGCGATTCAGATTTCCGGAAATGCTCAGTTCGTTTAATATACCGGCGTAGAGCCCGTCGGACATCTAAGAGGTGCCAGTCTGCTTCCCGAGGATGTCGAGGTTCGGGGCAAAAGTCCGGTAGGATTAATTCCTGGCTTCGATGGAATGAGGAATTTATCTTAGGCAGAAACGAGGGGTCAAGTCTCAGAACCACGCGATTGGTGTGAAATATACAGAGATCGCTTCTCACCGATAGGGCCGCAAGTTCGGAAATTCGGCGAGCCGACGTGATCGCGACCAGAAACGCCACCTTTAGTGACAGAAAACGGAGGCTGATGGAGGCGAGAGGCTCAAATGGAGGATGCATGAGGGCCTGAAGGACCAGAGTCAAATCCCAGGTCGGGTAGCGATGTATAACAGGTGGGCGCAGATTGGCCGCGCCTCGAAGAAAATCCTGAATCGTAGGGTCCTGCGAGAGAGGCAGCGTTGCAGAAGCCGAGAGGACCGTACTGAGAGCAGCAACCTGGCGACGAAGAGTGTTAGGCGCAAGGTGCTTGTCCATGCCCTCCTGAAGGAATCCCAACACTTCAGGGACGGAAGCAGACGTTGGATCCAAGTGGGATTTAGCACACCAGGAGCAGAAGGCGTTCCAGGTTGCATTATAAATGCGGCATGTTGATGGCCGTCTTGACGCCTGAATCGTGGGGATTGCGTTGCTAGGCACGTTGGCTCTCCTTAGCAAGATCCGTTCAAGCGCCAGGCGGTCAACTGCAACCACTGCGGGTCTGGGTGCAGAATGACCCCTTGGCTGAGGATGATCCTGTCCCCTGGAATCCTCCACGGCCGTGTTACCGATAGGTCCATCAGATCTGCAAACCAGGACCTCCGAGGCCAGTGGGGTGCGACCAGAACGACGTCTGCCCTGTCTGCTATTATCCTGCGGATCAGACGAGGAAGGAGCGGTAGAGGGGGAAAGGCATAGAGGAGACCCTTGGGCCAGGGAGAGGCGAGGGCGTCGACTCCTTCCGCCTGAGGGCACTGGTACCGGGTGAAGAACCTGGGAAGGTGCGTGTTGTCGCGGCTGGCAAATAGATCGACTAGAGGCATGCCGAATCTGCGAACTATCTCGGCGAACAGATCCGGGTGAAGGCGCCACTCGGCGTGGTCGAGGTGTTGTCTGCTGAGCCAGTCCGCTGTGATGTTTGTAGTCCCGGCAATGTGCTCCGCCACAAGGGATAGGACGTGCTTTTCCGCCCAGATCAGCAGTAGGGTCGTTTCCTCCATCAAAGGACCCGAGCGAGTTCCCCCCTGGCGGTTCACGTGCGCCTTTGCGGTTACGTTGTCCGTGCGAATTAGGACATGGTGCCCCGACACGATCTGCTGGAACCGTTGGAGGGAGAGACGGATCGCACGGAGTTCCAACCAGTTGATCCCGTTGCGACTCTCCTCTGCTGACCACGTTCCCTGGGCAACGTGGGATAGAAGATGACCTCCCCATCCCGTCAGGCTGGCGTCCGTTGTCACCACCAGGCGCTGTAGATTCTGGAAGTAGCTGCCCTGATGAAGGCTCTGGGAGGACCACCAGAGGAGAGATCTTGAGACCTCTGGCGGGAGGGATACTTGTGCGGAAGAGTTGCTTTTCTTGGCTCTCTGAAAGGGGAGGAGGAACCATTGGAGCTGGCGTGAATGGAACCTCGCCCAAGGTACGACTGACAGGCAGGAAATCATTTTGCCGAGCAGTCGGGACAGGAGCAGCAAGGTCACCTTCCGAGAGGAGAGGACCTGGGATGTTAATGACTGGAGACTGGAACACCGGTCCGGTGACAGGAACACCTGGCCCCTTACAGAGTCTATTAATGTCCCGAGATGGAGAATGCGAGTAGTGGGCTGCAATTGGCTTTTCGGGATGTTGAGGGAGAAGCCATGATGACGAAGGCAACGACTCACCACTTCTAGGTCTCGAGATGCCCGGGCCGGAGAGGGGGAGAGGACTAGGATATCGTCCAAGTAGCAGTGGAGGCGGACCGGATGTTGACGTAGATGGGCCGCCACTGCTGCCAGGAGCTTCGTAAAGGTCCTTGGGGCGGAGGAGAGGCCGAAGGGCATTGCTCTGTATTGGTAATGCCCGTTGTTGTAGGCAAAGCGTAGGAAACGGCGATGGGATAGCCGTATGGGTACGTGGAGGTACGCTTCTTTCAGATCGATAGATGTCATCCAGTCCGTTGGTCGAATGGAAGCCAGAATCGATCGGAGGGACTCCATTTTGAACTGATGGTATACGATAAATTCGTTCAGCCTCTTGAGGTCTAGGATGCCCCTGTGACCCCCAGACGATTTGGGGACCAGGAAGAAAATTGAATAAAAGCCGGTCCCGCGATGATGGAGGGGAACCGGTTCGATGGCCCGAATTTGAAGCAGGTGATGGATTTCTGCCTCCATTAGCTGGCGCTTGTCCAGGTTGGGAGAAATAGGGCATTGGACAAAGTGTGAGGGAGGTCTGGAGCGGAGTTCCAGGGTAAGGCCCCGACTGATTGTCTGGAGCACCCAGGCGTCCGTTGTCGTGCTCTCCCACTGGGAAAGGAAATGAGTCAGACGGCCGCCAATGGGAAGATGGATGTAGCCACTTCCCTCTTCTGAAGGTACGGGAGCCCGTACCCCGGAAGGGCCGCTTGGGCACTGGGGCCTTTCGACCACGGTCTCTGAAGGCGGGTCTGTCGAAGGAACGGTCGAATCCTTGAGAATAGGGTCTTGAGGAGAAGGACCCAGAAGGTCCCGCGTCATTCCGAAAGGGCTGCCTGGTAGAGTAAGACGATGATTTACGGTCTGCCCTTTTATAAGAGGATGGCATTACCTTCCGTTTATCCTTGTCCTCGACAAGGATGGGGTCTAAGGCTTCACCGAAAAGACGGGATCCTTTATACGGAGTTGAAGCGAGGCGCCATCGAGACTTGGCATCGGCTCTCCAATTCTTGAGCCATAATAGACGGCGAGATGTGACGGACGACACCAGGGCGCGCGAGGCAAACTTTGCAGCATTGAGCGAGGCGTCAGCCGTGTATTCGGTAGCCGCCACCAGTTTGTTGACATCTTGGCGGAGGCGAGAATCTGCAGAGGGCAGGCGCTCCTGAAGTTGACGGAGCCAAATTAAGCAGGCACGGCTGAAGAAGGATGCCGAGGTGGCCGCCTTAACCGCCCAGGCGGCCGCATTGTGTGTACGCCGGAAGGTAAACTCGGCTTTCCTATCCTCAGAGCGCAACCCGTCGGCGACGTCGTTGGAAATCACGGAGGAAGCCGTTAGATTGGCCACCGGTGTGTCTACTGTTGGCAACTGAAGAAGGTCCTGGAGACTAGGCGCCGAACAGTAAAGTTTCTTGTCTAGCCCCGAAGGAGCGGGCAAGGAAGAAGGCGTGGACCAGGAACGTTGGACCACCTCAGAGAAGAGCTGCGGGCACGGAATAAAGTCCGCCGCCGGTTTAGGCGCTGTAAATAAGGCCTCGTGTTGTTGAGAGGAACCGGGCTGATCCACCTGGGGGGCCGGGTCTGCCATATTTGTGGCCAACTTCGCCTTGTGCAGGAGCGACTTGAATAACGAGGGCCTAAAAAGGCCAGAAAAGGCTGGCTTTTCGGGTGGCATATCTGTATCATCGGATAGTTCCATATCCGATGGGTCAACCTCACCTTCCTCCGGGGACGACTCCTCACCTTGTCCGTAGTCCGACGGAGGACCGGACCCCAGGATCCTTGGTTGGTACTGGATATGGACCGGTTGTGCGCCCCGGGCCAGAGGCGGAGGAGGAGGGTACCGCGGTTGAGTCCAAGCCCCATATGGTACTGCCTGCTGAGAAGTAGCTGCCAGGGTCCGGGAAACGGTGTCGGATATGACCTGGTGAATGTCATACTGGAAGGGTGGGTGGACCGACTCCGATGCACGCAATCCCGCAGCCGTGGGAGTGAAAGTTGCCTCCGGCTGTGGCCGTCGCGAGAGGGAGGCGCTGCGCGAGAGGTCCACTGGTTCCATGCAGTGAGTCGGCATCGTCTCAGTGAAAACTTCCATGGCTGGTGATGGCTGTGACAACCGTAGAGGTGGTTGCGCCACTTGATGGATGGGTTGGGCGGTAACTTCAGCCACAGGTGAGAGTGGGGCTGGTGGCAGCGAGAATGCAGCCTGGGTTGCCTGGCTGCGCGCCTTCTCAAATTGACGCTCCAAGGCCTTGTGCCTTCTGGAGGCATCCTTGTCCGCTGCTGATGACCGTTTGGTCTTTTTAGGGAGTGGAGCAGCAGACGAAGATGAATGTGCTGAGCGATGTCGTGACCTTTTGCGTTGCTTGGTCTGGTTGCGAAGGCGCTCTGGGGAGCTGTTGTCCTCCAGTTCAGACGAGAGATCTCGTTCCGCCATAACTTTAGATTTTTTTACTCTATTAATATTGTTATTAATATCTTTCTTTTTTTTTTTTTTTTTTTTTTTTGAGGATGAAGATGAATGTCAGGTAAGTATCTTATATTTAATTGTTATGTCGATAGGTATCAATATAACTATTTATAGAATTTCTTTTCTTTTCTTTTTTTTTTTTTTTTTTAAAACAGGAGACAACTGATGAATAACAGTGGAGAATGATCAGAGCCAAAGACTGGCAGGTAAGTTCAGGAGGGGTGGGTTGAGGATTAGGGAGAAAAAAACTAGCCAATTGCTCCACAGAGACAAGCTAGTTAAATTCAGCAATGCCAGAAGAGAAGAGGCTTGTCCTCTACGAGTTAACTGCGCCTGCGCGGAAGCGGTTGCTAGGCAGAATCCACAACCGTTACAGTCACAGTCCTTTAAGATCTGGGAATGGCGCTAGGCAAGGCTGCAGGCCAAGGCAAACAATGGAGACAGGAAGGGTTCTCCAATAAATCCACCTTGAGGGGCATTCAAACTAGCCGGCAAGGAAGTCCGATCTGACCGGGAGGCTTGTGGGGGAAGCTGTCAATCAGCGCGAGCTGTCAGTGAGAGTAGCTCCCAGCGCTGAGGCGGTTAAAAATGGCGCGTAATCTGAAACAGTTCAAGCGCCGCCTCCAACAAGCCCCAGTGGAGAAGGAAAGCAGCCGAGACGCCCGGGAGTTCAATGAAGGCTCAAAAGCGCTTTCCGGGCTAGGCAGCGGCAGGAGAGCGCTCCGGGGGTCCAGGGACGCTTGAGGGGCGCTCCGGCGCTCGAGGGGCGCTCCGATGGCTTAATGGAGCGTGGGGGGGGGGGCGCTGATGCCTCTTCGGTAAAACAGCGTGTGATCGCTCATAAGAGATCCCGACGCTAGAAACAGTCTCGCAACGAAGAGGAGAGAGAGAGAGAGAGACGCCGCTGAGAGCAGGGCGTCAATCTCCAGCCGCCAAATTCAAACAGTTCAAAAACGGCGAGGGCGGCAATGCCGGCAGACCGGAAAGCCTACCCACACGCCTGCGGCTATTCAGCGATGTTGAGGAGCAGATAATTAGCCGGCCTCAGAGAGATAAAATAGTCTTGACTGCCTGCCTGAGGGAGCAGGCAGACTCACCCCCTGCAGTAAATAACGAAGACCAGAGAACTGAAGACTAAAGTGGAAAAATACTTGAAGAATCCAAAGCTTCTGGAACAGGTTTTAGTAGGATAACAGAGAAATTTTCAGACAGTGTCACAGGCTCAACTGAGTGAACTAAACTGGGACTCTGTTGAGCAAGTGGGCGTGTCTGAAGAGAAATCTCTTAAAGGAACACACTCAGTGTAGGCTATCAACTACTGAACAACCCGAAGCTTTGGATTCTCCAAGCTGCGCGTTGGAGAATAAGGCATTAACATCAAACCTCAACATTTTACTTTTACATAAAAGTTAAACTAGCCACTTCTACTGTATAACAACAAATCTATCTAATCAGTAAAACCCAAAATCAAAGTTTCATTTTTTTTCGACCTCAAGCACAAAGTTCAAAAGCAGTTTCCAAGTAGAAATAAAAGTATTTGTATTTTTTTTTCTTTGATCAAAGCAGTCAAGTTAGCCATCTCTGATAACTCTATTAATTTTTGTAGCCATTCGTCCATTGTGGGGGATCAAGGTGACTTTCCATTTCTGTGCATGAAAAAATAATTCTTGTGTAGCTTGTGGGTAAAGCGCCAGATTGGTGCACCTGGCTAGGAACTGGGAGATCGTGAATTCTAGCCCCACATCAAGCATAAAGCCAGCTAGTGTTCTTGGGCTCATCACTCTATCTCAGCCTTAGAAAGGAGGCAATGGCAAACCACTTCTGAAAAATCTTCTCAAGAAAACTGCAGGGACCTTAGTCTGGACAGTTGCCTGATTTAAGAGCAATTTTTGCGGAAAGTAAACTGAATCAAGATTTCAATGTGAAGTAACTGGTAAATGTCCTCCTTCTACTCACCTGAATGTGGATCAGAAATTATCCATTCCAAACGAAATCTATTAAGTTAAGGTGACACACAATTTGGTCCTGAAACAGCAGTCTCAATTCAGATTCCAGAGAGACATGCTGAAGATTCACATCAGGAATATTACAGCAGGACAGCTGGGTTCTGGCAATATTATTTTACAACAGGTTGCACATGCATCATTTTCACTGACTGCCAAGGACAAATGATTGTTCAATGATACCAAGATACTCTAGTGTGAGCTTATGAAAGTTCAACCAAAGATCTAAGGATAAGCATTCATAAAGCTCCCGTTGTCACTCAAAACAGTATTTCAGGGTCAGTATGACCCATACATTAATACCAAATGACAACCTGAATACATTTATATAGCCTTTCCCCCCAGACCTAAACTAATCTTGCTGCACTAAAACCATAGGTGGCAGAGCCATATTTTCCATGCTATCAACAATTCTCTGCTTGAAACGCAAAGTTGGAACATTACCATTCAGTGTGGAAACACATCTGAAATCCAAATCAGTGCTTTGAAATAATCTGATTCTCACACAGTGCTTTTAGTTCTGTTGCTGGTGAAGATAACTTTGGAAGCAGATGGCAAAGCTCTTCTAACACTGCAATATCCAACACAGTGGAAAGTTTTTGCCTCAAGGATCAAAGCAGTCATAGTGGAAAGCCAGTTTGGGCTAGTGGTTAAGGCACCAGGCTAGAAAGCAAGAGACCATGAGTTCAAGTCCCTTAACCATGAAAGCAGTGACTTTGAGCCAGTCACTCTCTCTCAGTCCAGCCTACCTCACAGGAAAATTGTTGTGGAGAAAATAGTAGAAAAGTGTGTTGAATACATTTGCTGCCTTGAATTATTTGTAAAAAAAATAATAAGGGCAGAATACAAGTAAATAAATATTAATAATGTAGAGAGTATTTGTTGAGAGTCAAGTTCATAATTATTTGGATCACAACTCGGGGAGGAAAAATTTAAGCTTTCCTTTTCTTGCTCCATTTTAAGGAAAATACCTCTTCCAATGCTGGCATTTATTTCATGGGAGAGCAAGCAAATCATTTTCCAATTAGATGGCAGCTAAATTGTCTTCTATGGAATGTAAGCCAGAGTACTTTTGTTTCACATTACTGAGAGACAATGGGTGGCATGGAGACTCAGCTTCCTAATCAAGAAGTAAAGATTGGGAGACATGCTCCTTAATACCATATACATTTTCTCCCGAAAGAATAATAATGATTTGAAGATGTTTCTGAGCAACCAGACATTTTTGGCTGCTTCCAATGCTCTGCCACAGAAAGCACTATAGCAGCATAAGAGGCATATCTAGCACTAGATGGAAGTTTTTTATGTTTGTTAGGATTCATTCATTGGCACTGGGGGATTTTGACCAAGCCAAACAGCATGGATCAAGATTGGAATTTCAGAGAAAAGACTTGATTAAAAAAATACACTCTGACTGCAAGAAGTCATTTAACACCACCCCAAACTTATCCATTGTTTGTTCACTTTTTACATTGCAAGCAAAGTCCGCGAGAGAGAATTGCCCAAAGCCTACGGTTGCTGGTATACAGTTTGCTATGCAAAATAGAGAAAGAAAAGGGTGGGGAATGTTTTTTCCAAGAAAGGACAGAGCCAAGCCTTCAGGAAACTTGTTTGTAACTTTAAGCATGTAAGGATGCTTCTTTCTCTTCCCTTAAATGGGCCGTTTCCATCTGACTTTTCCATGGATTTGGGTTTGTGAATAATTCATGTCAAGTTTTAAAAAAGGGAAAGATTGAAAGTGTTGCAAACCTTGGGCTTTAGGAGAACAGAGGCTATTGGAAAGTATAATTTTCTAAAAACTCACTCACAAACTAATGCAACCTTGACTGACATTACCACGAAGACACAGGCCAAGAAAGACTCAGCATGAAGTCTTTTAGGAATAAAATAGAGGTGGTGTACAGGCATGTGCAAAAGCCTCAATTTTGAGTAACTCCATTTACCCAGCTGATCATAGATACTACTATAAAAGGAGGTTAAATAATAGATAGGACTTAACCAGTGGTGGTATTCAGTCAGTTCTATCCGGTTCGGGCAAACTAGTAGAGGCGGTAGTAGGAGGCTCTGCCCACCTGACCGGATGTAGTCATGTCCCGTTTTTTGACACTCTGTGCATACATGGAAGGTCCTGCACATGCACAGAGGTGGTGCGTGCGAGCAAAGCGAGCACACACACTCTCACATTTGCGAACCTGTAGCGAAGGAAAGTGAATACCAACCCTGGACTTAACCCATTTGCAGTCCTAAATGTGACTAGGGACACTGATATGAAAGAGTTCCCTATTATGGACAGCAATCTAAAACCCTTTTAGACAGACGTGCACAGACACTGGAACAGAATATTGGAACAGAATTTGTGTGCAGCATAGTTGTCTTTTAGCCCCACGTATGTGCAAGTATCAGGATAAGCCTTCTGAGGATTTGAGAAAAGCTGCAGAATGGATGTACAGAATAGATGTATACAGAATGTTTCCTGGCAGATAGCTGCTTAATGATGAGAGATGAGGAAAAAATGTGTGGTTACTCCATCATTTCCTCCTTAACAAATCTATTGGAGGGAAAAATGGACCTTTGGTTATGAATGAGGTTATATGATTGTACTTATATACAGGTAGTCCTCGACTTATGACCACAAAAACTGAGCCCAAAATTTATGTTGCTAAGTGAATCATTTGTTAAGTGAGTTTTGCCCCATTTTACAACCTTTCTTGCCACAGTTAAGTGATTCACTGCAGCTTTTAATTTACAGTAGTAACATTGTTGTTAAGTGAATCTGGCTTCCCCATTGACTTTGCTTGTCAGAAGGTCATGAAAGCTGATCACATGACCCCTGGACAGTGCAACTGTCATAAATATTATCCAGTTGCCAAGCATCCAAATTTTGATCACATGACCAAGGGGATGCAAAAGTGTCATAAATGTGAAAAAATGTCACTTTTTTCGGTGCCGTTGTAACATTGAACCGTACAGCCTTACTGCTTTACTGTACTGCTTTACTTACTGCAAAAGTGAAGTTTATAAAAGTGTATCTAAGGCAGAACAGGTAATGCTATCCTGCACAACTGTATAATTCCTTTTTAGTAGTTTCCTTTTGCAGTGATATGTTGCAATAATGACAATTCCTATGATCCCTCTTTACTAGAGTTGTGTTGATGGGATGATAGGAATTATAATACAACAAATCTAGAAAGTACTAGGTTGGGTCTAGAAAAAAAAATATGGACAAGTAATGTTCTCCATTCTTCATGCACCGGCACCCCTGCTCTCAAAATTAGCCTTAGCTCCACTCTATGCAGTTGAAGAGATGTCATGTTTAGTCATGTCTAACTTGGCCCTTGCTCCCTGGTTTTGGATTTCACAACCCAGCCATTTAATGAGAGCATTACCTGATGTCTTAGGGGCCTTTCTCCACCTGCTTGAAGGAAACCCAAGTACCAGAGACAAACCAGAACTTGTAAACTTCACAAGATTTTTATAATTAGGCATCAGTTTTCCAGCATCTGAAAAGTGCTGCCACTTTGACAGCAGCGTAAAGACCTCAATAAAATAAATGCAAGGAATACGCCCATTTGGTAAAAGCCTTAGGGATCCTCGTACGAAACTCGGCTTCCCACCTGCTTCTGATTCGTTTTTGCCCCAAACTATAAATAGCTTATTTGTATAAATATGCCACTGGCAATACAATCTAAGCCTTAAAAAATGCAATCAAAGCACCAGGCAGACTACTGATATAATCAAACACAGTGAAAGACACAATTGAATTCTAGGAGCAGACAATGTTGCTGATTAATGGACTACAGCCAAATAATTACATCAAAATGGAAGAGGGGCTTATTGATATCAACTAATCTTGACTAAAAGAGCTGTCATGTGTTCCTTTTCTGATCAACTGGTGACGTCTGAAAAAGGCAATTTTAGAATCCCAGAAAACCTCAGTTCCTCTATTTCTCTGATGAAAACAGAACTCAAGACACATCTCACTCTGAAGATAAAGTTTGATAACATCAGTTTATTTGTTTTGCCTTACCTGAATAAACAATTATTGGGTGCATAGGAGAAGGCGGTGTGTCTGTGATTCATCATTCTCCTTCTTTCTTTAATAACCAACCCACTTAATCTTTGAATAAGACCATTTTCTTCTGCTCTGTTCATCCTAACCAGGACAAAAATATAGTCCAGAAATCAATTTTCCTGTCACAATCTCATGATCTTGCCCTTGAAACACTACTCATGATCTTTCCTTGAAACACTACTCTATTGATCACTGATCCTACCTACCAGTCAACTCCAAGCCTTCTCCATACCTGTTACTTGCCAGCTGGGCTAATTCTGAAAAGCAACTTATTATTCTTAAGGAAGAATTTCATTCCTGTTCAAATAATAGTTCAAACGATAGAATTGGAAGCACCGACTCCATCAGACAGAAGAACTGGCCGTCCCTCTTAGTGCATGCTACGTCTTAGTTGAGTGTCCCACCATTCTAAGCATCTAAACCTGATCTATGCCACCTATCCTTTGTTAGGGTGATTGTCCTGTCAGTGAGTGAAGCTTAATGGGAGGGGAAACAAAAACAGAATCATTTCCTGGTTTGTCAACATGACAAAATAGAAATCAGAAGTGGGGGAGAGGGGTAAATACAATCTTACTTTTCTGCCACTTAAGGAGTGGTAGACAGCCCTTAGGCCATATCAAGATACTAAGAATGCTTCTGCATTTGTTTGTCCAGTATGCTCAGATGAAAGCAGCGTTGTTGCTTAAAATGGTAAATGCAGCAGCATGCTCACTTGGTATCTTGATATGGCCTAAATCAGTGATGGCGAACCTTTTAGGCAAAATAAACTTCCGGTTTCAGCTACTGAACTTCCGGTTTCAGCCAGCTACTCTTCCGGGTTTCTGGCATGCATGCACACGTGACAATCAGCTGGCCGGCACACATGCGCACACAGGAAAACAGAAGACCAACTCTTCTAGTTTCTGGCACTGCCACATGCAAAAAGACCAGCTGACTGTCGCATGCGCATGTGTGCCAGAAACCCAGAAGAGGAATGGGTGACGCCTCACATGCCAGGCGGCATGGCTCCACGTGCCACTTGGGCACACGTGCCATAGGTTCGCCATCACGGGCCTAAGTTATGGTATAGGGTTTAAGTTATAGGGAGAGACAATTTAGCCTTTCTAGTAATGAGTAAAGGGGGTGAAGAAAGAGGAAGGGTCCATGGTGGGCTACAAAGTCAGATGTTTGATTCAGAGCAGTCGTCCTCTAGATGTGTTGGGACTTCACCTTTCAAAATGCTTAGAAATGTTGCCGAAAATTCCCAGAAAGCAAGGCCAAGGAAGTTCCAGGATACAGAAAAGGCCACTTCAAATCTGAACGAGGTCATATTTAACAGCTAAGTATTGATTCTGAAGAAATTTAGTATGATGTCTTAGTGGTCTCTAATGAAGATCCTGGGCAGTGGGAGGAGATGACTTGCAAGGAAGAACGAATTTTTCACTGGGAGTCTGTTTGAGGTTGCTTGGGTGAGAAATACAATTAACTGCATTAAAATTACCAGTTTACCTCAAAAGGCTTCTGAGATGGTGTTATTCTTGCCTGAAAACCATGGCAACGGGGTCTCTTTTGCTAAGAAGACCTTAGCTTGGTGTTCTTGGCCAGTTGCCATGGAGACTAGGCTTGTACAATGCCTACACTGAGCATAAGAGTGGGAAAGACAGCTCAGTCAGGTTTCTGTGCAAATTATGTGCCACAGGAACTAACCTCTGCTAACAGCTTTAGCACTGAAAAAGAAAAAACTAGCAGGAAAATGCCTCTCCACCTCCCTTGTTCTTTTCCCCACACAGAAGAATGGAAACAGCTGACAAAGATTTCAAAGAGCTGGGACACGCATACTTCACGTTCTCTTCATTTTCTCCCCTTTTTTTGAATGCAATGCTTCAGCAAACCCAAGAAAAGAAAGGGTGGGCCTGCCTCTATTGCAGAATGTCTAAACTCCAAGGAAGCCTACAATGGGGGGAGGAAAGGACTCTGGAAAGGGAATTAATACCCATTTTGAAGATGTTATTTTGTTCCTGATCAAACCTATGCAGAATCTTAACTTTTTAAAAAAAAAAGAACAGTTTACTTAAAACAATTGCACTCGAGCCCCATTTTAAAATAAAAGACATTGTGGATTTGTGGCTGGGATGCAATGCTGCCACTGTTTTTCATGAATAGCAATTGATGGAAGCTGTAAGTAGCCTGTTAAAAAAAGTCAGTGCGTTAAATTGTTACTCAAAGTAGCATTCATAGAATTAGGACCTGAAGCTATTGCTTCTAAGAAAATACTGAAACTACTCAGAGTATTCACTGAATTCTAGGCCTGGGGAAAAGGAACCAGAAATAATCTGGACTAAACAGGGGATCCATCATAACTAGTTTCTCTCCATTTTTTTCTGAAGTTTTTTTTCCCAACTGAAGATTCTGCTTTCAGACCTAACCTTATCACCAACCTGTTACAAAGAAGTGCAGACACAGAGAATTTGATGTTTAATTCCAGCTACAGGGGAACAAAAGAAACCTTGCTAATTTCTAAACTGCAGTAAATACCGTAACACCAGGGGTGAAAATCCAGCAGGTTCTGATAGGTTCTGGAAAATCAGTAGCGGAAATTTTGAGCAGTTCGAAGAACTGGTGTGGAAATTTTGAGTAGTTCGGAAACCGGCAAATACCACCTCTGGCTGGTCCCAGAGTGGGGTGGGAATGGAGATTTTGCAATATCCTTTCCCCAGGAGTGGGGAGGGAATGGGGATTTTGCAGTATCCTTCCCCTGGAGTGGGGTGGGAATGGGGATTTTGCAGTATCCTTCCCCTGGAGTGGGGTGGGAATGGAGATTTTGCAGTATCCTTTCCCTGTCATGCCCACCAAGCCACGCCTACCAAGCCACACCCACAGAACCAGTAGTAAAAAAAATTTGGATTTCACCACCGCCTAACACTGTAAGAATACACAAGGCAAATTTTATCCAGCAGGTTAGGTCAATGGGGCAAATTAAAATGTATTTTATACAAATCCAATATATATAATCAATACAATGTAATCTTCAGTAGGGAATTAGCTGCCTTCCCTAAGGTTTGATTGAGGACCAGGTTATCTGCCTTAATTTCTTGATCCCATTTTTCCCCAGAGTATAACAGCCACTAATCTAAATCTGGATTAAAAGATCAAAATGTTTTAAACTGGGGGAAAACCTGTACTTTCTATACACTGGATAGGAATGTAAAAGAAGCACCTATTGGCATTATTACATGGCAGAAGATCCTCAGAGCCTGAAAAGACCTGTTTCATTCTCTAGAGAGGAAGTCCCTGCAGAAGACAGGAGATTGCCACGTGGTAATGAATTAATTCCTTGCTTGGCATATGTATGCAGTATGTTTGATGGACACTTAAATGCAGCTTTCCACAAAGGGCTATCTTCATTTGTGGGAAGCTACAAGTCATCCAAAATAAATTTAGATCCTAGTAACCGACATCCTAATCTTAGGAAAAAAGTAAATCTGGATTTGGGATGCTGAAACCATCATCTAAAAAAATCCCAAGAATAATCCTCTGTGTATTGGAACTTCTAAGCCATGACACTCATGATTGATTTTGCAGATGTTGTTACATTTTAACAGCTTGATGCCTATGGGTATTGATAATAGGAAGGGCAAAACATGACCTGACCTAGTCCCCTGGTCACTGAGTAAGCTCTCTTACTAAGCAAACTGAGTTTGAAAAACCAAAATCAAGAAAAAGGCTAGGAAGAATAGAGGCTTAAGTAAAGGTTGATATCGCTATTTTGCCCTGCTTTTACATTTAAATTTAATAGTCAACAAATATTGTGCTTTTTAAGAACATTAGGTGAGGTTTGATGGTATTCAGCTAAGAAAGCAGTGTATATATCTGTCATGAATTGGTGATAGTGTACTTGACCACAGGTGTGCTAATTGCCACCCCAAATCCATAAAAACTTGGCTGAACAATCCATTTTGTCTTCTGCCTGCCTTTCTCAAAGTGATGACAACCCCTGGCAATTTCACAAGCTACTTTTATTGATTAGAGAGAGACATTACACTTGTAACTAGCCACCAACCCAGCAAAACTTCTATCTTCCCAATATTTTATGGCAGCTGTCAAAACATAAACTGGCACATACAGAAGTCTTATTCACAGACTTCTGATCTCTCCTGATATGTACTGCCTTTGAGATGTGCAAATTTATGGAAAGCAGAAAACAACAAAATTGCCCAATCCCCACAAAGTAGATTAATTTAATCAATATTATCTGAGATTAGCTTCAAATTCTGATCTTTCTACAAATAGGAAGTAGGCTCCAAACCTAAAGATAATAATGTTCTTCTAGATAAGAATGTATGACCACTCAATATCACTTTTCACCACGAGATAAGCAGCATATAAATTTCATAAAGAAATGAATATATTTATTTAATACATTTGTATGGATGCTCATTACATATACATGATTCTGGACAACTGATAATGATAAACAAAATAAAAACGGGATAAAATTGTTAAAAAATCAGGTTTTTTAAAAATCAAAAGCATAAAATAGCTGCCAAAAACATTCATAACATCCTACATACGAATTAGCCATGAAACGGGTTCACTACTATTGCCAGAGCCTCAAGCGAGATGGCAAATCCAAGTTTTTAATGCCTTGTGAAAGGCCAGTGGGTGGATGATACTCCAGTGGGAGAGAACCATGGCAGAGAAGGTTCACTTCTTAGTGTTGCCAGATGGAACTCTCTAGTGCCAGGACCTGGAGCATGCCATTCCTGCCTGCTGGGAACTACTTTCTATGAAATTATTTTCATATGATTCCTTCATTATGGATGTTAAAGTAATACAGAATTTAATTTGTTGATAATGCTGATAATCATGTTGATTTGGCAAAGGGCTCAAGATTCAAAACTAATAATTTTATACGCTGTTTGGACAGATGGTCCAGGTTTAAACCTTACTGTACTGTATATTAATATACAATGAGAGGTGGTATTCGGCTGGTTTGGATGGTTCACCCGAACTGGTAGAGTAAATCACGGGTGGGCCCGCGCCCCCCACCTGCAGCTCTATGCCATCCTATTTAGGCACGTTTTTGAGGCCGGCTGCATGCACGGAAGATGCGCATGTCCGCACATGTGCGGACCAGTAGGGAAAGTAAGTGAATACCACCCCTGAGACAGATATCAGGTGTCTCTTTAGTTTCTGCTTCGTCTTTAAAAGAGAAACTTTAATAATACCTAGCCTGTAGTATACTATCAGAGCTAGTTATGGGATTAGGATTTCAAATAAGGCATTTATATACCATATCTTATGATTTTCTATTTTAGATGGAACTTGAAAAATTGGACCATATGCATTTGGGATTAACTACAGATTTTACCTGCAATACATTCAATGAAAACATGTAGAAGGAGCAGGAAAAAAATGATGAACAACTTTAAGCAATACTAGTTGGGAATTATGTAATCTGCAATCTAACACCTCTGAGTAGCATTTCAAATCTAGTAGTAGATTAGGAAGAATGATGTAAAGCATGCTGTTGATTTCCCAACAGCTTTGATCATATTATATACGAAATAATCTCTTATTGCAAGTTGTTGAATAATAGAATATAGAAGTTATCCTCTGCTCCTGGATTGACAAAAATGCATTTGTTTTCCATTAACTGAGCTTTATAGTAGTGAACAAGCTAGACAACTGTTCTCTTGATTGAATGCGACTCAATTCCACAATAACATTCTTAGAACTGCCAACAGTCATTGTTTTTGGGTAATGCCAAAGTAATACTTCTAGACTTTGCTTATCTTTTTAAAATATCCTTTATGCTGGAAAATATCTCAGATAAAATAAGTGTCTTTTTTTATTTTTAGCACCACTGTGCTTGAATCCACTTCAAAAATGGTTCATAGGATTCACCTACTTGGATAAACTTTACAGAAATAACAAAGGCATTATCGGCTCATCAGCTCCTGCTTGGTCTTAAGTAACTGATTGATGCAACAGAAAAAATCCTCAGTAGTTGAACGTAAGTATCAGTTGCAACATAAACGTAAAAACTTGTGATCTGCCAATCCATAGCATCCTCCGGAGAGAAGCAAGTTTCAATGCTTTTTTGCCAGCAGATACTGAATGTTTTTAAACACTTCATGGATCAGAGTTGTAAAAAGCACAAAGGAGATCTCTGGTGGCTCTCCAATTGATGCTGATTGGACCTGAGATCATTCCTTTCCATTTGTCATGCAAATTAGAGTTGGTGGAAGCTGAAACTTAGCAATTGCAGATAATGTAGCTGCTGATTGCCTGGAGGTGCACAGCATGGCAACTGGGGAGATGCACAAGCTATTCATTCCTACTCCAAGGCCATTTTTCGTATCTACAGTAATCTAATACAGGTACAGGATTTTAAGAAGGATACTGTATAAACTTTAACCTAATCATTAGCTGGTGGATCACACTTCCCAAGGTTTAAATAGTATCTAAATATAATGATTGTACATTCTCACAAAATTGTTAAGCAAACAGGTAAAATGTACAGTCTATTTAATGGTTAATCCTGGCAGGAAACACAGCATTCAGAAATAAAGGCTGTATAACTTGTAAGTAACAAAAATGGGATAAATATCCTTGCCTGACAGTTTATTAATATCTTTGATCCCAATTATTTTTTTCTTCAATTCATCTTTATTGATGAATATGCAATCTCCTTCCCCTTTTTAGGAGTAAGTCCCATTGAATTAGTGGCAACTGCTCTAAAGTAGAAGATATTTAACTCTAGTGTTAATTACTATTCTTCCACCTGTATGCTAAGCAGTTTAGAGAATATGAAAAAAAAATCATAATGATTTACATTGGGTGAAGGGAGAGTTCATACATACTAATTAAATGTATTTCTTTTTGGCATCCAATTAAAACAATTATTTACCATTTTTCCTCCTGTTACTTGGTACATTACACAAACTACTATTCCAATACAGGATATATTTTTATGTTCAAATTTATTTCAGTTTCACATTTTTAAAGAACAAAAAATGGAGTACTTAGATGGTTTCAAGATGCCGAGAAAACTAATTATTGCAGTACAGTAAAAATAAAATAAACCAGTTTCCATTTTCAGTGTTGACATGACAAGGACAGAGACTTCACTAGAAGCTACCTAAGCACAGGATTCTAAGTATATTTATATAAGAAGGGATTTCAAAAATGCATTTTAGTATTTTTAGATACTATACAACATCTATCATCATAAAACTAGAATGTGTTCTAGAGAAAGTAATAAAAAGCATCACACCACTGTTCAAAGTATTTTATGATTCCTACCTCATTTGCCCTCACATTATTATTCTGTCTGGAGACTGGAGAAGTCAGGCTAAGAAACAACAATTTGCCCAAGGCCACTCCATCTGTAACTCAGTTGTAATGTCAATAAACTTCTTCACTGTCCACAGAATCTAAGCTAATATATTTGTTTTCTTTATGGATGTTTTTGAGATTCAGTTTTGTCTAGTAGTTAAGGCACCAAGCTAGAAAGCAGGAGATTGTGACTTCAAGTTCTGCCTTAGTCATGAAACCACTTGAGCAAGTCAGTCACTCTGCTAGCCCAACCCACCACACAAAGTTGTTGTTTTGTGGCAGAAGGTATGTTGGATATGTTCGCTGCCTTGAGTTATTTGTAGAAATAATAAAAATGGAATACAAATAAAATAAAACAAACAGAACTCTTTTAAAGTAACCTTTCTTTTTCAACAAAGTACAGTTTCCTTGTTTTAAAAACCATGTTAAGGTATCATTGGATTAAAATCCCACAGGAATATGGTTGAAGATTCATCTGGTACATACCCAGCAGAGGAAAGAAAAAACTTTGCCCAGTATCTCAGCAAAACACTAATTAATGTTGTTTTTAACCTGCTGGTAAAGTTGTAAACCCTTAGCATAGTAAATCCTACTGAAATCCTAATGACTATAATTGCATTGTTAATTACAGAAACATTTTTGGACATAAAACAGCTATCTGAACCATTCATTCATTTCCATGAATTTAAAATTAGACAATTACCAACTTTCATTATCAACTTTCAGTCCATCATTTATCTTACACCCTTATAAAAAGTGATTTGAAAATTAGCAACTGACAGTAATTGGACTGACAATCTGAATCTACATATTATGTACAAGAAAAGGAAAGCCAATAACAACAACAACAAAAAAAACCGTTTCCTTAATTGTCATCATGGAGTGAAAACACTGGCCCATAGCCAAGCAAAGGATTGTACATGGATATGTGGGAAAATGCACAGAAGCCCACTTTTAAGTGTCCTTAATTGAGTGCTCATAGGAAAAGGTTATTCACTTGCTCTTCCTACATTTACAAAGATCATTGGAAAAGTAAATTCAACTGATGCTTGATAACTCAATAATCCTATCGACCTTTATCAAGAAGCCAGTTCATGCTCAAGTCAGCTCATAAATCTTAATATCATTCATATTTACCCTGAAAGAAGCCTCACTGCTTCCAAGGGTACATGAGTAGCACTTTGCCATAATACTCTGAAGTGATTATTTAATTGGATTAAGTAAATTCCACTAAAATCAATGGGATTTATTTCTTACAGTAGTAGACATGGCTAGCATTAAGCTATGGCTTTTCATTCCAAGTGCCAACATGCTAAATGACACTAAATAGAAAGACCCGCTGGAACACAAAAGGCTTTTTGTTAATTATGTTATGTCACTGATCCCATGACCATGTATTTTGCCAGTCATTACCAGAATCACCATGCAAAAAGTCTGGTCTAATGGTTGAGGCACCAGGCTAGAAACCAGGAGACTGTGATTTCTAGTCCCATGTTAGGCATGAAAGCCAACTAGGTGGTTCTGGTATAGTCACTCTCACTTAGTCCATCTCATCTCACAGTGTTGTTGTAATGGGGAAACTAGTTGGAGGAAGGAGCATTAGATATGTTTGCCATCTTGAGTTATTTATAAAAATAATAAAGGCAGCATAAAACTAAAAAAACCCCCACCCAGAACAATCTTATCCATGTCTATTTACAAACCCCAATGTATTTAGTGAAGCATCTAAGTGTTTGGTGGCTGGTAATCACAAGGATCTTGAGGAATTAAAATATACTTCTTACCACTTTGATAAGTCAACCTCATGAACATTTATTCACAAGTAAAATAATTTGTTCAATGAGAATTATTCCCATAAGTGAATTTAGGATCACATTTTCTACAATATAAATATTCCAAATGCTGATAAAAGTGAAACACCTATCAGGGAGTTTAATTTTCAGTTTAGAAAAGCTGATAGTATTTGTATGTTTTTATCTAAAAAAAATTATGGTGAGTTTATTTCTTCCAGATCCTTGAGGTCCATATTTATAGGGGATAACAAAAAAAAAAAGAGGGGGCAGAATCTATTATCTTTGCCTAATATATTAGCGCCTAATTACAGGAACCAGATAAACAGAGGTCTTCAGAAATTAGGCCAAACTGCCAGAATGACAAAAAATATACTCAAAGCAGAGATCATCTATGTTATGAATGTGGTTATTAAAGTGACATGCTATTGTACTGTATTTTTATGTGAAAGCTAACTGATTGCTACAATATGGAGGAATAAGTAAAGCATTGTTAATATTACCATAACATCAGGATAAAAATTGTAACTGCTACATTTTTCAATAGCTAAGCCATTTTTTTAAGAAGTACCTTAGGGAATATGCAAATGATAGTACAGTGTCTAGCTGGAGGTTTCATTAGAGAACACTGTACAGATAATTACTGTTCTTAAACAAGTGTTGATTTATTGGCCAAAGAGCTCCCACTTCAAGTGTCTCTTCTAAGGCAGAGAAGCTGTCCTGTACTCTGTGCTTAAAATGACAGCCTAACTTCATTCATAAGGATACTATCAGGAATTCAATAGGAATTATTCCTAGGAAGGCCTGAAATAAATCATAAGTGGCTAGGTCAATATATGTTAATTAGACTACAATTTACAATCCATAACAGCTGGGTTCCCAGAACATGCCAAGGTAAAGTTAAATAAACCACAGTATGGCTTAGTTTAATGTATGAACCATGTCAATGTGATGAAGGAAGTATTAGGGGAGAAAACTATGATTAAATGGTTAGAGTGAAACCTATTTCACAGGGCAGCTACATCTAGCTTAATTTTATGACAAATCTGTATAATGACTTAACTGCTCAAACGATATATGTCACCCTGATGATATATTTTTCTGTTTAACATTCATCCAGTAGTATGTTAAAGGCAACGATTCACTGTTTTTCAGTTTTCAGAAATATAAGTGTATGTTTACCTGCTTAGCAAGCTCACAGTGTAAAAAACATTAAAGGATTGTATCTAATCTTAACTTGGCAAAAAGTGTACAGAACAGTGACTTGAGCAATCATTTGTAGAAGGGTTTCTGTATATCACATTACTGAATCTGACATTTGCTCAACAATAATAATAGGGTGCCCACAACCCTCACAATTCCAAGAAACCCAATTTATCTGGAGAGAACCAGCCTCTAATCTCCCTGGTTGGAACAGTGCAATAGCAGAATGACATAAGAAAATATTGTCTATAAAGGATCTGTGCCATAATAATCTACTCTAGATTTGTTTCATTACAAAACATTTTATAAAGTTATATAAAGTGCCTTTCATGAAATACAAAGGGTGGCATCATGAATCTGTGACGTTTTCCAGGAATGTTACCCACTGACAGGAAATTGTACGACCCAGTAGCCAAAATCAATTTGCATACCTGTATCAATGGCTGGGGAATACTGTGGAAGCTGCAATCCCAAAATATACGCCTATTTTAGGTTTAAGAAACAGGATCAGACCTTTAATTGCACCTTATTCAACAGACCATAGCAGCGCCCTTAGTCTCCATTTACAGATATGTTCTTTTTCCTGTTTGCCTCCATAGATTATTATGCATAAGGCAGATGAGGGGGAAACAATGTAAAAACTCTAAGAGGAAAATAAGTCTTGAGATTTGTTTAGCCTGTAAAGAGACTAAGGCATTCACATGTATAAACATACTATTAAATAATCTCTTTGCTTCAAAATGTCATTTTTTGTATGTCAGAAGTCTAATAGTGTATTTTCTGAAGTTAATGAGAAAACATCATTTGAATAAAAAAAGGCATTTATTTTCAGAATCCCTTATAATTACTTGAGTGATACAGGAGCAGATGGCCACTGATTTGCTTACCATAGAATTAACTTTGCATTTAGGAATATAAACACCAATCACAAAGACTATTAAAGTATATTAATTCTTGCTTAATGTTGATTATAATATGCTTAACAATATGATATATTGTCCTAATTGCACAGTATAAGATCACATTCGTGCAAGTTTTATTAAAGTGCAATACTCTGAGTAAGTCACATCAATGTTGCATTTCCAATGGACCATTTTCATTTGTTTCCCAAAAGTTTAATGATCTGGTTTTTCAAATCTCAGAAATTCCAATCACAATGACTACAAATTCTAGAATCATAGTCTTATCCCATTTAAAAGATGTCGTCATAGGACATCAAAATATGGGTATTCTCCAATTAAGGTTTAATTGTTCAACCATCTGATATATATACATCATTATAAACTCATCATAATGTAAGCTGGACAGCTGCAATTAAATTACAGGTCAAGAAAGCCAGATTCTTAATTAGCATAAATGACTAAATTTTCTGTGGTCTGCAACTAATACACTTATCATATGATCTATTCAACATAAGAATACGTATGCAAATCACGTAGTTGATCAGAGCATACATTTACTTTTTTTCCCAGCCCTTTCCCTTTCTTTTTTAACCTTTTTCTTTGTTTTATATTTTATACTTTTCTGAAATTTAATAAAGTTTTGGGGAAAAGAGGCAAGGTTAGTTGCTGCTTTGATAATTGGATAAATTCTGAAATAACCTTAATATAATCCCATTTCAGTACAAACTTGATTATTTTACTAGCTGTAAAATCCCTTCCACCAGCACACCCCAAAGTGAAGAAGTCACCCATACATCTAATATATGAGAATTGGAGAAGCTGAAGGAGTTTGAAAGGAACAATCTTTTAGAATAGATCATGTTATCATAACAAATTTGGAGTGCATCCTTGCTCTTTTCCACACTGGGTTATTTGAACAAACAGCTTGGTACTAGTGTCATATATAATTCATGGCCATCTGTTCAGTTTCTCTGCAGTTATCAGCAGGATTACCTGAAAAACTTTCTTTTTAGTCAAGAAGTTACATGCACCTTTCAATCCTGGATAGTTTGCAGTGTTAATGAAGAGGATCAATGTTTACCAGGGACAGACAGAACTTCTAAACATCCCTTAACATCTGCTTATGTACTGAGCAAGTCTCATCCTCTCCTTTGCATTTATGTGCATTTACCACTTGCCTGTCATTCATGAAAACTAAAGCCACCACAAATAAAGCATAATGAGCCCTTACTATCATCATCCAAAATGTTATCTGGGAGGGTCCCTGTGTCTAAGTGTAACTTTTACGTGCACAAAAGCAGGCTTTCTATCAGATTGTGGCATGTCACACAGTTGGTTAAAACAGTGGAGGTTTTGCAGGGGGGAGGGAATTATTTAGTGTTAGCCCCTTCCCACATGTTGCAGAAGACAACTCTTATTTAAAAGGGATATTGCTGACTTCAAAGTTCTCAATTCCCTCAGAAGTCCACAAAACAAACTTTCAAGCTCACTATGGCTTTGTTGCACTGCCATTCTGTGTAGATTTATGATGGGGTGTGTGTGTATATATACCCCACTCCCCTAAACCCTTCTAACCCCTTTAACAACCTTTTCCGAGTTTGTTACAACGGCTGCAAATAGGACCCTTCCTTGAGATTAAAACACACACACACTTCAGACTGGGACACATGAAAAGGAACCCCCCTCGCCCCAGAAAATTTTAGAAGCTCAATCAGGAGCAACCAAATGAATTTAGCCCACAGAAACGGCGCCTCATTTGCTCAGTTGCCTTTAAAGTTGCGAGTCGGGAAGTGATGCTTTGTTTACACGAGGCTCAGCTCAGTAGTAGGACATCCATTTTTATTTCGAGTCAATCTCGGAGCTAGGTGCTTTCCTACAGTAAAATCAAGTCCATTAAGGGAGAAGAGGGCAAAGAGGGGACATGCCTCAAAATCGAAGAAGGGCTTTGGCCAATAATTTACAGTCACCTGAGGCAAAACAATGGAGAATTTGAGATCTTCCATCCACCCACCCTCCCACCTGGGGAGCCTCTCCTAGGGTCAGTGAGAATAGGGTGCAAACAAGCCCCCAAACAACGATATTCTTGCAGAAAATCAGCGCGAGAAAGTTCAGGCCATCAAAAGTTTGCAGGAAACGGGGGGTTGAAAGGAAAGTTTGCAAAAAAGGCAGAACGATCGAAGAGTGAAAACGGGAGAATTGGTTAGTATTCACAAGGAGGTTGTGGAAAAGGAGGAGAAAAGTTTGTGCAAACGACCGACGCTGGAAGTTTGGGATTGCCCCCCCCTTTTTTTTTTTGAAAGAGATATCCGGGAGAGAAAAAAAAGGGAATTAAATCAGGAGAAAGGATCTGCTCGGTTCAAATCTCACCCATGAAGAGGCAGAAGAGGTCGAGACAAACCAACAAAGCTTTCTTGCTGGAGCTTTTGGTCGGATTGTTATTCAAGGCAGTGCTGCCCCCGTTCTTGCTCTCCGGAACGATCGCCTTGTCGTACTTGTAATTCTGCATGTTTTGGTGGGCAGGGGGGGAACCGAAATCGCCTTTCCAAGCAACGAATGTCTTCGGGCGAGCTGATGGAAAGGGGAGGCAGGGGGAAAAAGGAAAAAAAAAAAAAAGCAGAAAATCCAGGCGTTGGAAACGATGCTGCTAGCTGGCTTTTCGTGTCCGGATCTTCGCTTGCTGGAGGAGAGAGGGAGGAGGAGATGGTCGAGGGGGTCGCAAGCTTTGTTTGGGTCGACTTGCCGCTTAGAATTAAGTTTCCAGATCGCAGAAAGGTCTCCCTTCCCCTCTCTCGATCGTTATGAAGTCCAGATGAAGACTAATGAAAACTCCTTGGAAAGGATGAGTTTCCAAAAGTTGGGAAGGGGGAGAAAAAAGTTTTGCACAAACACACACACACCGTGTTCTGTGATCCGGCTAACTCCCGACCGGCGACTCAAGAGCTCGGTTTACTACCTCAGTCCTTCTCAGCCAGGAGGCTGGTTTGCTTAATGAATGGAGTTGGGGGGCCGGGCAGAGAGAAGGGCGAGCGTCCAGGAGGACCTCGCCCGCAAGCCGAGCTCAAGCTTCCAAAATATGCCGAAGCTGCGCTTTGCCGCTGCTAGCGCCGCCACCGGTACTGTGGGATCAGGCTTGGTTGTATCGCTACTTTTATTTCGTCAGGTCCTTTTTCCACTGTGCGCTCTCCAAGTACAACCCCTTTCCTTAAACTGGCAGATATGATAATTAACTTCGCGGTCGTTTCCCCTCCTCCATCTCCCCGTCCCGTCCCGTCCCGTCCCCGCCCGAAGTGGAGCAAAAAGAGGCGAAAGCGATCCAGAAACTCGGCGCGCGAGCGCCCCCAGCGATGACTCGGAAAGCAACAGCAGGCCGGTTTTAAGGCAGGCTGTTTACCCGCAACCCGCCTGTGGCCAGCAACTATAAGTTCACGCACTTCGGTGGATGTCCCGCCGCTCAAGAAAAGTCTCAGCGCAAAAAAAAAAAAAAAAAAAAAACCGTGAGGGAAGATTTCACGCCTTTATTAAAGCAGCCTTTCCCAGCCTGGTTCCTTCGAGAGGGATAGATAATGGACTTCAAATCCCATTATCCACAGCCAGAGGGAGACCGCGATCACTTTGCAGCAGGGATCACGTGGGCTGGGATTGTAAAGGCGGCTGCTACACATTCCATCGTATTTGGCGGGACGCTGGCTTCAGAATCACTGTTTCACAAAAAACCTAAAGAAATTGGGTTCAAAATCAAAGGGGCTTGCTTGGCCTTTTTTGAGCAGAAGGCTGAAAAGTATCAGCATTAAAGATGGATTATAATATCCTTTCCTCCTTGCAGTTCAGCACCAAGGGTTTGTGGGAGTCTCACACAAACTATTTAGTGGGGGATTCTGGGAGTTGAAGCCCACTCATTTTAAAAGGGATGGCTGAGCTTGAGAAATGCTGGTTTAAACAGGTGGCTTAAAATGTTACTATAGAATCTGGAATCATCCCGGGATATTAAAATCATATCATTCCAAACTAGACTGTGGTTTCTCTGTGTCATATAATATATGTGGGTATATGCATAATTTTGTATTTATTTATTTTGTCATGTTTATGTAGTGTATATTGGAGATGGTGACCCCTTAAGAGCTGTATGCAACGAAATTTCATTTTAATGTATGCTGATTAGTGTACATTCAAAGTGACAATAAAGTCATTCTAAATTTAAGTTTAATAAGAGAAGGAATCCTCAGACAGAAATAATTTTAAATATGTGCAAAATGTCTTTCTTTGAGCATTGTTGCCATACTTATACAACCTCTACAAAATTGGATTTCAGTACGCATCAGCGAGCAATATGCATGTTAATTGATGATTACCAATATTTGTCCTTTTCACTCATGGTTAAGGGTTGCATTTCTTTCAAAATAATGTTCCAGGGATTACAGAACATGGTGGTCATAACGGAGAACGATATTTGCTTCCAGAGGATCATGTCATGTGATAACTGTTGCTTCCTGTTGTTCCGTTCTTTTTTTTTCTACAGCACATGCACAGATACATGGAATAATAACTGGAAGGGTTTCTTCCTCCAATCTGGTGCTTTGCAGTGCAGCCCTGAGTTATTACCATTCCCATCATTTGGCATTCCTGCAAGTCATGGTACCTTTGTGCAGTGTACAACTTGCACACCTGGTTTTGGTGGCCCTGGAAACACCATTGGATGTTAACAGCCTTTTGTGTTTTGGAGTTAATGAAATAGATAATATGAAACCTAGTGGAGTTATGATTGGCTTCTTTCTCTTCTTATTTTTTAATAAAACCATTTTTGCTGTTGCCAATCAGTGCTGCATTGTGGTGGGTAGACCAGAAAACCACTTCACATTTGTTATAATATGTGAATCCAGTCATATGTATACAAGGCTGGGTTCACATATATTTTATTAATATTACCATAGTTTAAAAAAAACCAGGATGGGACTGAATTTGACATTGATTTCAGTTAGCCACCTTAAAAAGATTTTTAAATGGATGTTCACTCAATTGCCTTTGGAAATGAGTAATAAAGGTAAAGGTTCCCCTCGCACATATGTGCTAGTCATTACCAACTCTAGGGGGCGGTGCTCATCTTCATTACAAAGCTGAAAGCCAGCGCTGTCCAAAGACGTCTCCATGGTCATGTGGCCGGTATGACTAAACGCCAAAAGCGCACGGAACACTGTTACCTTCCCACCAAAGGTGGTCCCTATTTTTCTATTTGCACTTTCGAACTGCTAGGAAGTTGGGACAAGTAACGGGAACTCACCCTGTTATGTGGCACCTGGGATTCGAACTGCTGAACTGCCAACCTTTCAATTGACAAGTCTTAGCCACTGATCCACCGCGTCCTTTGTAAAGGAGTAATAGCGACTGTCAAATTAGACTGCCGGTCAGGTATCTTGGGAAAGAAAATGAGATGAAAACTTCAGTTAGGATGATAATAATCAAACAGAGGGAGTTATTTAAAAAAAAATGTTTCCAAATTTTACCATAGCATTCGAATGTTAATATAATGCTTTTCCAAAAACCCATTTGTTGTCTTCCTTTCAGAGAGTCAGCATCCTGGAGCAGAGCAGATTAGTCTAAATAAGGGTTATTTGGATTATCCAGATCAACATTAATCCATAATTATGTTTCTTTAAAGAGGAGACAGAGAGATAATCATAACATAGCAGTATTTTGTCTCCTGTGGCGACAGCCTGTATGTGGCAGGACCTTTGTATGCATCTTTCATATTCAAAATATTCGTCTCTGCACATTATATATCTAAAATAACCCAATAACCTACAAGATATTTGTGTGCAGGAGCTGTCTATGTTGCATAAGAGATTTTCCTCACCATAAATCTACCTTCTTATTTTATTTGATTTGATTTGATTTTAACCCAAACATGGGGACTAAATCATCCATAAACAATCCTTGGTGACATATTTACTTAAATGGTATTTATACATACCAATAGAAAGTTGGTATGCTAGAAAACAAACCACCTTTGACATCCTCTGAATTTTGAAGGATGGCCTTGATAGCCAGATAGGCTGAAAACGTGTCTTAGAAAATAAAGCGGAATATCTCTGCTCAGAACAACAACAAAAAAAGAGACTAAAGTTTAGGTGAAATATTTTAGAAAGCCCAGTATTTTAAAATCTTGCTCATAAATTACCATATTACCATCGCTCCAATAAGACACACTTTTTCCCTCCCAAAAGTCCTTTGCGGTCCTTTGGTGAAAGCAACCGTGCCGCGGCAACGGGGTCCTTTTACAGTGCTGAACCCCGCCTCTTCCATCTTTGTCTTTGCCCACCACTTCTGTCTCTTTTCCACAGTGCAGGAATCAATAGGCAGAGATGGCACATGAGAGGACACCTTTCTGTGGTCCTCTCAGGCTCTGCCTCCTGCCCTCACTACACTGCTACTCCAAATTTTTTTGCTTGTTTTCCTCCTCTAAATCTAAGTGTGTCTTATGGAGCGAAAAATACGGTAATTACAGTTCCAGGAAAACCAAAAATCTCATTTATATAGGATTTGCTGCATAAAATATACAGAGCAGACACAGGCAGCCCATATACTGTTATCCATTGCACAAATATAATTGCCACCATCATTATGAAGTGTATGCACTTATTGAGGCAAAAATATACATCTATGTTGACTCGGTCCAAATACAGATCATATTCACCTGTACTTTGTGGAAGAGAATCAACGTAGTCTATACTGGCAAAAACCAGAAGGAATGTAGCATCACCTTTGCTGCTTAATGTATTTTGCACAAAGATTTAAAATTGATTTCTTTCACTGAAATGGACGGAGAAAGCTTTTCAAGACAAAGCACGGACACCCAAATAGAATAATAATTAAATCAGGGCACTCCTTTGGAGATGTATTGGAAGGGTATGGAACCACTTTTTAAGTTTAGGCATGATTTCTGTTCAGGTATTCCTCGACTTATGACCACAATTGAGCCCAACATTCTTGTTGTCAAGTGAGATATTTGTTAAGTGAGTTTTGCCCCATTTTACGACCTTTCTTGCCATAATTGTTCAGTGAATCACTGCCGTTGACACGTTAATACACAGGGTTGTTAAGTGAATCTGGCTTCCCCATTGATTTTGCTTGTCAAAAGGTTGGATCACATGACTTTGGGACACAGCAACGGTCATAAGTATGAACCAGTTGCCAAGCATCTGAATTTTGATCACATAATCATGGGATGCTACAAAGGTTGTAAGTGTGAAAAATGGTCATAAGTCACTTTTTTCAGTGCCACTATAACTTTGAATGATCACTAAATGAACTGTTGTAAGTCAAGGACTACCTGTATATAGGGGAGAAGAGAACATATTATCCTTGACTGGATTATTCATCTAGCATGTCCCTTAAGCAAAACTCGGTGGTTTGTTCACATGGTACACAATGATTGACATATTAGGATTTGAGTAAGAGCAATTCCCAAATTGTGAGATCACAGATACATTATTCATTTAGGATTATTATTCTTGCTTATTTTTTTAACCTGATCTTTAGAAGGTGCTTGGGAATCATACAGCTTCTTCTACTAAATGCCTGGCGTGAGAATAATTCTGTATCTCCAAAAACAGGACACAGAATTCTTACATTAATAAGATGGATTTGACTGGTATAATGTAATGGCCTAATGCACACTTCGCCTAATGCTTTTAACATACCTGTTCCTTTTTTTTTTTTTTTTTTTTGCCTTAATAGGGGGAATTTGAAAGCGACTAGCAAAATAATTCATGTAATTCATATGCAGTGTTGGCTTACTAACATCTGACATTCACTCTGAACTAAAACCATTGATTATTGATTGTTGTTTCTAGAGGTTTTGACTTGCGGAGTCAGAAATCAAAATCCTCAATGGATTTAGGGAGGAACCGCAGCGTTTTCATTCCAAATTAGGCACCTGCAGAAAAATTATTTTTGCATTTTTTCATACCAATTTCCAGTTAGTTTGATGAGAGAAAATTTCCGTCAAAGAAAAAGAGATATGGTGGTCCTCGACTTACAACAGTTCATTTAGTGACGGTTTCAAGTTAAAATGGCACTGAAAAAAGTGACTTATGACCATTGGAGCATCCCCACAGTCACGTGATCAAAATTTGGACACTTTATGACAGTTGCAGTGTCCTGGGATCAGGATCATTTTGTGACCTTCTGGTAAGCAAAATCAATGGGGAAGCCAGATTCACTTAACAACCATGTTACTAACTTAACAACTGCAGCGATTGACTTAATAACTCTGGCAAGAAAGGTCATAAAATGAAGCACAACTCACATGACAACTGTCTCACTTAGCGGCAGAAATTTCGAGCTCAATTGTGATCATACGTTGAGGACTACCTGCGTTTAATGAGATTCTCATGGGTACTGTATAAATTACTTGCCCATTTGCCTGTATTTAACTGTAACACAACCAAGAGGGATGTGTGTGAATGTTCTGTCCTTTACCTTACAATCATCTCTCTAACTGTCCACATTTTGGTTTCCCATATTTCAATTGCAAGCCAACGCAAGGTATAATTCGGAACTGCCATCACAAGATTTTTCAATGGAGCTGCTACTATCATTACTAAGGGTCATGCTTTTCCTTCAACAACCATCTTTCTGCCAGCCGTTTACTGTCTTCTCCTTGGCATCCCACACTTCAGTTAAATACAAACAGAAGGCATCATCAGGAAGCTCCTTCTAAGAATTTTTTTTTTCAGATTGGCAATTAAAGACGTTTGAGAGAGATGAAAACTGTGTAATAAAAACAGTACCGGCTGCAGCACTCTCCACCAGATTTTGGCTCTGAATTAGATTACATCTGACATAGAAATCAAACCTTCATCAGCCTGGACTTGATTGGTCTATTTTCAGCTTATTTGTGCTAAATGCTGTTACGTTATTGGGAAGACTCAAACTCTAATCCACCTTTGGCCTTCACTAGGTGATTACCCCCTCACTCAAGCTAACTTATCTCACAAGATTGTTGTCAGGAAAAAGTAGGAGAACTGTGTATGCCACCTTAGCAACTTTTAAGACTTGTGGACTTCAACTCCTAGAATCCACATGCTGGCTGGTGAATTCTGGGAGTTGAAATCCACAAGACTTAAAATTGCTAGGGTTGCATACCAGTGGTGGGTTTCAAATTTTTTTACTGCCGGTTCTGTGGGTATGACTTGGTGGGCGTGGCATAGCTTGGTGGGTGTGGCATAGCTTGGTAGGCATGGCTTGGTGGGTGTGGCAGGGGAGGGATACTGTAAAATCTCCATTATCACCCCAATCCAGGGGAAGGTTATTGCAAAATCCCCATTTCCTCCCGATCAGCTGGGACTTGGGAGGCAGAGAATAGATGTGGGCGGGGCCAGTCAGAATTTTTACTACCGGTTCTCCAAACTACTCAAAATTTCCACTATGGGTCCTCCAGAACTGGTCAGAACCTGCTGAAACCCACCTCTGTTGCATACCCTTGACATATGCCCTTGTAAGCTCCTAAATAAATAGGATGGTGTAAATCCAACAAATAAACTTCTTAAATTTTGCATTTGCAATACTCATTTAGTATTGCATAAAATGCAATACTCATTTAGTCAAGGAAATAAAAAAAAAATTGTCCTAGATCCCCAAATGTGTTTCTCAAAATTCAGACAGAATCTTTTCTCAGCTTGTCCAGAAAAGCTGACCTTGGACCAACAGCCATTTGGGTGAAAACTATCCAGATTGACAGTAGCTACAACACAGCATTCCCAATGCAGCTAGATAAGAAGTATAATTCTGGTATGAAGGAACAGAGTCTTGCATCCTTGTGTAGACATGCAAAAGACAATCTGTTTGGTAAATCTACATGTATTAGGACAGGGCATTGCACAAGGAAGGAGACATAAACTCATTTGTTACATCCGTCTTATCTAGCATTATCTGTTCTACAATGGGGTCCACCAGAACATTAATCAGTTTCAACCCGGTATATTTGAAAAACCAATCAGTAATAAAATAAGGCTATCTAAAGAGAGGCTCAATAAGACTATATTTATAGCTACATTACTAGCAGTTTACAGGGTGGAGCAGGTGGGGTGGAGTTGGGGGTAAGATCCTTTGACAAAGCAATCCCACGTAAAGCTCTTAAATCCTTTGTATTCAAGGAAGCTCGCTTCTAGCTTAATACAACATGATTGTAGGCTGAAGGATTGGCCTTCTTTACTAAGGCTAACTTCTCTGTCATAGATGTGGACAATTATTTGTTTACTTGCTAGGTTTATTCCCTACCTTTTGTTCAGGAGCTCAAGGCAGCATAGTTAGCATTCTTTCCTCTTACTTTCCCCTAAAAAATAACCCTGGGAAGGCCTCAGCTGAGAAAAAGTGACTGGCCCAAAGTCATCCAGTGACCTTTCATGAATGAGACTGGATTTGAACTTAGGTTTCCTCAACATCACTCCTACACCTTGACTACTACACCATACTGGGTCTATTTCTGATGTAAAGTGGTAGAGAACATGCTCTGAATAAACTTAGAGTTTATTTATTGAATTAGCAATAAGAAAAGAAAATATTGCTAAGAAGATTCTGACATTCATTTTATTAAAATGAAAAAAAATCCGTCTGTTGGCAGTGGACCTATTTTAGAGAAGACTTCCATCATTCTGACTTTCTTCAGTGTCCCACATGACATTGGTGAAAAGGAAAGGAAAGGAAACTTCAATTTTGCCAAGATCCTAGTAGATTCTAAACAATGTATCTGTTCTGACCTAGGCTTCCTGAGTCAGTAAAACACACAAGTAGACCCATAAACCTCTTTTATTTTAACAGCTGTGAATTCTGTTCATTCACAAATGAGTCCCAAATAGTTGTAAAGAGTCCTTTGGGATAAGACTAATAATCGCCCACCTTTATCTCCCTTGACACGCTGCCAAAGACCTAATTGGCAAAGCCACATGGAATCCAGAATCAAACAGAGCGTCAGACTTTAAACTGCATAGAATTAACAACGTTGCTTCCTGCAAAGGCCCACATGCCTTTATTCCTCTTTTACGTCTTATGGGAGGGATCAATCATCCCCAAGCCCTATTCCCGATTCGTCCCTTTTGTTTTAACTGTTCTTGTCTTCTGGCAGCTCTGCACATGCGCGCACTGGGAACAGGCTCTCCCCGTTCCTCTGCCTCGCTGTGGTCCGACTCTGGAGGCTCCAGAGGCAGCATGTACCTCCCAGATGGCCCTTTCTCTGCCTCGAGCGCAGAGCCCTTGTCCGAGCCTTCCCCAGGCTCCAGGACTGGCCCATGTTCCTCCCCAACCTCCTCACTGTCCGACTCTGCTGCCAGCTCCACAGGCCACTGGCGGACCACAACAGTATCTTCTATTTACCACTAAAGTAGGCAACATGGCAAAAAGAATATTTCAGAATTTTTCTAGCTTACAATTTCTTTTCTTTCAAAAGTTCTATTAATTTTCTGGAAATGATGACCTGTTAGCCTTATGAAGAAAATAGCAGAAAAATCCAGAGCAATTATTAGAAAGTAAGTGCACAATATCAGAAAATGCATTGATGGTTCATAAAAATTCCCTTACATCAATTCAATATATATTTACTGTAAATAGAAAACCAAAGTAGGTTTGCAAGGAAATAGGTCTCTATTATGTGTATTGTCTTGTAGTTATGTGATTGTGATTTGTCATCTTCATAGCCGCCTCCCAACAAACAAAGTCAATTGGGGAAGCTGGATTTGCTTAACTACCACAGTAAAAATAGTTGTGAAATCGGATCTGGTCACATGATGACTTACTTAGCGACTGCCTTGCTTAGTGGGTGAATTTCTGGTACCAATTGTGGTTATAACACAAGGATTACATGTATATGATTATTCATTAAAACTACTCATAGGTTCAAATATGCCTCCAATCAAATTTAGATGAAATTATTGACACAAATGCACATTCAAGATTTGTCATATTTTATTTGTTTGTTTGTTTATTTATATCCTGTCTTTATTATTTTTACAAATAACTCAAGGTGGCAAAACATATTCAAACACAGCTTCTTCCTCCCATTTTCCCCACAACACAACAACTCTGCGAAGTGAGTTGAGCTAAGAGAGAGTGACTGGCCCAAAGTCACCCATCTGGCCTTTCATGGCCAAGTCAGGACTTGAACTCATAGTCTCTCGCTTTTTAGTCTACTGCCTTAACCACTAGACCAAAGTGACTCTACTTATCTTATGGGATACATTCTCATGTTTCTCACATGTGGAGCAGCACCTCCTTTGAATCCCATAAAACATGTGCCTCCCATCTAAAAATAAATGTGCTTCTAGATTCAGAAATTTTTTACACATATGTAAGGACTGTGCAAAAGTGATTGATTAAAACTGTGATCAGTTAGTAAAACTGTCTTTAATCAAGCTGTATTCTTTTCAGCAGTATCTAGTGTTCCAAATGAAAAACAGACTTGGTTAGTAGTCAATGGGCTGAGTGCAGTTTTTTGTCATAAGTAGATTTTGCTTATAGAGATTTTAAAGAGACCTGTCAACTTTAAGTAAATGGCAATAATTTCAATCAATATCTAATTATAACTAAATGTAAATCCAGTACATTGATTTGACATTTTGGAATCCTTATGAAAAATATTTTCATGACATTTGATGGGAATTTTGTCCAAGTAAGCAATGGAAACAAGATCATACTTCGTAACTGTGATCCTATGAATATTTCTTGAGAGCCCTAAACTTTTGGGACAAAGTGAGACAATATCTATAATGTGTCTCATTATCTGGACTTAGATATGAGTCTGAGTGGAACATGGTTAAATGATACGATATATGAAATGAAATACATAATCCTGCATGACTTAATCAAATAGTCAAAAGTTTAATTCATAGTTGAATTTTTTTTAACAGACATCATTATTATATTGTGAGCCGCCCTGAGTCTTCAGAGAGGGGCGGCATATAAATTGAATTAATTAAATTAAATTAAATATACAAGTAATCCTTGATTTACAATCATTCATTTAGTGATTGTTCAAAGTTACAATGGCACTGAAAAAAGTGACTTATGGTCGTTTTTCACACTTAACAACCATTGCAGCATCCCTATGGTCATGTGATCAAAATTTGGATGCTTGGCAACTGGCATGCATTTATGACTGTTGCAGTGTCCTGGACAATAAGTCGTATGTCAAGGGCTGCCTATATGCTCAGAAAAGATATAAAATACAAGACCTGAAGAATATCTTACTAAACTCAGCTAAATTCATATAATTGTATAGGTCATAATTTCCAGAGACGGTCAATTTTACATGTGACATCTTTAAGGGGGTTAATTTTATTAACCATTTTTATTAGCAAACAACCAATGGAACAGCTTGCCTTCAGAAGTTGTGGGTGCTCCATCATTGCAGGCTTTCAAAAAGAGACTGGACAATCATTTATCTGAAATGGTGTAGGGTCTCCTGCTCCAGCAGGGGGTTGGACTAGAAGACCTCCAAGGTCCCTTCCACCTCTATTATTCTATGTTCTATGTCCTCGGAAATGGCATCATGCTATTAATGGTCTCTCCATTTTCAAAATAAAATGCCATTTACTCTCATTCTTTACTATTTCATCTTCAAAAAAAAAAAAAAACA
The DNA here is from genome assembly GCF_059756535.1 of Pantherophis guttatus. Taxonomy (NCBI): domain Eukaryota; kingdom Metazoa; phylum Chordata; class Lepidosauria; order Squamata; family Colubridae; genus Pantherophis; species Pantherophis guttatus. The sequence continues at coordinate 65,680,380 of NC_142065.1, forward strand.
CCAACCCCCAAACAAGAGCTGTTACCAGACTGAATGTAGGGCTATCTGACAAAGGAATTCATATACACAGCGATTTGAATAAAGTTTCTTTCTATTTTATGGATTGAATCAGATTGTTCTTCCCTCTTCCCCCTTCCCCCTTTATAGCAAGCTTTTTTATCAACTCAAACAGAAGGAAATGCTACCATCTAGTGCTCCCACATATTAATGCAATCATGGTAAATGTCTTGATTGAATCTTGAATACATTATTAGTCAGGTTTTAAACTTAGCCTCCTAAAAGCATAGGCTCTAAAACAAATCTGAGAAACTTACAGCTTGCTTTAGACTTTGAAAGACCTTTGGAGGAGCAGAATATTGATTTTGGCCTCTCATTTCCTCTTACATTCTTTATGCTCACTGGCAGAGATTCCACATAACCACTCAAACTGTTTTTCTTTAGTCTATTAAAACCAGTAACTAGTAAAATACTTATATATATTTTAATAGATTTGTTATAAGGCCTTGCATTGACTGATATATTCATTGAAAATAGAGAGTACTGAGACCCTCCAGTGGTCATGAGCTTTCAGATTATTTGTTGTGATCTAATTATTTGATATTCTGATGTTTCACCAGAAATTGTGTCTAGCATCTTCCAGAGCTTCAAAATATCCACAATTACCAGGAAGGAGAATGGAAGAGAGAGAGACTAGATTAAAGGTAGAAAAAGAAGCTGTGCAGAGAAAATGAATAGATTAAGAAGAAAAATCTATTTATCTAAGCATGAGATAATGCTACAAAAAACGTATTATTCACCTATTTAAAAAGAGGGGTTGCTAAATTCTGATTTGGGGAATTAACCTGAACCGCACATGTATGTAAATTCTGCTATTTCTCGTGATGCATCTTTCATCCCTGGCTATTGAAGTCCAACAAAGGATCTTCTTAGATTCATCAGTTGGCAACAAGGTGGACTGAATGGAATATAGAACTGAAGGAAGCACTGAAGAACAACATTTACATCTTTTGCTCCAAGGATCTTAAAGAGATGGAACAGATATCACCCCTATGAAATTAGGGAAAAAAAGTCAGTCAATACTCAATCACTCAAACAATCTTTATTTCCTAGATCTTTCTTTCTAACTCAGTGTCTATAAAAACTCAGTAGGATAAACAAACTAAACTATCAACAAAATGTATATTTTTTTTCCCAAGACTATTACTTTTGGATATTTTTTTAGTTGCTAACTATGCTAATTGTCTATGAATGCTAATTTAATCCTGCCAATACTTTTATTGGGTGGTTCCTAAATTGGATCTCTTCAATTTTAGTTTCCAATGTGCAACAGGTCCAAGGACATCCAAAATAATTGTAGCTATATGTGTATTATATGCATTAGTGTAATATAACTAAAACACCAAATCTGTATGATTTTTCAGATGCTCTGTTGTGGCTGTAATAGCTCTTTAATTTACAACACAGTTTATATGTTCAATGAAGAATTTGACTTCAGTTTAAACCAAACACTTTTAGAGTTTGTATAATCATGTTTATAAAATAATTATATTGGTTAGGATCAGTAAGTTCTGGACATATTTGTGTGGTGTGACTTCTTTCCATTCTACAGCCACTATCTCTGATGAGCCACTGTGACTGTAGTAAGCAAATACACAACTCAGCATATTATAAAACATTATCCTAACCAGGGTTTGTTTTAATCATGGTTTTTGAACAAGCATTAGTTCCCCTGCTTAATTCATAGCATTCAACTTTAAATTATGATTTAACAACAATTGCTTGGCTTACAATTGCTGAAAGTGAAAATCTGGCAATAATTACTATGCCCATTGCCCCAAAGTTAAATTTTCATCATAAAAAGAAAGGGTAAAGATATATAGATAAGGTCATGGTGAGTAAATTTTAACAAATGCTATTATCAAACATTTCCAAGCTACAGAAGAATTCAGAATTTTATCAAAATCATTTGTGAATGAAAACTTGTTTATTCATTGTTACATTGCATTTAAAACAATTACTATTCTGCCAGGATAACTAAATACACCTATCACTACTTAAGTCATCCAAAGTTTTTTACCCTCTCAGTTTCTATTTCAAAAATATCTATATTTTGAAATTAATCTCTCATCCAAGATAGTTCAGCTGTCAAATTTAAGTGTCTAGAGCCAAATTAGACTAAATATGGCAGACTATTAATTAAGGCAGAAAGGGGAACAAATTAGTAGACATTGTAGCAGAAATAAACATTGGTAGGTCAAAATTTTGTGTGTGTGTGTGTGTGTGTGTGTGTGTGTGCATATCTCTTTTTCATGTAGTTGTAACTACATATAGAACTACATACAGAACTATGTGTACTCTGCCTTACATTTCAAAATCAGGCTTTTGGTACTAATCTTTAATGAAATAAATAGTAAGTATACAAATGTTGCTATGTTATTATAAAAGCAAAATCTAAAACAAACTAAATTTAAAGGATGAGAATAGAAGATAATAAAAAGTGCAAGGAAAAAGAAAAAAATTAGAGAAAAATAAGAATATAATAAAGAGAAATAAATATATAAGGAGGTGTTGTTCTTCATCACTAGTATAAAGAAATTTAGTGACCGTTTATTCCCTATGATGTTACAAACAATTATCTCTTCATCCCACACCTCATTTCTTATCTATAAACCAGTGGTGGGTTGCCCCCAGTTCAGACCGGTTCGCAAGAACCGGTAGTAAAACCAGTGGGAGGCTACACCCACCACCCCGGATGTCATCATCAGTGATCTGCGCATGCGCAGAAGCAAGGTGCGCATGTATGCGAAGCTAGCGCACACGTGCGATCCCATTGCAAACTGGTAGTAAAAATAAGTAGAACCCACCCCTGCTATAAACCCATCAAATGTCTTTTCAGTCATCTGCTGGTGTCAGCTGAAAGTCCATAAAGGGTTGCCAGAAGGGACAATATATCTTGTTTTAACTTGATCAAATAAACCAACTTCATATTCCTTCTTTTTATTTCTAACACTCTTAATTTTTAGTTCATTCAAATGTTGCTATAGGATTTGGTTTCTCTTCATTTTTCCTTTATCCTATTCTTCAAGGCTTTAACAAACCTCTTTTGTAAATTTAATAAGGAAAAAAATATCCACATCTCTTGATTTGTTATTTTATTTCTCATTTAAATTTCAAAACCTCAGCCAGTTTCTTTTGTAGATCCAGTGAAATATCCTTCTCTAAATAATTCCCCTGCCCTGCCAGTTGTAAATCTACTTTCAAAACCATTTCTATTTTGTCAAATTTATTCTACTTCTGTCATTTCTTCAATAACATCTTTTGGATACAGAGTTACTGACATTGCTGATATCATGGCTACTATTTTATAATTCTATTCTTCAAAAGTCTCCTTCAATATTTTTATTGTTATAACATTCTGCAATATTTTACATGCTTATAAATCTTTCCTCTACCTAAAATCTCCCCTGCTAGTGTCCAGCATCTATGTCCAAAGATAACATTTTATCTTCATTATGTCTCGTAAAAACAAGATCTATTTCCTATAAGAAGTTGTTCTTTATAATTAATTTCAAAATCTTAGTGCATAAGTTTCAATATCCCAATTAGTTCATTTATAACTTTCTAGGATCAATCTTATTTAGCTTTTCATTGTTTATTTCAGATTCTTTACATTCTTACACATATGATTAACATTTTATGTCATTTTGATTGAAGGTAGACTTACCTGGCATTTTCAAACTTGTTATTTTGGCATCTTTAATAGCTTAAAAGCAATTAATAAGCAAGTTCCAAAAGTGATTAGAAAGTGAAATTTGCTAACTTAATGTCCTTTAAAAGTTTCTGCTGTGGTTGTGAGCAAGATGATTAATCCTATCATCTCCCAGTGCTCATATGTGCAGAAAATTGCTCTCCTGCATTCTCCTCATAAGGAGCTGCTGTCTGGAGCACTTGTGAGTGATCTCTCATCTTCTCCTTATCTGTTCCAAGGAACCAAAACCAATCTACTCACTGGTTCTTTGGTCTTTGCCACAGTTATTGACATTTGACATTAAAATAGTTGACTTTGTACTATGTGCAGACCAGCATCCAAAAACCAGCAATTTAGAACAGTAATGGCTAAACTTTTTGCCATTGCGTGCCAGGAAGGGGGGGTGGGGGAGGTTCACATGCACGTGTACCCACACCCATAATTCTATGCACCCTGCCCCATGCATGCGAACCTCCTTCCCCCCGCTCCTAGCACACGATGGCCGGTAGACCCGTTTTTCACCTGGCTCCAAATCCTCTCTGTGCATCTGGGGAGGGCGAAAACAGCCTTCCCCAATCCCTCGGAGGCCCAAAACGCCCGTTTCCCAACTTCTGGTTGGACAGGAAGTGACTTTTTTGTTGTCCCCAGCCTCCAGATACTCCGGCGCATGCGCACCGGAGCTGAGCTGGCGTTGGGGGGGTGGAAGACAGAATGCCAACTTTCAGGTTATATTCAAATAGCCTTTTTTAATCATTTAGGCTGAAGTCAAATACTCTGATCCAAACCATGCAGAAAGTACCATTCATATTTTGACTGCTCTTCTTCATTTTAAATGGAAAAGTAGGGATAGATTCATTCTTTTTCTAGAACAAGTCAGGAAAGGTCTGCTTCACTTTTTTTTCTGCTTCATTTTTTTTTGTTTTTTTTTTTGTAGCCGCTGCTTGTATAATTCCACAAATAACCAAAAATAAAATCCTAATTATTGTATTTAACTAAGTCAAAACCCAGAAACCGTATCATAGGATGCCAATTCCTCCTGCAGCACTATGGAGGCCAAACTTCTTGGTTTTGGGGGAATTCCAGGTAATAAAGCAGGTCAGGCAATGGTCATCATGCGATGTGCAACTAATCTTAAAGGTAACTAGAATTATTCGGCTAAACCTTAGTTATGCATACTGTGTGGCAATAAAATTTCCAAAGAATTATCTTGTATTTTCCATTACAACCTCAAATCACTGACTAGCAGAGCTCCTTATGGTAATCCAGGGCTTTTTTGTGAACTGCTTTTAAAAAATCCAGGAGTGTGATTTGTCTCACACTCCTGCAGTGGCAAAGTTATGAGGGGTTTGAGGATAAAAAAAAAAAATTACTCATCTTTGTACTGGTTTGATACTGGTTTTGAAATAAATTATCCTGAATTTCCTAGGGTACTATCTCACTTAATTGAATGGAATCGCTTTATGTTAGCTTTGTGAAGTAATCTTTCATGTCACGGTTTGGAAATTGGGTGCTTCAATGTGATACAACCGTTCTATTTTTCGATAATTTATGAATCAGGAGAGATTGTATATGCTCAAAATTAGTGACCTAAATGTTAGACCGAGACACCAGACAATTAATGAATTGAAAAAGGGAAGGATTACATTGAACAACTATTGTACAAGCATCTGGGAACCATAACAAATGACCCTTGGCTTTCCAAATCTCCGCCTTCATGGTTATTCAAAGTTCTGAATGTTGCTGCAAGTTAATGACATATACATTTTTGTTTGGGACTTTTGGGACACACCTTTTTGTACAGAGTGTAGCTCTATACCAGGGGTGGGTTCTACTTACCTTTACTACCGGTTTGCAACGGGCCCGCATGCTCTTCCGCGCATGCGCACAAGCGTTCTGATGACGTTGGGGTTGGTAGGCGGAGCCTCCCTCCGGTTTTACTACCAGTTCTATAGAACCGGTCCGAATCGGGGGCAACCCACCACTGCTCTATACTCATTGAATGCAATTAGAGTTATCCCTGAATAATTATGCATAAAATTGTCAAAGCAGTACTAGTTACATAGAACAGAACACTAAAATAATTGTATTTTTCACATTTTTTCTTTGCTCTAACGCTGCAGCTTTAAACCATCCCTTTTCAGTTTGATGTCCTCTAGATATACTAAGCTTCAACTTTACATGATAACTGGGATTTTAGCAGCTGAAATCCAAAATCTTGAGAGGCATCAGGTTGGGAAAGGCTGGTTTAAATGCACAGGCATAGTAATGTAAGCTAATTTGTCTCTGGCATGTCAAAAGGCATCAATCTTTTACAGCATCAAGTTTGTAAATCTAAAATGACACCACTGTCCTTGAAATTTCTCTAAGACAGCTTATATCTTTGAATCCTCCCCTTTGTTCACAAAAAATAATAATAAAAAATCCCCCAAAACCCATTCTCTTTTTCCATTCATGTCAGTGAACATGAAGTGTCACAGATAATAAGCTCTCCCTTTTCCTATTAGGAACAATAACTACGCTGTCCAAATATGCTCTACTATGATTTATGAGCTGTGTGGAGATACAGCCTGGTTGTAAAATCAATACAGTAGACTCAACATATTTTTTTTCTTTTTTTAAAAAGTATTGAAGCAAAATACTTTAGGTGTTTTTAAGACCACATATTCTAATGAAGTAACTCTACAATGCAGCCTTATGGGTGCCTTTATTTATATGCAAGTCCTCCGAGTTCAATGGAGCTTACAATAGACAAGCTACAGCCACACGCTTACAAGTAGCTGCTCTCGTAAATTGCATGCTTATGATCAGCCTGTACAGCATGATAATTAGAAAATGTGGAGTGGAGGCTTATTTCCAGATATGTGGTTACAGAATGTCAGCCTAACTATGGAAATGTAATAAATAAGCATATATGGGTTTCTAAATTTAGCAAACTCTTCCATTTCATTTCGTTTCATTAGAGCGGACATGAAACAAGAAGTGTAGGAACAAGTTATACACATTATATTTTTTTAATACATCTTTCTTGTGATAACAACTCCTCTTCTTCTTATGGCTACCTTTGTGAAGACTGAACTTCAGAATCCAACATTATCGTGCGCTGCATTAATCTGTCTGAATATTATTATCCTGTATGTTGCACCAATTTACTGAGACCTAAGGAACAATCACCTGCATTTTTATTTGTAAGCAAATAAATAAATACAGATAGTGCTCAACTTACGACCACAATTGAGCCCAAAATTTTTGTTGTTAAATTAGACATTTGTTAAGTGAGTTTTGCTCCTTTTTACAACCTTTCTTGCCACAGTTGTTAAGTGAATCACTGCAGTTGCTAAGTTAGTAACCCAATTACTAAATGAATCTGGCTTCCCCATTGACTTTGCTTGTCAGAAGGTCATAAAAGGGGATCACATGATCTTGGAACACAGTTATGGTCATAAATATGAACCAGTTGCCAAGCACCTCAATTTTGATCACACGATCATAGGGATGATGCAAAGGTCGTAATTGTGAAAAGTGGCCATCAATTAAATTTTTCTGTGCCATTGGAACTTTGAACAGTCAGAAACAAAGTGTTGTAAGTTGAGGACTACCTATATTACTTTATTTGAAACAAACATCAATTTATTTCCTTGAGATTTTCTCCCACAAACAGGTTTTCAAACTCATTCTTCTTTTGCTTATCCTGGAAGGAAAGAAAATAGCTTGTGTTTTTTTGACTTCTCTCTTCACTCACGGCTGTGTCCTCTTGTGTGACCAGTTTAGTTCTGTAATTTTCCATGGACAAAACTTTTCCATTTCTTGACCACACAAGCAGTTTTAGGATAAAGACCTTGCTGTTTTCTGGATATGAAAATCCTTGTAGCTACAAGATAGGGAGGCAAAGCAAGGCAGTATTTATTTGTTCTTTGAACAAGGCCTTGGCTGTGCTAGTGGTGCAAATGAGCATTGATACAAACTTGCGGGCATTAGAAACGTGCATGACAACATATGCTGGTTGCATTCAGTAGTAATGAGATCTGAAGTGCGATCAATTCATGTTCTTTTTGAAAGACTTTTGGAGGGCCGCAATCAATAGATGGCAGATGCTAAAGCAGCATCAGATAGTAGTAGGTGAGATTCATACATTCAAATGAAAATGTGTATGGAACCAGTATGAGTTCAAATGCTACATGCATCAACAGAGGGATATTATTTTAAAAACCCATTGGGAGTAAGGAACATAGAACAGTAGTCTTGTATCAGAGACTACAGTTCAAATTAAAGCAAGCTTCACTGACCTTGAACCTCTTTCCATAAGGTGCTTTATAGAGCAGTTGCAGAGGTAACATGTCACCTAGAGTTCCTTTAACAAAAAGCTAGGAATCCAAGCATAAAGTAATGCCACACACCAGCTGGGAAGCAAGCTGGACAAGGAAACATGCATGTAGATGGACTATATTGTTCATAAGTTCTAACACAAGGCATACATTGTATTATAGAATCATACAATCATAGACCTGGGAGGGACCTTGAAGGTCTTTCAGTCCAACTCCCTGGCCAAGGCAGGAGTCCTTATACCATCCCAGACAAATGGTCATCCAATCTTTTCTTGAAAACTTCCAGCAATGCAGTACCCACAACTCCGGGAGGCAAGCTGTTCTATTGATTAATTGTTCCGACCGTCAGGCAATTCTTCCTTAGTTCCAGGTTGAATCTTTCCCTGATGAGCTTCCATGCATTGCTTCTTGTTCTGCCCTCAGGTGTTAGGAAGAACAAACTGATCCCTTTTCCCCTAAATTATGTGACAACACAACAGGAGGAGGAAAGCGTGTTGGATATTTGCCACCTTGAGTTATTTATAAAATCATAAAGGCAGGAAATAAATAAACAAATCAATAAACATGCAAGCCAGCCAGCTGGTTGCATTCAGTAGCAATGGGATCTGAGGTGTAATTAAATCATGTTATTTTTGAAAGATTTTGGAAGTCCCATAATTGATAGATAGATGCTTGGTAAACAGCATCAGACAATAGCAAATCCAATTCATAAATTCACATGAATATCTGTATGAACAAGTATGAGCATTCTTCCAATTTAATTACAAGGTGTTGCTGTTGTCATTTGGTATTTGTACAACTAGAGAGAAAAACTAGATTTGGAGCACTTTCCCCACCCATACCAATAAAAAAAAACCACAAGTGATTATCTGTTTTGGGTTATACTATGTACATATAACTTTGACTTCTATAGATTTTTATAGATGTATTAAGATACAGAATACAAAATATGGTATGGAAGGGACCTTTTTTATTATTTATTTATTTATTTATTTATTTATTTATTTATTTATTTATTTATTTATTTATTAAATTTGATTTATATGCCGCCCTTCTCCGGAGACTCAGGGCGGCTTACAATGCGTTAAGCAATAGCCTTCATACTTTTGTATATTTATACAAAGTCAGCTTATTGCCCCCACAAACTGGGTCCTCAATTTACCCACCTTAGAAAGGATGGAAGGCTGAGTTGACCTTGAGCCTGGGAAGAATTGAACTCGCAGTAATTGCAGGCAGCTGGATGTTAAATGCTGCCTTAGGAGGCATTAGCCTCCTACGCCACTCAGGCTCAAGACCTTAGAGGTCTTCTAGTCCAACTCCTTGATCAAGCAAGAGACCCTGTACCATTCTGGACAATGACTGTCCAACCTCTTCTTAAAAAACTCCATGATGGAGCACCCATAACTTCCAGAATAAGACATTTGATTGGTTAATTGTTCTCGCTGTCAGGAAATTTCTCCATAGTTCTAGATTGGAGCTCTCTCTGATAAGTTTCTGTCTGTTACTTCCTGTCCTGTCCTTTTGTGCTTTGGAGAATTTTAAGAATTTAAGACATAGCAATAAGGGCATTATTGTTAAGGATGAGTGTAAAATCTGATCCAGTGTTTACTGAGTAGCACTGATAATTAACAAAGCATCTGTACAATACTAAGTATAAAAAATTATCTCATCAGCCCCCCATCATTGGATAGAATCCTGCATTAATACTTCAGTTCTTTTTCTTTCATAAACACTTATCCTGTAATTATGTGGCTTCCTGATCTGGCATGCCTCTTATATGTTTGGATTGCAATTCAGTCATCCTGACTTGTGATTCTAAGTTTCATTCCCTATTCATTGGGAAGGTGCCACTCCAAAAGGCTGCCATGACCTCAAAAAAATATTGCTTTCTGCTCCATTCCTAAGGGTATTCTCAGTACCTTCTGAAACCTCTGACTTCTTGAGTGGATCTTGGAATTGTTACTGCTGCCTATCGTCTCAAAGCTCCAGTTTTCAAAGCTACTTTTATTCACAGTGAAATGAAATGCTTACAAGGACAATAAACACTAGTCAGGGTGAAGTGAAATACAAAGCTCTAAAAATATTATGGTAAGGATTCATCTGAAAGGTTTTTAGAGAGGTTTTGTGCTTTGCCAAAGAAACATATCTGGTGCCACCCTTGAAGTATTTTGTCTACGCCCAGAACAAGGTGACATGATCTGATAATGGAAAAGTTACACTAACAAGGAGATCGCGTTACTAAGTGTGCATATCCAGGACCAAACATGTCTTGCATTAACTCCATACGTGGTGAATGAAATTGGTAATGTGATGGGGGCCAAGGAAGTAAGAAAGTATACATATCATCTTACATCTTGAGAAGCTTGTCTTCGACATACATGCTTACCATGTCAAAAGTGATCATATGTTTTCAAGTTTGGTCTCTCTGCACTTATATTTGGGAACTAAATTTTGTCCTTCTCCTTTGTAGGGTAGATCAGATGATGAAGAAAGGGATGAACAAGTAGGGGGTTCTTGGTTCCTCCTTCTGTTAGACCAAGACACAATGAGGTAGGAATACTCTGAGTATTCTTGCAATACTCTCTGTGCTTCTTTTTTTATCTATATCCCACCTTTAGTTTTACAAAAAATTCAAGCTGGCAAACAGATCTCCTATTTCCCCAAAAACATGAGGTTGGTTGGACTGAGAGGGAGCAACTGACCAAAAGTTACCCACTTTGGGTAAGTCCCAAAGGACTTGAACTCACAATTTCTAGCTTTCTAGTCTGGTGCCTTAACCACTAGACCAAACTGGTTCTCTGCATCTTCTGGGACATTCTTATATCTCCTGCAGCATGCCACATGCCAAACATTTAAAGCAGGTAAATAGATAAGCAAACCAGGAAAACCAGAATGAATAATACAAAATAATGGTTCCTATATCACTGTATTACACTTGCCTACATTACTATGTACATTTGCATTACCATATTCACTTGCACACAAATGCATGATGATTACTGCTGATAAGAATCCACTTTTTCTAAACGAAAAGCAGGGTTGGGGAGAGAGAATGGTTTTAGAAATTACCTAGAAGCCGGCTTCTATTTTAATATTTATTTTAATACCAGTGTTGTGTAAATCAAACATCAAGCTTAGAGAGCACCAAGCACTCCTCACTTCAACCCTGATCTACAAATATTCTCCTTGATTGGAATCACAGCCTTTGCTGAAAACAAGGATGTGCCTATATTTCAAATCTTTTCACTAATTCCCATACTTTATTTTTTGATCAGCATAATAATGCTTTGTCATTTTTATAAATTGTCCCTTTTGTCCTACGGGTACGTTAAGTGATGTATGCAAGTCAGAAAGAAGTGGTATTAAGGCACAAGCTGGCCAATCCTGGCAACACTTTGGGTTTGTGAGAATGGGATTGTGGGTGTGATCAGTGGGATGTAGAGTCCTGGGTTATAAACTAAACTAGGGCTTCCTAACCTTGGCAACTTTAAGATCTGTGGACTTCAACTCCCAGAATTCCTCAGCTAGCTATGCTAGTCCACACCTCTTAAAGTTACCAAGGTTGGGAAGCCCTGAGCTAGGTGAAGAAGCTACTCTCTGGACTGTCACTTTAACCAAAACCTTTGCATCGTGGGCTGCTATGACAGAGAACCAAGATGATTTGAATCTGGGGTTGGCAGGAAAGAGGGGGACGAACTGAGTAAGGTCCCCTAAATAAGTCACCCATCTGCAAAACATTTTGTGACTACACCATTCTTTTTACCCTAATTAAGAGCTGCGAAAGATGCTGCTACTTACTTATTCATTACAGCTATATTTTCAGCCTTAATTGGTATACAAATCTGATTACACAGACGCCCGTGGGATTTCGGTTTTGATTTTTTTGAAATCAGGCGGTGACCTTGATGAAGCTTTAGGCAGACATTAGCATGTCGGATTTCAAAAGAACATGCTTTGAAGAAGAAAAAGATGGAAAAATGCAGCTAATTTGAATTTTAGTTGCCTAAAAGCAAAGAGTTTAATTTTTCATATACACCTGTTTAAGATGTGCTGCAGATCAACCTAAAAGATTTTTTTTTTATGGTGGCCTCTATAAGAGGAAATATTGTATGAGAAATTTACCAAACGTAATTCTTCTTGCCACTATGTGAGTTGCAGCTGATACTACGCGAGCCAGCATTCACTTTTTAAACAACAACAAAAACATTGCAGTTACATTTTGTATTTGTTTTTAGATGGATAGTTTAGTATGTTTATTTAACAGTTCCTATTTCTTCACACTCTCTTGTTTTATAATGTTATGTTTCAACGTACTCTGGGTAAAATATAAATGAGATTAAAATAGTATTCCTGTTTGTATTTGTCTTTACTACAACTTTGTTTTAATTGCTGAGCTGCTCACGTTTAGCGCTGAAGTTTCAAATGATTCAATGAGGTTTCCCCTTTGAATTTATTTTTTAGCATTTTTTTTTACAATCTGTGATAGTATATAATTGTGAATTATGTAACCGTGTGGGAAGCAAAGCAAAGAGCATGTTTTGTTTTTATTATTTCAGAAAAAAATGTTGAGAGGGTGCTTAATGTGAGGATTTAGACTGCCTGTTCTAGACAATATTGTATTTTTGTACATGGTGTGGAGGGGGGAAAAAAATAAAAGTGCATCAAATGTAGAGTTCTTATCCAAGCTTTAGGAAAAGCAGGATTTTACTAAAAATTGCCACTATATCTCCAGGGGACAAAACCAAGTATATTAGCATGCAGCAGAAACATAGCTGGGGACTGTTCAATTTTAATCATGCCTCATGAAAAAGTAATACACACATCAGTTTCCAGTTCAGTGAATATCACTATACTCAGTCTTTTTATTTAAAAAAATAGAGCTGCATTCTGAGACTGCTTGCTTATTAAGATCACCAATGAAATATTTACTGATTATTTAAGCAGGTACCAATATATTTCCTATCAGCTATTTTAAGAACAGTCCATTGAGGCCCATGCTGATACTAGAAACAATTCCCCAAATAATTATATGTTCTTCTTCTATTTAACAATATTTCAAAGAATCACCCAATCCTTAGCTACAAGCCGCCATACGTCTGGCTAAAAATAGCATGGCCCTGAGTGCCTCGGATAAGGTTTTCACTTTAATTAATATTTCAGGCTAATTCCTAGCAGTTGAAGAAAGTAAAGCTCCTTTTTTATAAAAATGCTGGCATGCTGCCACAATAAGGTGGTTTACTAAACGGAGGTGGGGGGAGTAGAAATGTGTCTTTTCGGAAGGAAGGTGCATTATTTTTAAATTCATAAAGCCTTTTTCATCCAGGGTGAATTTTCATATTTGGCTTATTACTGGTAGTGATAAAGAATGGAGGCAGGGAGTGACCCTTGAAAGGGATAAAAAAGAAAGTGTTTTTAAGAACTTTCAAATAAGATGTGTTATAAACATGGCATGGCAATTGGTCAAATAATTTTCTCAAGAGTTACTACAAATAATATCATCTAGGTAAAAATTCCACAGAATCAAAGAATACAACTAACATGTTTATAAATATATTGAACAACACGGAGCCTGGAGTAGCGCCTTGGAGTATACTACTTGAAATTTTCCACTAGCATATATAAAATCACTAACATAAACTTGTGGCATATGGTTTTTTCAACAACATCTGTATCTATCTAATGCTAGCATAGTGCAGTCTGCATTTTGCTATTGTTTCCAGTTTAGAATCTCATGGGAGATTTATTGAATTCTTTGCTGAAATTATGTGTGAGTTCACCCTTCCAAATACTATTCAGGATTATGCCTACCAGTTTCAAAGCCCAGCCATGGTGAGCAGATGTTGCTACATGCTGGAACAACCATTGTCTAAAAATACAGTGCTATGGCCCATCATCATCTTCATTTAACGACCCCATAATCCCTTGCGGGGTGGAGTCTGGGCAACTGAATGGAGCTAACAGAGTATTTTAATAGCTGGATGCCCTTTCTGTCACCAGTGAGGAGTTTTGTTCAGCAGATATATTCTCAGTGCCCAGAGAGAGAAATATCTGCCACTACCTAGGATCGAACTCACAGCCTCCTGATTATGAGGCGAGAATGCCATCTCTAGGCCACTGCACCACTCCAATGCCCATCATCTGAATGAATCCTGATCCAGTGCTGCTAATATCTAGTACTGAAATCTTGGTGGTACTCTGCTGCCTTGTCTCCAGCTCTGATGCTGATAATACATATCCCCTCCCTCAAGCTCTTGAAAATACTGAACCCTACTATGTCAAAAGCCAGAGGCAAGGAAGTAAAAGTATGCTTGTTTGGAACAGTGTCTTCCACCAAAGCAATCTATTCAAGAATACGTGATTGCTACTGGGATTACTTGCTGACCTTGAGCTCTGTGTCTTAATTCACGGAGCAGACCTTGACCACACTTTTGCCTATTGCCTATATCAGATTGATAGTTTTTGACTCCAGATTCTTTGCTGAACACTTCTTATCTTGCAGTTTAATACACAAGTAGACAACCTGGTGCCCTCCAAATTCCTTAGGCAACAACTTCCCATCTGCTCCCTCTAATATGTTCAGGTCAAGGAATGCAAAGGTAAAGCATCTAGACGATGCCTGATTTGTTTATCCGTGTAAAAACAAATAATATTAAACATAAGAGTGGAAAAGAGTGCCATTCGCTTAGTTGTACAGGAGCACGAATTCTTCCAGGATCTTCTATTGACTGCTCTTAAGAAGCAACTAATAAAGTAGGATGCAACACAGGAAGGCAACAAGAAACATTACCGTTGGCTTCTTCCATCAAGTTCCTACTGCTTCTGTATTCTATATCCAGTTAGCCATTACACAAATTGATTTTTGGTTGATTGTGGGGCATCAAGCCATTTTCAACTCAATCAATCAGAATAGAGCTGGTGGTCTTTTAGTTCTCAAGCAGGAGACCCTATACAATTTGTGATAAGTGGCTGCCCAGTCTCTTGTTAAAAATCTCCAGTGACGAAGCATCCACGACTTCTGAAGGCAAGCTGTTCCACTGGTTAATGATTCTCATTAGGAAGGTTCTCCTTAAGTCCAGGTTTGTTTATTTATTTATTTATTTATTTATTACATTTCTATACCGCCTTTCTCCCGTAGGACTCAAGGCGGTGTACAGTCAAGAAAAATATAGATACACAAAATCATAAAATTGCTAATTAAAATTATTTTTATAACATAGTTTGGCCCAATTAAATAGAACCTAAAAGGTTGCTTCTTTCCTTGATTATTTTCTATCCATTATTTCTTGTCTTGCCTTCTGGTGCTTTGGAAAATAAGTTGACCTCCTCTTCTTTATGGCAGCCTCTCAAATACTGTAATACTGTTATCATGTCAACTCCTAGTAAGCATATACTGTAGATAGACCATCAGGAATCAAGCATGGTATGGATATATGTATTGATGTTGGTAATGGGCAAACTTCTGAAACAAATTAAGCACTGTGCTTGTGACTATTCTTATTTACAAAAGAATGCACTGCTCGAAGAATTAGTATGTTTGGATATATCATGCCAAACCAATCATATCTCCTCTTTTTGATACAACGGCCAGTTTAGGTGATTGCAGGAATGTGGCCACACATGACTTCAGCAAAGAATTCAACATACTGTATTTTTCGGAGTATAAAATGCATCTTTTCCCCCCAAAAGAGGGTGAAAATCTGGGTGCGTCTTATACTCCAAATATAGCCCCGCCCAGCTTCTCAAACAGACGTTTCAGAGGCTGAAAAAAGCATCGGAAACGAAGTTTCAGAAAAGAAGCCCCCAAACAGTGCTTCAGAAAAGAAGCCCCCCGAGCTTCAGAAAAGAAGCCCCCAGAGTTTTGGAGGCTTTCAGAGGCAAGAAAAAAGTTTTTTTTTTGAAACAGAAAAAAAAAAGCAAAAAAAAAAAAAAAAAAAAGCAAGGCACAGGGCTCACAACCAAGGAACCTGTTGCTAAAATTCACCTCTGGGAACAACTGATTGGGGGTATTCCAGGAGGCCAATCCCCCTTTTTCTTATTTTCCTGTCCAAAAACTAAGGTGCGTCTTATACTCCAAAAAATACGGTTTGTCCTGTGAGTTTCTGCTAGAAACAATAGCAAAATGTGGGTTGGGTTTTATGCTACGATTAGCTACAAGGGTTGATTCCTAATCTGGTCTTTCAGGTCTTCCAATGGTGTACTCATTGCCATCATAACTGAGTCAATCTGTCCACAAGTTAATAATGTTAACCTGAGATTGCTCTCCCAAACATTTCTTCCCAATCCTTTTTTTCCTGTGATAAATGTCTTAGATTAATTGTTTCTGAGAAAGTATTATTACTCTTCCGAAGAATAGTTGGCAAACACTGAAAATTTGCCAGCTTCAAGCATTGTCCCAAAGGATAAGAATTGTTCAAATACCAAGCACCGTAATATAAGATTCCAAGCAAAACTAATTTTTTATAAATGTTGTGAGGTCAAATAATTCTAATTTTGTCAGCTGTTTTGGCAATTCTATTGTAACAGCTCCTAATGCTCCAATAAATATTGGAAAAAGTGTGCTGCTTTATTCCATAATTTAAATTGTTAAATTTTAATGCTTTTCCAGTTCCTTTTGAGCTACTCTGTGTTATTTGGTATTGTTGTACTATAAGTAAAACTTATTTTTCTTCAACTACATAATGTCCTGGGTATTGTGTTCTAGATATCAATGTATTTGAATTTGGGAATCATTTAACGTTTTTACGTGTCATTCTGGAACTTTTTTGACATCAGGATCAAATCCGTACTTTTTACAGGCAGCCTTGGTTAATGACCATTTAGCAACTGTTCAGAACGTTAACAGGGCTGAACAAATGATATTTACAATCAATTCTTGAAGTTATGATCCCAGCAAGCCCATAGTCACATGATGGTGATCCAGGTGCTTTGCACCTGGCTCAGTTACAGTGGTTACAGCCTCTATTACATGATTTCCATTTGTGACCTCCTTGCCAGCTTTCCAGAAGCAAAGTCAACCGGTAAGCTGATAAGGAAAGTTGCAAGTTGCTTCTGTAAGTCACTGCTGCTTTTTCTTTGACCTGGCTACAGATGATGAGATCTCGTATATTCTGTATCATGGCCTGGTCACAGCACACCACACCCACACCATAGTGCATGCCAACACATCTAGCCGACTCATACTGAGCTTTAGCAGCTACCCCTCATTGGGGTACTATTATTATTATTAAATCTGGGGATGATGTAACCCCACAAAACATGACTGGAAAAAGTTATCTTCAGGGTGAGAATAGGAGAGGCTGTGTGCATTGGTCAGGGAAGCTGCTGCTGCTGGCTGGCATGCTTACGGAAGGCAGGTGGGCAGGCAGGGCAGACTGAGTGGAGCAAATTGTGACATTCCCTGCCAGCTTCTCCAATGACTTTGCTTGTGAGAAGTCGGAAGGATAGTCACAAATGGTGATCCCATGACTGCAGCTTGTTGTGACATCATAATCATGACTGTCACCTGAGTGTCCAGATCTTGACTTTGTGACCATGGAGGAGTAGCTGAAATTTCGAGGACCAGGCATAATCCCATTTTTCATGTCTACCATAACTTTGAATGGTCGCTGAATGAATGAATATAAGTTAAGGACTACCTGTAGTTGATTTGCCAGCTATTTGTCACTTGATTTCTAGTTGGTTTGGCTATGCTCATGAAGTCATATAATTAATACAGAGTACAAGATATCCATCATTAACCTAGAAACATGATTTTAGGACTGTCATTCAAGCGAAGGAGTAAAAATGCCTAGGCTGTATCTGCCTGGGTATAAGAAAAACTGAAAAGCTTCAGTTTCTTACAAAGATTTTAATTATATACATTAATGCACTTTATGTTTTGTTCTCTTACAAGCAAGTAATATATGGTATATGGTAAAAATGCATAAGCAGTTCATTTCAACGGAAATATAAACAAAAGTTACTATTAACATTATTTCTTTATTATGTATTTAACAGCTATTTCTTTTTAGGATCATCAGCGGGAATAATATCCATGACATTAAAGAAATCATTTAAGAAATACGTAGCCTATCCCATCAAATCTTCCGCATAGAAATGTTTCACTCTTCCAAGATATTAACTGTCCCGTCCAATTTTGTTTCTTACTCCATGCAAATTGGAAAAGTGATTTCGCCATCTTTTTATCCAATTTATTAATACAAATATTGAAGAATTAAGAGGCACCAACCTCTATTCTTGAATGTTTTGGCAGCCCACTTGATACTTCCCTCCAGTCTTGTGGGGAGCCATTGATAAGCACCTTTTCAATATGACTTTTCGAGAGAGCTACGTATTCATTTAACTGTCATCTCATCAAACCCACAGGTGAATCAAAGCGTCCTAGGGTACTTTGCTGAAATTACAGCAGATTCCAATTACCCAGAGAGATAGTGAGCTCCCCTGACCCCCGCCATGTTCAAACAAAAGACTATAAAGCCATCTGTCAGGAATGCTTTAATTTGAATTCCTTGCCCAGCCAGGGATTAGACTTGATAAGCTAAATTACCCCTTCCAACTCTGTGATTCTATGAACACTTAATATGTCGCTCAGCTCCTGGAAGGTCATCCATTCAGTCTGTGATCATCTTATTCTGATGTGTGATTTCCAGCTTCAAATACTTCTTGGCATTATTCTGAGTTTTTGCATGCTACCTTGCAGAGATCTTTCACGGTAATCTGCTATCATGTGTGTCTTCATGGTGCTTAAAAAAATATGCCTCATGTTACCCCCAAGAAGTCTCATACATGCACATAAGAAAAGGAAACCATTAGCCCTTCGACACTTATTCCTTACAAGGACTAGTCAATGTGAACTGCAACGATCCGGACAACAGATAGTTGGCAGCAAAGGTCTTAAAGCTTTCTTTAATCTCTTTGCTGCCATCCAGTGACCGTCTGAAGTTTTGCATTCATGTTTGGTATTGTAGTCCTACCGCTACCACCATTTCTCCTCAGCCGTTAACTCGGAGAAATAATAAAGTTACTAACTGCTACCCACTACTGTGCCATGCCCCGTGTACCACGTTTTCCTCTACCCTATTTTCCTCACTGCATCATAGCACCGCGGTCATTAATCTGTTGAGTTTATGGCGAACGCACGCCAAACTAGAGACGGTTCCTTAAGAGTGAGTTACTTATTTGGACCCATATTCCGGAGCCAACTCCCTTCGCCGACATCCCACCCACCCCCGTCTCCTTACTCACCTGTCCACCCCCACCCCCCTCCCCGCTTCGTCGCTGCCTCCGATCCCGCCGCCTGTCTCCGTTTCGCCTCCCCTCCCGGCCCTGCTGCATTGTGGTTCGGCCGGACCGGCGGCGGCGGAGAGAGCGGAGCCGAGCCAAGCGAAGATGGCTGAGCTGAAGCAGCCGCCGAAGCACGACGGGCGGGTGAAGATCGGCCACTACGTGCTGGGGGACACGCTGGGGGTCGGCACCTTCGGCAAAGTCAAGAGCTGAGTACGGGGCACGGGGCGGGGCAGGCAGGACTGGGGCGCCGGGTTGCAGGCCGGCAAGGGCGGTGGGTCGCTTCCCGCCGCGGACCGGGTTCGCGCGCGGCGGTCCGTGACAGCAGCAAACCGGAGCGCTCGCCCGAGATTGGAGCCAGCGGGCAGCCGAGTATCGGGGCTCCCCCCCCCCCCACACGCTTCTCCATCCTCCAGGGTCGCCACTGCAGGGTCGCCGTCTCTCCGGTGGCGGCTGCGTTGGAAGGGAAGGGTGGGGAAAGGCGGCCTGCGGGGCTTGGCATGGCTGGGAGTTGCGAGGCGGCGTAGCAACCTGCCTGTTCCTCCGGGTGTGCTAAAGTGCTCGAGTCTTTTCTCTCTCACACGCACACACACACACGCACAACCTTCCAAGGACCGGGTCGGAGTGGATCTCCCAGCACGACTTCCATCATCCCCAGTGCATAGCAATTGCTGGCTGGGGACGATCGGGCTTGAAATCAGTTCATCCAGAGAATTAAGACGCTGGTGAAGTCAAGTTCAATGGGAATTTTGTTCTTTTTTTTTTTTTAGGGAAGACCCAACCTACAGTTCTATAGGTTGATTATACAATAAGTGTGACATTGGGGAGGAGGGGGGGGAGATATAATGGAAGCAAATGGGCATGATGAATAATGCAAGGTGTTTTTTTTTTTTGCTCCAACAGTACCGCAACAATTTAAGTAGGCATTTCTCACTGAGAAATAAGACATTGTGACAATGTTGTGTTTCTGATTTTGGGGAAGAAAATGCCTCCCACAGATCAGTTTGATTTTCCATAAATCCATGGAAAAACTTTTACCTCAAGAAATGCCTTTCCTAACACTGCTGTTGGGAATTCAATGTTTGTTTATTCAGAATCAGAACTGATCATGTTGTGTTCTAGAATGAATTCTGTTTTGATCCATTAGCTATTCTCAGTTAATTGACACAGGATTGCAGCCACATTTGTTTTACCTTTTAATCAACTACGCTATTCTCCTCAAACTTTTAGGTAGTATATATTTTATTCCTATAGCGTTCCTGAGAGGTGGGAGATCACTAAGCCATACTCCTAAATTAGTATACTTTGGAGTGCTGCTTTATTGATCAATGCATTACAAATGATAGATTTAGTTGTTCTAATTTGACTTTCTAATTCTAGAATTATGTTCTAACACAAACTTATTTGGGTTTAATAATATTTGAACTCATTTCAAAATTGAAATGCCCTTTGTGTGTATTTTAGAGAACACAACACTAAGTAGAATTTAATTTTCAAAGTTGTAGTACAGTAATTGAGTTTAATTGTTTAAGAAGACACTGTCATTTCACTGTTCATAATTTTATAGTATTCAGCTATTTATAGCATACATATATGTATACATGTATGCATGTATACATGTATGCAACCCTTTTGGAAATGTTGAACCATTGCTTACATTTATAGAGTTAGAAACATCCATATTAGGAACCTACACTGTTACACTACACAACAAATAATACCCTCTCTTGTGACTTCATCCTACAAGACATTCAAGTAGACTTAACAAGTCCCAAAGGAGTGAACAATAATATCTCTGTATCTGTTGCTTACTGTAAGCAAATGATGGATTACAAAGCAGGCTGTTTATTATTAATGATTAATGTATTAGAAAAGATTTTGTAGACACATCTCTTTTATAAATGGACTACTCAGTAGGAATATGTACATACATATTCCTTGTTTATTTTGTTGGCTGGAGTTAGCCAATGTATTTTTAAAATTATTTTAATCAAGGTCACTGAATAAAACACAAATAATCACCCTAGAGTTGGGCAGAGCCTAGTCTTGTCATCAAATTTTACAACTGGGACTCTTCATTCTTGGTTATGTCTGTGGAATATTTTTCCATAAGTGCTCCTAGAGATGACAGATACATGAAGTAATATCATCAGACCATCTGATGGGGCTACACAAATGAATGAGGTTTGCTTATTGCAAGTTGCTCAGACCTCATTGCTAGTTGGGTGACATACAAGTTTAATAAATTACGTATTATTATTACATCTGACATAGCAAACAACTATATACATCTGCTGCATTATTATCATTAACAGACTATCTCAGTTAAACATTTGTGAAAAGGGGATGAGTGGTGATGATTATAGTTGCTTTTCAATCATGCCCAATTCTCAGCTGCCATATTTCCATAATTTTCTTGACAAGGTTTTCAAAACTGGTTTGCCATTGCCGCCTTCCAAGGGCTAAAAGCAGGGGTGAAATCCAGCAGGTTCTGACAGGTTCTGGAGAACCAGTAGCGGAAATTTTGAGTAGTGCAGAGAACCGGCAGATACCACTTCTGGCTGGCCCTAAAATGGGGTGGAAATGGAGATTTTGCAATATCCTTCCCCCAGAAGTGGGGAGGGAATGGGGATTTTGCACTTTCTTTCCCCTGTCACGCCCACCAAGCCACGCCCACCAAGCCATACCACGCCCACAGAACCGGTAGTAAAAAAAAATTGGATTTCACCACTGGCTAAGAGTAAGCAATTATGCCAAGGTCACCCAGCTGGTTTTATGCCTTAAGATAAGACTAGAACTCATGGTCTCCCAGTTTATAGCCTGAGGCCTTGATGGATCTCAAGCTACACTTAACACACCAAGAAATGCATGGTTAATTTAACTGCACTCAGGGTTATCTGTGCTATTTTTAGACATAGCTTATTTCAGATATGTATATAACTAGCATCTTTGTTGTATCATTTTCCAACATATTTAGCTAAATATTAGTGTTTTAATTATTAGAAAAGAATGCCCTAATCTTCCCCCTCCACTCTTAGTCTCTCTTCTCAAGGATAGAAACCAAATATTCAAAAATTAATAGAAGTATTTTACAGAATACAGGAAGTCCTCAACTTCCAACAGTTTGTTTAGTGACCATTCAAAGTTACAATGGCACTGAAAAATGTGACTTAAGACCGTTTTTCTTAGTTGTGGCCTTTGCAGCGTCCCCATGATCATGTGATCAAAATTCAAATGCTTGGCAACTGGTTCATATTTATGCCCGTAGCTCAGTGGTGGGTTTCACTTACCTTTGCTACCGGTTCGCTCGTGCGCATGCGCTTGCTTGCACCACTCATGCGTGCACCACTTCTGCATATGTACAAATAATATTTGATGATGTCCGGGCGGGTGGGCGAAGCCTTCCGCTGCCACTGCTATCCTTTCTCGCGAACTGGTAGCAATCCATCACTGCCGTAGCTGTGTCCCAAGGTCGTGTGATCACCTTTTGCAACCTTCTGACAAACAAAGTCAATGTGGAAACCAGATTCTCTTAACAGCCAGGTTACTAACCTATCAGCTGCAATGATTCACTTAACAAGTGTGGCAAGAAAAGTCATAAAACGAGGCAAAACACACTGAATAAACGTCTCACTTATTCTCACTCACTCTTAGTCTCACTCACCATTAAAATGTTGGGCTCAGTTGTGGTCGTAAATTGAGGATTACCTGTATAGATGACCATCATCAATTGCTAATGTGTGCCAAACAAGTAATTCTTAATTAAAATTACAATATCGGGGTGCAGAAACCTAATCACTTACTAGATAGCTGCAAATAATTCTTCATTGTCAACTAATAATCTTATGGATTTTGCAACCTGTATGCATATTGTTAGTAAGTACATGAACATAAAATTGTGGTTGTACTGATTTATAGCTTGGGTGTTAAAACCAAGTGTTTGATAGGATCCAGAGAACTTAGTTTAAGAAAAATTATAAAAATATGACTATGTACAAAGAAAGATATTGCTCTTTACTTTTTATCACTTTTAACAAGAACAATGAAATGTGAATGGATATACTTCCAAGATAAGAAATGTCTTTTCTAAATGTCCTTTTCTGTGCATAAATATCTATGCAACATACCTATTGATATTTTCTCAATATTATACTGTTTTTCTAGAATATCAGCCAATAAGGAGCACACACATGAAAGATGAAGTCCAAAAGTGATATAAAATTAAGAGTAAACAAAATCAGTAAAGATAGTTGGAGAGCGTTGAAGATGTCCAAATTTCATAATTTATCATTTTATTCAAAATTACATGCGGCAATATTTGTGTTAATTCTCAGGACACTGCAAACTCTTTGTGCCTGGTTAATACAAGTCTTCTCTGGCACTTCAAGGACAGGCTAGCTAGGTAATCAAATAGTGTTTTTTTTATCCTGAATTCTTACAAATGGAAAATAAATGATAGTTCTTACTGGGCCTTTGTGTGTGTTTCTGTAATACTAACTTACAGCATCACTCAGGCATTGCCATGATGGTATGTAACCTGTCTGCATTAGCAATTTATCACCACAGCAATGTCTGGGTGATGTTGTAAATTGCTGGTTTCCTCTGTGTAATCATTTGGACCATTTCTTAAATTTCTTTACATTTCTTGGAAAGATCCTTATGCAACATAGAATAGTTCTAGTAGAGGGAAAATAGAGATACTGGTCTATATATCTTGCATGTTACAAAGCGTAATTTATGTCAAAAATTTGCTGTTCATTCTGAATTTGCATAGGGACATAAAATGAGCAAGCCAAACTATTTTTATTTTGAAGCGTGGCAAGCCAGTTTATTTTTAGAACACTCTTATTGAGGAAAGAATTTCAGGCTGCCCTTATCTCTGCTAATAATAGTGACTTGCTCAATTTATACAGCTACCGAATTACCAGTCTCCCCTCTCCTTTAGTCAGGCTACCTCTTAATTGCAGATTTTCTAGTTCATAGTTCACTTGGTTTTAAAATGTAATGATTTTTTAAAGCTGGGATGCTAAACTCTGCAGCCTATTTATTTACTTCTTTCTTTTAGAATATCATAAGGATTCTTTGAATTCCAGGACAAATATTATCTTAAAAGTGTTTTTTATATATATATAAATCTGATACTAGAAGGAAATTTATGCTTGGAAATCTATATCTATACCTGAATGTGTATGTGTCTCCAAATGTGTGTCTCTTGTCTTTGTCACTTTAATTTAATTTTAATTTCTTAAAGGGAGATGGGCAAGCAGTGATGCTCCTAAGGAAAAAGGAAATAATCCATGATAAATTTTAATCGATTGCTTAACAAGAGTATAGTGATGCAGTAATATATTATATCGCCTGAAATGGATAAGACTCTCAGCTACATTATCATTGCGGTTTTATTTATAATTTGTATTTATTTTATATATTTATATTCTATTTTTCCAAAAGCTCAAGGCAGAGTAAATAGCAAAACTATGTGAGGAATACTGGGCTGAGAATGACTATTCAAAATCATCCAGGGAGGTTCTGTGATGAGGTTAACTTGAACCTGGGTTTCTTTGGCCCTAAAGACTAATAAAGGATAGACTTTGAAATGAACATAGATAGTCCTCCACTTACAACCACAATTGAGCTCAAAATTTCTGTTGTTAAGTGAGACATTTTAAAGTGAGTTTTGCACCTATTTGCAACCTTTCCTGTCCCAGTTGTTAAGTGAATCACCACAATTGTTAAATTAGTAACAAAGTTCTTAAGTGAATCTGTCTTCCCATTGAATTTGCTTGTCAGAAGGTCACAAAACGTGCTCATATGACCATTGCAATCGTCATAAATATGAACCAGTTACCAACAGGGGAACTCTGCAACAGTCGTAAGTGTGAAAAACAGTCATAATTCACTTTTTTTCAGTGCCATTGTAACTTCGAACGGTCACTGAATAAATTGTTGTAAGTCGAGGACTATTTGTATTGATGCTGAATTATTGTGAAGTAGTTTGGATTTAGTTCAGCTTGATTCATTTTCTATATCTTCTATTTCTCCCCTGCCCCTCCCCCCCAAAAAAACTGCTCTAAAAACTAAATATTTTAAATGTATATTTAGAAAAGATTATTCTTTGCTAAAGGTCAAATAAACATCTACAGGACAATCACATATGATTGCAGTCTAATCTATGTACTCTTACTTGGAAGTGAGTTCCCTGCAATTATTTAGAATTACTTCTAAATAAACATACTGTAAGAATTTAGATTTTTTTTCTTTCTTAATTGTGCATCTTAAACTGAAACATGCCATCCTTTGGTTTCAAAACGTATAAAATGGAAAGTTTTGCAACCAATAGCAAATGGATGAGAGAAAGCTTTTAATAGAACTCAGTTAAATAATGAAATGCTGTAAATAATTTTATGCAGCAGGTGGCCTGTTGAAAGACAGGTGGACAGAAGCACATGTACAAAAATCTTGATGATTTTGAATTACACCTCCTATCAGTTTGAGCTAGCACAACCAATTTTGGTCAGGGATGGGTGGGTGGGGTATTATAATACAAAATAATATTGAAGAAGGTTGGTAAAGCAAGGCTGCCCTAATTAATGCAAATAATTAGTTGAAAATAGCATTCACAAAAGAAGAAATGATGAAAGCTTTCTCCTCTCGTTATTAATGAACTTGAGAGTGGCGATAACCAAATTGCTGCAGGATACTGTTCTTCCGTACTTTTTTTTTAAAATTAGAGTCAAAGCAGTATTAAAGTAGCTTTAGAAGTCATCATGTGGCAAATCTTTTTGGGCATTCTGCCTTGGCTCTTAACAATGTCATGTCACCAGCGACATGTCCTTTATCGCATTTATACAGAGAGGCAAACTGGTACCTACTTTCCTTCACTGCACAGTTGTCATTGCTAGTAAGTGAACTGAACAAAAAAATGGCTTCTTTTGGTGGTATGTATAAAAAAAATCATGATATAGTACTGTTCTTTAAAACTTATGAATTGTGTGCTGCCCTTGATGTAAGAAAAAGCATTTCAACTCAGACTTAATTTATATTTTTGTCACTACTTTTATCAAAGTTGCAAAAGTTATTATTAGACAAACTTATCCACAACCAATATCTTAACTATTGGTTTTGGAATAATGTAACTTCCAGAAAGATAAATACACAGATTTGGAATAAACTGCATTTTCATATTTATGTCACAATGCAATTCCATATATACCAACTCAAGAATACAGTAAGTTCCATTAACTCCAATTAATTTGGTAGGATTTCATTGCCTTGCAGAAATTGCAGTTTTTAAAATATTTACATGAAATACAGTCTGGCAAAACCCAGGAAAACTTTTTTCTGAGTAGAGATTGAGGTGTTAATACAGTCCTTAGCAACATGATGGCCTAGTGGCAAAGATGCTGGCCTCCTGCTCAGAAGGTTGAGAGTTCAATCCTAGGTAGCAGCAGTTTTTTCTCTTTCAGGGCACAAAGAAAAAAATACCTGCTGTGTAGCATCAGGAACGACATCCACCCAGTCGCCCTGACTACCCTGAATTAAGGGATTACAGGGTCATAAAAAAGGGAGGTTTATTTTATTGTAGTGTTAGTATATAAGTGATGCATCTCACAAATCAGTAACCTGTTTTATGTAAGCAGAAATTAACATTCAACTTTTTTTCTTTTATTTAGTTGGAGAACACCAGCTTACTGGGCATAAAGTAGCAGTGAAAATTTTAAACAGGCAAAAAATTCGTAGTTTGGATGTTGTTGGAAAGATCAAACGAGAAATCCAAAATTTAAAACTTTTCAGGCATCCCCATATTATCAAACTGTAAGTGTACTAAGTCTTATTCTCTTTGTAGCAGAATACAAAAATGTGTGAAATACATATTTCTGTATTGCAGGTATTTTGCTGTATTTCTAATATGTTTAAGAATAATATAAATTAAACGTTGGAATCACAAAGTAAATTTTATTGCTCTTTTATTGAATTTACTCCCATGTCCATAGAATACTTGTATGGATATTCTTCTTTTTGAAACTCAGCCAGCAAAATATATATTGGGATTCAGTTAGGTTATTACTACCAGCGAACCAGCAGCAACCCACCCCTGGTATACTAACATATTTTGAGTTTTGAATCTGAAGTGTCTTAATTTTCTCTTGTTGCAACATTCAGAATATTAGTTCTGAGAAGATTTATTGAACAAAGATCTTAGAGGAGTGGAGAAGTTTAATGTAGGGGGTGGAGTAGGAAGAATGAAGATCTATCAAACAGTTTAATTGAGCAGTCCCAAAGGAGTTTATATTTGCACTGCAAAAAAAGGGAGCAATTTGTCCTTTAGAAGTGAAAAGCAATTATATAGAAAGTAAATTCCAGTGATTTTGTTAAGGACTGCTTTAAGAGTAGACAAGGGGTCTTAGGAACTTCGTCTAGCAAAAACAATTAAGATGCTATTATTTTCTTGTATGTTTTCAATAGGTATCAGGTGATCAGCACCCCTACTGATTTTTTCATGGTGATGGAATATGTGTCTGGTGGAGAATTGTTTGATTATATCTGTAAACATGGACATGTAAGTGTCTTATCTGGTTGGAATAAAAATGCATGTGGTGAAAGGACAAAGAGACAACAGTGGAAAATAGAATTGCTTTGCTAAATTGGAGTCTTTTAAGTCAGTAAGATCGAGAATAGGCCAAGCCTATTAGCCATATGTAAAATGGCTTGCTATTGAATCAAATCACTGATGTATATTTCTTCCTTTATTGTAGCTATTGGCTACAATACTCTTCCCCATCTGGTGCTTACCAGATGCATTGCATTTAACAAGTTAAAGAGACCATGTTCACTTGGATGATGATGTTAAAGTCCAACACATCAAATAAACTTCAGATTGGGGAAGGTTGCTATGCAGTTTTACAATTCAGCAATTCTACTAATCATCATAGCTCAAACTGAATATATCTTAAATAATTGGAAATTAATATAAATGCTAAGCAGAAGCAACCTCCATCACTCTGTTTTGTTTTAAATCAGGAGTGTCAAAGTCACATCGTCACAGCAGCGTTACGTGACGTATCGGGACTTTTTTCCGCTTCGCTAAACTGGGCATGGGCGTGGCCAGAACATGACGCATCCAGCCAACGGGCCGGGAGTTTCACAGGCCTGTT
This sequence comes from Pantherophis guttatus, assembly GCF_059756535.1. Classification (NCBI taxonomy): domain Eukaryota; kingdom Metazoa; phylum Chordata; class Lepidosauria; order Squamata; family Colubridae; genus Pantherophis; species Pantherophis guttatus. Next base: position 65,708,888 of record NC_142065.1, read on the forward strand.
TTAAATCATCTACAGCCCAATGGTTTACTTTACATCAGTGTTTCTCAACCTTGGCCACTTTTAGAGGTCTGGACTTCAACTCCTGGAATTCTCCAGCCAGCATGGGGGAATTCTGGGAGTTGAAATCCAGTCTTCCTAAAGTAGCCAAGGTTAAGAAACACTGCTTTACACCATGCCACTGATTTCTGTTAAATATACAGTAACAATGATTTGGAGATAATAGTTCATCTGACTTTGTAGAAACATGCAAACATAGGTACAGCTGTCATTTCACACAATCTTAAAATTTATTTGGTTTTGTGGAAAGCTTTATAGGTGTGTTTAGTTAGTGATATGATTACTAGCAAATGAGCCATATATAATATGAATAAGAATTCAGGCTAAGAATAGCACAAATGCTTCAGCAAAAACATGTTTTATAGACAAATAATACAATTCGCAAGTACTTTATTCTTTGGATTTTTTTTCCTTTTTCTTTTCAAAATAGAATTATTGATAAGCATTATAAGAGAATCTAAGTCATTTGTAAAGTAAAAACAGATTTAATTTTTATTGCTCCAATTCATAGGTTGGATTATTAAATGTCTTTTTCTTTCTCTCCTTTTTTAAAAATCTTTGGAAAATATTAGGAGAGCAAAATGCTTCCTCATGCATATTATATAAATCTAGTATAGGAGTAACATTTGCTACCATTATTTTGCATTTTTGTAGTTTAGTCTACTGTTTATAAATTTAGTCAGTGATGAATGTGTTATATAATAGTTAATTATAAAATGTAAAGTATGCAGTTATTTTGATTATTCTATCATTATAATCAGCTGATAAGGCTCATTAATTAATGAAGTAATTCCACTTTAGTTTTGAACTCAGCTACATCATTCTCTATAAACAGACAAAGCCAAATTAGGTTGTCTTGTTGTAATTGATGACATCTTGTAGCTTGAAGTTTCAATAGTATACTTAAAACACTTCTTGTGTGAAAATTAACTTCTCTCTGCAGATACATCATTTAGAAGGATTTGACTTAAACTGCCCTTTGCTGAACCCTCCCCAGGGAATTGCTTCTGGGTTTTATGCATAATATTTTTTAAAAATGTGAACTCACACAACCTATAGACCAAAGTGCAATAGTCTTTTCTACCATCATAGTACTCTGTCTCTTCATCCTATTTTTCATCTTCTGGTTCTACTTCAGAATACTGGAAGATGTAATTTTTTTATTATTTACACATATAAAATGTACGCAGAGCTCATTTTGAAAATTTACATTTGGGGTTTTTTTTTAACATAAAATATTACAGGAACCAAGCCGTAGGAACACCAGACTTGTTCTGATGTCGTGTCTAAGCAATGCGAAATGGATAGATCTGAATCACTCGTGTGGTTCCTTCCCATTTTTAAAGGGGTAGATTTTAGATCATTTTGGGTTTTTTTTTAATTATATTAGACATAGATCTTATACTTCCATTTCCCCCCCTGTATTTTAAAATCAACAATTGCATCAAAGGTGAAATGCAAGGATTTCTTATGCTGTCTAAGCTCAGGAAACTGTATTTTGGTTTAATAGAAGCTACGTAAATCAAGCCAGGATAAAGCCATAATTAGAATAAAACTCAATACTTTGGGATTAGATTTTATAAAAAAAATAGAGTTGGTTCTGGAGCAAAAGTTTTCAATATACTCTGTGTGCTCAAAAGAATGGGACTGTAAGCATAAGATGTTAGGGAATTTGTTGTCAAACATCAAGGTCTGTTTTCAGAAATAACAATCTGACATTTTCCTAGACTATACTTGTACACAATTATTCTTTTTTTTTTAAATGTACAACCATGATGATATATGTGTAATTGGTAAAATAGAAAAGAAATTGAAAAGAATAGAAAATCGGGGCTGCTCGGATACCAATAAGGGAAATATTGGACAACAAAGGAGAGAGAATGGAGAGAGGAGTAGAGGGTAAGATAGGATGGAGAAGGAGAGAGAGGAACAGAAGAGAGGGAAAAGGAGATGAGGAAATGGAGGGGAAAAAGAGTAGGAGAGATGGTTAGAAAGGGGGGAAAGAAGGGAAAAGGGGGGAAAGCAGTGGTGGGTTTCAAATTTTTTTTTACTACTGGTTCTGTGGGTGTGGCTTGGTGGGCGTGGGTGTGGCTTGGTGGGTGTGGCTTGGTGGGTGTGGCAGGGGAAGGATACTGTAAAATCTCTGTTCCCACTCCACTCCAGGGGAAGGTTACTGCAAAATCCCCATTTCCTCCCGATCAGCTGGGACTTGGGAGGCAGAGAATAGATGGGGGCAGGACCAGTCAGAATTTTTACTACTGGTTCTCCGAACTACTCAAAATTTCCACTACCGGTTCTCCAGAACTGGTCAGAACCTGCTGAAACCCATCTCTGGGGGAAAGGAAGGGGAAGTAGAGAAGAGAAAAGGGAGGAGGAAAGAAGAAAGTAGAAAAGGATAGAAGAAGGCAGGGAAGGGAAAGACAGAAGAAGGAGAAGGATTGTTGTAAAATAAGGGAGAAGAAAGGGTAGAAGAGCAACCCCGAATATAATTTAAAAAAAAAATTCTTTAGAAAATATATGTATATGTGGGATTAATTATGGATAAGAGAATGTACATTTACAATATATTTATAAGAAATAAAATAAAAAAACTCTTTTCATAAATAAATAAATAAAGTATACAATTATTCTTGAAGGGAGATTTCAGAATATGTTGGTTGCCGCTGAAAGCAGGATAGCTGTTTTAGGAAGTCCTTCACTTGTCATTACTGCTGCTTGTATATGTGCTTGGGAATGACTGGGCATGAAAACACGTCATAGCAGCTGCTGATCCTTCTCCTTGCTAGCATCACTATTTGTTCTCATCCTGCTGTGTGAGAGGATGAAGCAGCCCATAGATAGCAGCAACAGTATCAGCAAGGTAAACGTCTCTTTTATGCAGATCAGTGACTCCAGTCCTGATCTTAAAACAGATAAGATGTAAAAACACTTAGCTGCATTTACTGGCTGTGCCTTATGTTAGGTGTCGGATAAGGAGTAGGCACAAAAATGTGCAAGATCATTTATGAATGTCTATAGATCTTTGGAAAATTCTTGGAGACGATTATGCAGCAATACATCGATTCTTTGATCATCACAGTTTTAAAACCTTGGTCTAGTTTGCCTCCAGATGTGTTTTATTATATCTTTCATCCCAGCTCACTTGAGCTAGTGGGCATGAGGTTTGGGAATGACTGGACTTGTCAGTTCAGCAATCAGTTTTATTACAATCACAGACCAGTATCAAAAATTCATTACGTTCCTTTAGATTATAATGAAATAAAAGATTTTTAAGTTACATAAAATTACATAAAAACAGTATAAAATATAGTTGCACACAAAAATAAAAGGGAAAGGCCTCTGGTGACTATCTTCCATGTGACAACACCATTTGCTACTTCTGGGGTACCGTTTCTATCTCATCTTTTCCACTGTAAACACTCCACAATACTTCGGGAAGAAATCTGCTTCTTTGTCTTATTACCGTATTTTTCAGAGTATAAGACGCACCGGAGTATAAAACACACCTTAGTTTTTGGGGAGGAAAATAAGAAAAAAGCTCATTGGTGGGTGGATCGTCCTCTTGGAATACCCCCAATGAGCTGTTTCCAGAGGTGAATTTTAGCAACAGGTTCGTTGGTTGTGAGCTCTGTGCCTTGCTTTTTTTTTTCTGCCTCTGAAACTTCTGAAACTCGGTTTCAGAAAAAACTTTTTTTCTGCCTCTGAAAGCCTCCGAAACAGAGCTTCAGAAAAAAAGGCTTTTTTTCTGAAGCTTCTTTCAGAGGCTTTTATTCCGAAGGACTATCTGTACTCTGTTCAATCTCCTTTCTTTGGTATTGGTATGTAGATTAACCTCTTCAGATCTGTTGGTTATTGTGTCATTCTCCAGATTTGTTAACATAGTTTGATTAGAACCTTTACTGATTCTTCTTTTGTTGCTTGCCATATTATTTTAGATAAAAGCCTTTCAGAGGCTTTTTTTCTGAAGCTTCTTTTAGAGGTTTTTTTTCAGCCTCTGAAATCTCCATTTACAAGGCTGGACAGGACTACATTCGGATTATAAGACGCACCCAGATTTTCACCCTCTTTTTTGGGGGAAAAAGGTGCATCTTATACTCCGAAAAATATGGTATGTTGTTTGCAAATTGTGTAATCAAATCCTGCCCTTGCAGAAATGCTACCTTGTTCCTCCTGAGTATCACCATCAGCAAATCTCTTGCTTGATCATAACTCATTCCCCCCAGCATTTGGAGAATTTCTCACTGTTCCTTCAGTTTCTAGGATTCATAAAAAATACAGTATGTATGTATATATATATATATATATATATATATATATATATATATATATATATATATATATTGTATGTATGTATGTATGTATGTATGTACATATGTATATATATGTATATGTATGTATGTATATACACATACACACACAGTTAAAAAGAAAATCCTAGAGCAGGGGTGTCTAACTGGCAGCCTGTGGGGAGGATGCATCACATGCAGGCCATGCCCACCCCAGCTCCACAAATGGGAAAAAATATCACAAAATATCACTTGATGGCAACGTGACACGGCGAGTTTGACACCCGTGTCCTAGAGCATTTATTTGCTTTTGTTGTTGTTGTTGCAGGTAGAAGAAGCTGAAGCCAGGCGCCTCTTCCAGCAAATTCTGTCAGCTGTGGATTACTGCCATAGGCATATGGTGGTTCATAGAGATCTGAAACCAGAGAATGTGCTGCTGGATGCACACATGAATGCCAAGATAGCTGATTTTGGTATGTGACCCTAATAGCATTCCAAAAATGTAATTGGCTACGAGCCATTCCCTGGACTGTGTCAATGTTAACATCTTTCAGGGAACTCAGTGTTATTTTCCATCACCGTTAGAAGCTTCTGTGTTACTGTGAAGAGCTCTTTTAACTGAAAACATTGGCTTAATCTTCTCCAAGGTAGTAAACTCTAGGTAAAGAAACTCCATGGCTGAAAGGTTTTCAACAGAACAATAACAAAATTAGGAAGTTAGATTCCATGCAGATTCTGAGCCAGTTCCAGAACAACTATCTTTCTATTATTTATTTTATGGGGAGTAATATTCAGCCATGTGAACTTCACTACATCCTAAATTGCTTTTGTTAGTAACCTCATTGGAAAATACATTGTGAATTATCAGTGGTGGCAGGTGTTTTCCCAGCTCCCTTTGCTTTCCTACAACAATGAAGAAAATATATTTACAAAAATATCTAGTGATAGAGCAGTCTTAAGTGACCAAAATACTGTAACTAATTGATTTTTTAAATACAAGCCAGTAAACGTACTTTTGAAATAAATAATTTCCATTTTTTCCCTCTCTTCTGTTTCACTGCCCTTTCAAATAGAAATGGCAGAATATAAAAACATGTTACTTAAACTAATGCTCATCTTCAGGCTAGATAAATAAGAATATTCCATGGATGTTTGTCTGGACATCCAGAACTTTTTCCTCTAGGTCTCTGTGTGCAAAATTTAATTATTGGTAGGATTAATTTGGATGCAGGAGTCTGTATGAAAAATGAGATTCTATATATATGAAGGAAATGTCTAGAAGAAGCTGACATCCTTGGACCAAACCATAACCAAGCAGTTTTATTGCTTGGTGGCTGTTTAGTTTGTAAGAAAAAAAGAGGCATAGCTCTAGGATTCATTTCTTATTATTTTATAGTTGGTTATTCTATTCTATTCTATTCTATTCTATTCTATTCTATTCTATTCTATTCTATTCTATTCTATTCTATTCTATTCCATTCCATTCCATTCCATTCCATTCCATTCCATTCCATTCCAACTGTAATTTCCCAGTTTGAGTTCTTCTACCTTTAGGCTTCATCTATATAGGTGACTCAGCAGTGAAATGCACTTACCTTCACTACTGGTTTGGGAGTGTGAGCATGCATGCCTCCTCTGCGCATGTGCAGAGGATCAAAAATAGGACGTAATGACGTCCCAGCGGGTGGGTGGAGCCTCCTGGCACTGGCCCTACCTGTTTGCGTGAGCCGGATATATCCGGCCGGATTTCACCACTGAGGTGACTACCTAAACAGTTTTCTTTTTTTAGGACTGTCCAATATGATGTCAGATGGTGAATTCCTGAGAACCAGCTGTGGCTCACCCAACTATGCAGCACCAGAAGTAATCTCTGGAAGGTAGAAGATGAAGGAAATGATTGCATGTTGAAATGCTTGGGGAATGAAGCGAAATGGTTTATGTTATTAATTTATTTAGGTAATTAGAGCTACATGATTTTATTTTAAAAAAGAAACAACAGGCTAAAAAAGAGGGTGGCAGATACCATGAGTTGACCAATAGGTAGAAACATTTTATTTCAATTTAGCTGATAAAACATGACCAAACAGATTCTTCTGTACCACGTTGCTAAGTATCAACAACCTGGAGTGCCAAAGAATATATTAGGAATACTTGGAGAAGGTTTGAAGAGAGATAAAAAAAAAGGAGAGGTATCAACACAAACTGATCAAGAGAAGGAGGAGGAGGGTTCTATAATTTCTGGTCTTCATTTTGAGTGAAGGCAATTATTTAGCACTGCTTTCCTCTTCTTCTCCCAACTATTTAATATTACATTAAGACATAGATTAATGACATTTTTCTTTTCTTCAGATTGTATGCTGGCCCAGAAGTTGATATCTGGAGCTGTGGTGTTATTCTTTATGCTCTCCTCTGTGGGACTCTTCCTTTTGATGATGATCATGTTCCAACCCTGTTTAAAAAAATCCGGGGAGGCGTCTTCTACATTCCTGAATACCTCAACCGTTCAATAGCAACCCTGCTGATGCATATGCTGCAGGTTGATCCACTCAAACGAGCCACCATCAAAGACATACGGTAAGCCTGTGCCAAAATTCTAACATGCCGCTGATTAACATTTTTCTAAAGTAAGAAAGAAGAGGATTGTCAGAAGAATTTGATTGTGTAATTTGATAACTAGAAAGAGGTTGCACAATCATTTCCAATCTGATTAAACGTAGGCTGAAAATTGTTAATTAAATTAAAATAAATTGAATTTGGAGTCTCCACAGACAGTTATTAGAAAACCTGAAATGAGATTTAAAATAATCTTGAATAATAAAATTGAACGTAAATGAAGTAGCATGTAATAAAGGTACATTTTAATAAGTTGCAAAACTGTTTAGCTAAAAAAAAACACATAATATGTATAAGAGCCTTAATTATAGGATGGTAGTCTACAACTAATATACCACTCCATGGACTGGATTTCTGTCCTTTGTTTCAGCCGTATTTCAGTATCTCCAGGTGTGTCACATTCCAAAACTCTGAAATCTTCATGCAATATGTGGTTTGAACTATTGATTGTGCATGTATGTTCTGTTGGGGGATACACGGGATCTCTTTCATATTAATAAACTCTAGGTCAAATTAAAGTTCCCCTTTTCCTTGGATTCAACAGTTTCTTGGCTGAGTGTATTCTACAATTATTTTTTCATATCTATCAAGAGGTTTATCAAGAACACACGAATCAGTCCTAAATCAGACATAACCCTCTGGCCATTAAAACTGGACATGTGCAAGCATATGTAATTGTTATCACCATTTAACATTTTCTCTTCCATGACTGGTTTGTTTTAAAATACTGTCTTAATTTGATGGAAAAGAAATTGTTTTCATTTCTTTCTTGCAAAGGATAACATTTCAATAAAATCCTCAGGGAGATGGAGGGACCTTGCATTAATGTAGTTATAAGATGATTAAATGTGATGTCTTTTTTTATATGCATCTTTCCAGCATTCTGAAGTATTTCTGGGTTTTCATACTTCAGTTAAATTGAACAGGGATGTCAAACTCAAGGATCCATCCCGCTGGGTAATTAAATCTGGCCCGCGGAGCCGGTCTGGAAATAGCAAAGGACTGGTCCCCGGTGCCTCTGGCAGCCAAAATGGGGCATGGGGAGCTGCATGTGGCCTTCCTGCACCCCATTTTTGGCCTGAACAGCCTGCAGCACCCTGCTGGCTAAAACGGGATGTGTAGGGGCTGCATGTGGCTCCCCCACCCCATTTTGGCCAGCAGGGTGCTGCAGGAAGCATCCATCTCCTCTTTCCCCCCTGGCTGGCCCACAGAAGAGAACTACAATGCTGATCTGGCCCTCGAAGAAATCCAGTTTGACACCCCTGCCTTAGACAGAAACTTTTTCATATCAGAAAGTTTGGGCAGTGAGGAATACTGAAGAATGGTTCAGAGATGTGGGGTGATTAATGTGATAATAATAATAAAAAAATGCCACAAGAATAGCACATCTGCTGCTCCGAGAATCGAGTAATCTCAAGACTTTCCAATCGCTTCCAACTGTCCTGAAAATTTGCTTAACATGATAAAGACCATTTGGGAGTTTGAAAGAGATTTCAATACACTGTTAACAAATGGTATTGTTCTAAGTGGAGTAACATTTTTATTTTCTTCTAGAGAACACGAATGGTTCAAGCAAGATCTGCCCAGTTATTTGTTCCCAGAAGATCCATCGTATGACGCCAATGTCATGGATGATGATGCTGTGAGGGAAGTGTGTGAGAAATTTGAATGCACCGAGTCAGAAGTGATGGCCAGCTTGTACAGTGGAGATCCTCAAGACCAGCTTGCGGTTGCTTATCACCTGATCATTGACAACCGGAGAATCATGAATCAGGCCAGTGAGTTCTACCTCGCCTCCAGCCCACCCAGTGGTTCTTTTATGGATGACTCTATGCATATCCCCCCAGGGGTGAAACCTCATCCGGAAAGGATGCCGCCTCTCATTGCGGATAGTCCCAAAGCAAAAAGCTCTTTGGATGCTTTAAACACCACTAAGCCAAAACCATCGACTGTGAAAAAAGCCAAGTGGCATTTAGGAATACGAAGTCAAAGCAAGCCTTACGATATCATGGCTGAAGTTTACCGGGCCATGAAACATCTGGATTTTGAGTGGAAGGTAAGAGTAGCAGTGCCGTGCGGTTCTTCAAGGCTTTTCAGATGAGTAATCCATGAATTTTATGTATTTATGTACATTTTCATCGAAAGCATGTGAATGCTACATTTGGATGTATCCAGGGAGGCTTGTATCAGTTTAATTTAGTTTTATTGGTTACAGTCAAAAATCAGCTAAGGCTTAACGCTCATAAAACAGATTAAATAATAGTATATTATAGGTAGTCCTTGATTTACAACCATTTCTTTAGTGACCATTCAACATTACAAAGGCACTGAAAAAAGTGACTTCTTGTTGTGGCCTGTCAGCTGCCAGCAGAGCTAGCAGCAGTCAGACGAGGAGAAGCTGGACGGAGAGTGTGGGCCAGCTTCGGAGCCTTTGGAAGGCTCTGATAAGGAAACAGCATCAAAGGCAGAGCTGGGGCCTTCTGTCCTCCCCCAGGTGGAGAGGCAACTGTCTTTGGGGCCTGAGCTGAATGAGGGGGAGTGTTGTGGTCCGCCAGCACCCTGCGGAGCTGGCAGTGGAGTCGGGCAGTGAGGAGGCTGAGGAAGAACATGGGCCAGTCTTGGAGACTGGGGAAGGCCTGGATGAGGGCTCTGCGTCGGAGGCAGAAATGGGGCCAGGGCCATCTGGGAGTGATGTGCGGACTCCGGAGCCTCCAGATCCTGTTCCTAGTGCACGCATGAGAAGAGCTGCCAGAAGGCAAGAGCAGCTGAGGCAAAGGGGATGACTCGGGAGTAGGGCCAAGAGATGATTGGCCCCTCCCATAAGGCTTAAAAGATCAGCAACGGCTCTTGGGCTCTTTGTCAGAAAACAATGTTGATAGATTTGTTTCTTGTCTTGCTGCATTTATTTCTTGTCGACATCTTCTGCTTCTGAACTTTTGCCAAGAAAAGCCTTTGGCAGATTGCCTAATTAGACCAAGGTTGGTGATAAGGCTGAAGAATTGTGTTATGAAGAATTTGTTTTGAATTAGTTTGGACCATGCTGAGAATGAGTTAATTCTCAGCTGTTCTAATAAAGTCTGTTTGTTTTCGAACTGATTGAGTCTGATAATACCTACTTGGGCCTGGGTCACAACAGGGAGGAACAGATTGGGCCCATCCCAGATGTGCCTATTCTCAAAGAGGAAAAGAGAGAGAGCAAATTGCTACCTGTCAACAATCACTTCAGCATCAACCTCAATAATACACGGGCAAACAATAGATACAAACTCAAGGTAAACTGCTCCAAACTTGATTGCAGAAAATACGACTTCAGCAACAGAGTGGTCAACGCCTGGAATCCTCTACTTGACTCTGTTGTTACATCCTCAAACCTCCACAGCTTCAATCTTAAACTGTCCACCATGGACTTCACCCCATTCCTGAGAGGACCGTAAAGGGGGCGTACATAAGCGCACCAGTGTGCCTACCATCCCTGTCCTACTGTCCCCATTTATTTGTACTCATTTTCTATGTTCATGTCCATGTTTATACTTATACCTGTTATCTTGTACATGTTTGACAAACTAAAATAAATAAATAAACAAACAAACAAAGGAAAGCAGTAAGCTGGCTCTCAAGGAAAAGCAGACATGGACGATAGCCAGGCCCTTCCTTGCTGGGAAATAAATAGGAGGGGTTTGGGAGTTCGTTTTTAGGATACAGCAAGCAATTCGGATTTCTAGGCCAGAACCAGGTCAGCTGGGACTAATTTACATTTGGTTTTTTGTTTATCCATATGAATAAAATACGGTTTCTACCCTGTTTGAAAAGGGGTTTGGGTTTATTCGTGAGTAAGCAACTTATCATTACTTGCTAATGCGTAGCAAGTACCCATAAGTGTTCTGGGTCAGAACACTTATGACCATTTTTCACACTTGCGACCATTGCAGCATCCCCACCATCACGTGATCAATATTTCAATGCTTGGCAACTGGCATGTATTTATGATGGTTGCAATATCCTGGGGCCATGTTTTTGCAATCTTCTGACACGTAAAGTCAGCATCAGACAGAGATCTTTTTTGAGGTTCCTGTTTCTCCTACTTTTATTAATTTTATGATCTACAGGTAGTCCTCGATTTACAACTACAATTGAGCCCAAAATTTACGTTGCTAAATGAGACATTTGTTAAATGAGTTTTGCCCTATTTTATGACCTTTCTTGACACAGTTGTTAACTGAATCACTGCAGTTGTTAAATTAGTAACTTGGTTGTTAAGTGAATCTGGCTTCCGCATTGACTTTGCTTGTCAGAAGCTTGCAAAAAGGGATCGCATGTCCCTGGGACACTGCAATCATAATAAATATAAGTCAGTCATCAACTGTCTGAATTTTGACTACATGACCATGGGGATGTTGCAATGGTTGTAAGGGTGAAAAATGGTCATAAGTCACTTTTTTCAGTGACGTTCTAATTTCAAACGGTCACTAAACCAACTGTTGGAAATCGAGGACTACCTGTATACAAATAGTCCTCGGATTATGACCACAATTGAGCCCAAAATTTCCATTGCAAAGCAAAATAGTTGTTAAGTGAGTTTCTACCCATATGATGGGGTCTGGAGCAGGGATGGGATTCAGTCAGTTCGGACCAGTTCGGGCAAACCGGTAGTTGTCACCTGGCGCTATGCCGTCCTATTTAGCTGCGTTTTTAAAGCCATGCACATGCATGCAAGTGCATGCGCCAGCAAAGCACATGCGCAGAAGGCTGCACCCAAGCCTTTTCTGATCACGGACCATTTCGGTGCTGGGGCAAATAGGTTGTTAAATTATGTGAAGCCCACCTCTGGTCTGGTGTAGCTCTGCACAGCCAGCTCAATTTGGCCAGCTCGCTACCACCAAGTTGTTGCAGGGCAACTCAGTGTGGTCAATTGGCCATAGGGAAAACTTGCCACAGGCAGCTGGAAGGAGAGCCAGGTGGGCAGAGCACAGAGTGGTGACAGCTGGAGGCGTCCGATTTTCATACACCTCTCTGCCGTGAGCTATTTATGGCAGTGTTTGGGCCATTCAGGGATTGGGCGGGCAGCAGCAGAGGCCAAGTGCATTCCATTTTCACAGCACCCGCTGCTGCCGCCATGGGCTGTTTGGTGGCGGCGGGTGTGTTCGGGACAATCGGGTTAGCGGTGTTGGGCAGGGCAGGCGGCAGAGGCTGGGCACGTCTCATTTTCACACACCCGCTGCAGCCACTGTGCCAAGCTTATCCCTTGTTCTGAATGGTTAAATATATGTGATCCTTATTTAACAATCACTCATTCGGTGACCATTTAAACTTGCAACAGCATTAAACGAGTAATACTCACAGCCGGTCCTCAAAATTCTGACCATCGGAGCACCTCGAAGGTCACACAATCGCAATCTGGGCACTTAGCAGCTGATCCGGATTTCCAACCATCGCATTTTCTTCTGCAGAGGAGATGGCTAGTAAAGACTAGCACTTGTGTTCCACTGCCTGATAAACACAATGGAAAGGAATCCCTTTTCTATAGTTTTTATATATGTTCCTTGAAAACCACAGATGAAGAATCAGGCTGTTTATATGTTGAAAATTATATGTATCATGTATCACATGGGAATAAAGCTTGAACATAAACACTGTCTAATTGATTAAAATCTCATGGACAAAGAGCCCGAACAGAGGCAGTATATTTTTTTATTTCTGTTCATCCTGACTTTCTCCCCTATAGAATATTATTTAATAGCATGCATTGACTGCCCCCAAATAATATTTTATATTTTGGTATACAGTTTTTCTTCCTAGAGAGTTAAGTCTTAGAATCCATAATCTGTTCAGGAAAGCTTAACTTTTTATTTATTCTCTCTTTCTGTCTACGGAGATTCTCAGTCATTCAGGTCATGGTTGTCCCAAAGGTGGTTTTTCAGGAGGCAACTGGACTTTCTGGTTTTTCTTTGAAGACGTTTCGCTTCTCATCCAAGAAACTTCTTCAGCTCTGACTAGATGGTGGGTAATGGAAAGATTTATACTCCTTGCAGACAGCTGGTCCTTTGCATTCTTTTAGCTAGTCGTTAAGGTCACCTGGAGATTTATCTGTGACCTGAGTGGTGCAAATGGGTGTGGAGCCTTCTTGGAACTGTTGAAATGACTGTGTTGTAGACGGGAGATAGATGATGTCGTATCCCACCCCCTCTGTTGGGAGAGGGCTGTTCAGTTTTGACACAGATGGTTTCTTTGACCCCTCTTTCAAACCAGGCAGTCCTCTCTGTCCAAAATGTGGACTTTGCTGCCTTCAAAAGAGTGGCCTTTGTCTCTGAAATGCAGGTGGACTGCTGAATCTAGTCCTGATGTGTTTGTTCTCCTATGTGTTTATGAAGTGGTTGTTTTGTTTCCCCAATGTACAGATCTGCACATGGCTCACTGCATTGTACTGCATATATGATGTTGCTCAGTTTGTGTCTGAGCATTTTATCTTTGGGGTGGACAAGTTTCTGCCTTAGTGTATTCTTGGGTTTGAAGTGCACAATACAGTATGTTATATTGGCTGAAGATCCTCCTGAGCTTTTCCAATATGCCTGCAACGTATTATGAAGGAGCTTCTGTAGGGTCTTTTTGTGTGTGTGTGATTTTATGAAGGCCCACTTTTTTTTTTTTAATTTTGATTTATATGCCGCCCTTCTCCGGTGACTCAGGGCGGCTTACAATGCATTAAGCAGTAGCCTTCATACTTTTGTATATTTATACAAAGTCAGCTTATTGCCCCCACAAACTGGGTCCTCAATTTACCTACCTTAGAAAGGATGGAAGGCTGAGTCAACCTTGAGCCTGGGGAGATTCGAACTTGCAGTAATTGCAGGCAGCTGAATGTTAATAACAGGCTATTAGCCAGCTGCGCCACCAGGCCCATTGAGATAGACACATGTTCTGAGGGCTTCCTTGATGTGCTTTCGATCTTTTTTGTTTTTCGTTCTTTTTCTTTCTTTCAGAGCTGAAGAAGCTTCTTGGATGAAAAGTGAAACATCTTCAAAGAAAAACCAGAAAGTCCAGTTGCCTCCTAAAAAAATCACCTTTGGGATTCTCCCTCTCTCTCCCTTCCTCCTTCTCTCTCTCTCACTCTCTTCTATCTCTTGTCTGTCTGTCTAATTTATCTCTATCAAATTTCTAAAACACCCAACTCCCGATAACTTTTATCTTAATACAGAGTAGCAACATGCTAAAGTTCCAGTATGAACAAAACTATAATTAAGCAAGCTGTTTGGAGAATTTTCACATAGAATAAATAATTTATCTTTCTCAACCAACTTTCATTATATACTAGCAGTGCCTAAAATAGAAAATATTAGCAATAAAAACCCAAAAGTGGGTTCTAAGAGGGTTTAAGAGACTTTTATAAAACATCTGTAAGGAAATGTTATTGATAGTTTTTTTTGCAGAATTGTGGAAAACCCTATTCATATTTTTTTCTCAAACTGCAATACTGAGATTAAACTAGTTAAGATGCATTTTTTTCAGTTTCCTGAAAGGTATATCCCACTGAATTGAACTGGATTTATTACAGAAGATAAACGTCTGAGATTACATTCCTTTGTTTTATGCAAAATTATTTTTTGAAATATGAAATTTACATTCTTTTTCCTTTTCCATAATTATGTTTTTCTCAAATGGTAATTATCTGTTTTAGGTGGTGAATGCCTATCACCTTCGAGTGCGTAGAAAGAATCCAGTTACAGGAAATTATGTGAAAATGAGTTTGCAGCTGTACCAGGTGGACAATCGCAGCTATCTGTTGGACTTTAAAAGCATCGATGGTAGGTGGGAAATTCTGAACAAATGCTCCCAAGCTTGAAGGAAGACTAAAAAAACCCAAAACCAAACCCCAAACAGCTCCATCTTCTCTTTCCCCCCCATCACACTTTATATCTACTTTATGATTCTGCTAGTCAGAACAATTGTTGTTTAGCAACACTTCTTCAGTCCATTTGTCATCGCTTAGTGTTAACTGTGACAGATTAATGACACACATGGGTAAAAAGAAAGATTTCTGCTTCTTGCAAAATTCACAATAATCCCTCAGCAGGAAATATTCTTGCCTTTTCTGATCACAGACCATTTCTGAACTCCTAATAGCATTTTCTCCAAAAGCGATGAATTTCCTCCCCACCCCCACCCAGATGATTCCATTATTCTTATTTCTACATGTTGAAACCATATCATTAGTATCACTTTTAGTTCATTATCTCCAAAAACCATTATCTGCAAATTCCTTGGTTTTCTTTTTACCTCTTCATAGATAGATAGATGATAGATAGATAGATAGATAGATAGATAGATAGATAGATAGATAGATAGATAATTTTATTTCTATACCGCCCCTCTCCCGAAGGACTCGGGGCGGTGCACAGCCAAGTAAAAAACACAATACAAATCCCAATTAAATTTAAAAATTATTAAAATTATTACATTTACGGCCAAGATTTGTTAAAAACCCAAAAATTTAAAACTCTGAATTTAAAACTCCTTTACAAAGATAGCCCTGCCTGTCGGAAGAGCAGGGTCTTGGGGGCACAGCGAAAAACTCAGAGGTCAGAGATTGTGCGTATTTCTCCCCCTCCCTTTCTTGGATGCAGTGGGATCAGTGGTGGGATTCAAAAAATTTTACTACCAGTTCTGTAAGCGTGGCTTGGTCGGCATGGCATGGCTTGGTGGGCGTGGCTTGGTAGGCATGGCATGGGAAGGATACTGTAAAATCTCCATTCCCACCCCATTCCAGGGGAAGGATACCGTAAAATCTCCATTCCCTCACCAATCCAGGGGAAGGTTACTGCAAAATCCCCATTTCCTCCCGATCAGCTGGGACTCGGGAGGCAGAGAATAGATGCGGGCGGGGCCAGTCAGAGGTGGTATTTACCGGTTCTCCGAACTACTCAAAATTTCCACTACCGGTTCTCCAGAACTGGTCAGAACCTGCTGAAACCCACCTCTGGGTGGGAAGTCTAAATTCTAGATGCTAAACGGAATTAAAGAAATGTATATGCATGCAGTTTGTTCATAAAATTGTTTCATAAAAGATTGACACACTGCTTTCCCAGATTTGTAAACTAGTGATCAAAATTTGTTAAAAATTCAGTCCAATTTCTATTTATAAATTAAAGGTCTTAGCAAAATCAAAGTCTTAAATTAGTTATCTCAGTATTTTTCAAACTTGGCAACTGGGCAACCCAGCATTCTGGCTGGTGAATTCTGGGAATTAAAATCCACACTTCTTAAAGCTGCCTAGTTTGAAAGACACGGATTTATCTCATAGTGACACTTTCTGAACTTCATGGAATATGCATGTAAGATTTTATTCTTGGACATGTAACATTTTGCTTGAGACCAATGGGACTGAAGTTGAAATAGCTGTCAGTAGTTTTGAAGACAGCTACAAGCCATTTAAGTTAAAAGGAAGGGAAAGGGTTTGGTAAAAATCTAGAATAGTGAAGAGCATAAAAGCGGCATAATTATGGTGAAATGTTTGAAGAAAAGCGTGACTTGAAAGAAATAAGTGCAGCAATACAGTTAAAAACGTCTTCTCGTGTTACTCTTGTAGAATAGAAGTTATGGCAGAACAGCTCCTTCTTCTTCTCCCAAGAAGGCATCAGAAGTCTAGGACTTGTGGAGAGGAATGGGGAATTACATGAGACTATTGACACATAAGGGACGCGGTGGCTCAATGGCTAAGATGCTTAGCTTGTCGATCGAAAGGTCGGCAGTTCAGCGGTTTGAATCCCTAGCGCCACTTAACGGGGTGAGCTCCCGTTACTTGACCCAGCTTCTGCCAACCTAGCAGTTCGAAAGCACGTAAAAAATGCAAGTACAAAAATAGGGACCACCTTTGGTGGAAAATAACAGTGTTCCATGTGCCTTTGGCGTTTAGTCATGCTGGCCACATGACCACGGAGACATCTTCGGACAGAGCTGGCTCTTCGGCTTTGAAATGGAGATGAACACCACCTCCTAGAGTCGGGAATGACTAGCACATATGTGCGAGGGGAACCTTTACCTTATTGACACATGGTCTGAGAAGTCTGGAGATTGCGTAGGAGGCCGCTTGTAGAAGCAGCTTCCATTTCATGGAAATGAGGAGGAGGAGGGTGATGATGAAAAGTGGGAAGAGGAGGTATAAAATAAGAGCAGAAGTTTACCTCAGTCTATTCTTCAAACTAGCTTTTGTTAGGTGAATTGTCCACCATCATAAAAGCTAAGCCAGGAGTAAAACGAAAGAGTAGAAGGGAATTTTAGCCTCTTGCGAGCTCAAGAAGTTGTTTTAAATCATTTCTCTGTATTTTCAAGATGATGTCGTGGAACAAAGATCGGGTTCTTCTACACCTCAACGCTCAAGCTCAGCAGCTCGTTTGCACAGACCAAGACTAAGTCTTGACTCCTCCACTGGTGATTGCCAGTCACTTCCCGGGTCTCCTACTGGCTCTTTGACTGGGAGCATGTCCTCTGTGACACCACGCCTTGGGAGCCATACACTGGATTTCTTTGAAATGTGTGCCAGTCTCATTATGGCTCTGGCTGGCTGACAGGTATAATTCAGAGGCTTGATTTCAGTGGGTGAGCATAGGCCTTGGTAAACCCTGTCCTCAAGGCTGAGTCAGGAGGGCATGGCCTGTGGCAAAGAAAGCCTCATTTTGAACTTACAAATATCAGATTCTGTACCCAGAAATTACTTTATATACGGTATTTAGGAGAGAAGACGAAGGTGTTCATTTTAGGTAAGTCTATCTGCAGATTTTGCTGTATTTTTGCCATTGAATTTGGGATTGTTGGTGTTATTTCATAGGTATGGTAGAAATGATGACCAGTGGAGTTAGTGCTTAACAGAGGTGAAGACTGAAGACTTCAGCCAACAGCTGGTAGCTGTTGGACTCTACTAGCTGCCACTCAAAATCAGATGCTGCACTGCTGTCAAAAATCTGAAAAACTCTACAATTGAAGAATCCATCACATTCATGCCACGTTGAATGAACAGTGCAATAATATTCCTGAAAACTTGACCATCAAAAGGCTTTTTTTTTAAAAAAAAATAAAACTTACTTTAGAAAACAAAAGCAATAGAATCCTAGATAGAATTAATTTAGATTTATGCTCATGGAAGAAAAGGTTGTCTCTGCTGTTCTTCCACGTATTATAACATGCAAAAATCACCCTTAGGGTAGGACTGTAGTTCAGAGAGAAGTGCAATTTTGAATTTTTTTAATATCAGATTTTAAATAATTATAATTTAGACCTAGATATTTAAGTTTGGAAATATATTATGATTTTGGCCAAGCTTCATATATATATATTTTCTTCTATAGAAATGCTTTCGGAATGCATGGAAGTCAATATGCTTTTATATCCTACTCATGGATTCATCTGAAATAATTATTGCAGTCTACCTCCTAAGTAGTGTAGAACAGGATTCAAGACTTGCTGACTCGAGAGCAGAGATCTAGAAGTAAGCACCTGGAGCATCAGAGGTCTCCAAATCTGAGATTAGATTATTCATTATAAAGCGATTCTTGTGACATTGTGGTAAAATTAAATAAAGCAACTGCATTTATTAGAGGTAGCAAGTGACAAATAATGCAGAGACATCTCTTACTTCAGTTCTTAATAAGTAACCTCTTCCTGATCTCAACACATTTTTATTAAATTTTTGTTGATGCTGGATTGTACATCATACCTGTTTTTCACCCCAGTAGAAAAATGTCCTCAGAGATGAATCAAACTAAATGATTCAATATGTGAAATCCCCCAAACCTAGATGTTGAAAACCATTCAAATTCAGAAATCACTTCAATACAATTCTTTTGAGTGGTGGATGGTAGTCAGGGTTACCAGTTCTTTTTGCAAGCTATCCAGCAGCAACATTTCCCCAGTTTTAATTAAAGTTTTTTTTTTTATTAAGGAGTTTCCGTTTTCATTGAAGGAATTCTTTTCACTGCAGCCTTTCATAACCACTTTGCCCTTTCTGCTGTTCATCATCCAGCGTTTGTTAGATTCAGACCACCTACTATATCTCATAAACAAAATTTGCACTCTGCTTTTTATCTCATTATTAGTTCTCCCATCAATCATTTCAGGCCGCGTTTTTGCATCGAATATATCAAAATGCTGGGTTTGCATATTTAAATTAGCAATATTTATTAATCTCATGGCAGCAACAGATCAAAACGTCTATAGCTACAATATAAAATTCAGAATTGTGGGGAAAGGAAGAAAAAAAAATGTTTTCCTTCAGGGGTGAGTTCCTTTAGTAATGTTCTCTTTCAGAAAAAAGGCTAATAAACTGATAAAGCAAGGTAATTACAGGCTAGCCATGCTTTTCAGACAAGAGGGTAGCAGAGAACATTAGCCGCAGTCAAGAAAAGGCTCAAGTGAAAAAAAGAACAGGGCACTTAAGACAAGTTTTTCTTGCTTCAAAAGCTAATTAGTATTTAAATGCCTCTGTAGCTTTAGTTGTCTGTAACAATATTCGCTAGGTGCTCATTTTAGGCAGGTTTTGAGAAGAAAAGTTTACTTACACACACAGCATATTTCGTTCACTTGTAGGGTAATCCTGTATGTTAGCAGCCCCCAAACTTTTGGGCACCAGGGACCGGTTCTGTGGAGAGAGGATTTTTCATGGACCAGAGGGGGCGTGGATTTACATGCTGCCGCGGAAGGGGCGTTGCTTCTTTGCGCGAACTGGTTGCTGGAATGCCGCAGACGGATGCTGGTCCCTGGACAGTGGGTTGAGGAACCCCTGCTGTACGTGTCTGTTCAGAAAATAAATCTCACTGTCTTTGGATAGACTTAGGTTTAAATAAGAACATAGAGCATTGCTATCCAAAATATTTAATCTATCCTTCTTAAAAAAAGATGGGGGAGTCTTTTTGTTTTAGTTTTAAACATTGATCCAAAGGGAGCATTTTTGGCACTGCTGCAGAAGCCAGTTGTGGAAGTGGATGCATTTGAGATTTTTCACAGACAAGGATGTTTCCCAATTCACCCTTTGTTCAAATCATCAATCTCTTTCAATTACTAATGCCCATTTTTGTTGTTTTTTAATCTTCATTTCTGATTTGCCACTTCCAGATCATTAGGGACATTCTAACACAGGACAAAAAAAAAAATGATATGCATCTCAATGTTTGTGTTGGCTCTAGCATCCCTTCATCCCCAGAATTTGAGAATAATTTATGGAGCCAAAAGTTGTGCAACGGAGATGCATTAGAACCAATTTGATATTGCCAGTAAATGACACTGCAGTGAATATTTTTTCAGCGAGTCTTTGTGCATAATCAAAAGTCAGCCCAGAGTTGTCTTGGGTGATGACATGCTCCATCATGAATGCATAACATTGGTCTTGATGTGTTTTTTTTACAATGATAAACAGAAAACGTGACATTTTGACCTGTGTCATTTTTATTAATCACAAAAAATCACAAAAACCTCCATCTTTTTAAAGTCCACAAGTACAGCAGTTTAAAGTTATGGCATTATCTAAATTGGCTAGAATATCTGTCATAAGGGAATCACATGTAACTGTTGTGTTGAAATTGTCCGCAGTACATTTTTAAAAGTAACATATTAATGGGCATTAATCACTAATTACTTTGAAACATAACGAGTTTGTTGAATTCTAGATTTCAGATATGCTTTTTTGTGAGTAAAGCTTTGTCATTTTCCCCTTCAGTAGGAAAACATTTTTGCCTTTTTAGTACTGACAGCATCCTTTTAAAATACTATTTCATGAGAACTGGAATATGAATTTGACAGTGTGTTCCAGACCTCAGGGCTTTTGTGTACTTCTAAAGCTTAACTGCCTGTGACTTTGCTGAGGTACAGATAAAGCAGGAATGACTTATGTTTAGTGTTCATTTTCTTTAGGCTATCTCAAGGCATCATGTTTACTAAATGTGTAGTAACAAAGCACTTTATTACTGGAAATGGTAGTATTCTTTGAACATGAGGGTGAAACTTTGTAGATGCTGTAGTAGTTCATTATTTCAGTTTTTATTTATGCTTCGTTCTCATAATAGCTACGCTTTAATTTTACAATAGCTATTGGTAATATTTATTAATACTAGATATTAATAATACTTGATATTAATAAATTGATAAATTGAGGTTGAATTAAAAATAACAGGCTGAAATCTAGTAGGTATAAACTATGATGGAGTCAAAACATTATTTTAGGCAAAATGGGAAAATAATTTTAGCCAAATAACTTTGCATGAAGCCTTTCCAAATAATTCAAAAATTGAACTTTTCTCATTTTTTGATATGGCCTCAACAGTCATTTATCTGTTAAAATGACTGTTGAGATGCCCATGTTTTTTTTTACCTGTTGGAGGATATTGATTTTACAGGATTTCCTTCATATAATGAATTTTGATACAATTAAAGGAATAGCAAGTATAGTCACTGTTTTGCTGAACATGGATGTAGGTACAAATTGTCCTTGACTTATGACCACAATTGACTCCAAAATTTCTGTTGCTAAGCAAGACAGTTGTTAAGTGAATTTTGGCCCATTTTACGACCGTTCTTGCTACAGTTGTTAAATGAATTACTGAAGTTGTTAAGATAGTAACAAGATTGTTAAGTGAATCTGGTTTCTCCATTGACTTTGCTTGTCAGGAGGTTGCAAAAAGTGATCCCATGACCCCAGGACATTGCAACCGTCAAAAATATGAGTCAGTTGCCAAGTGTCTAAAATTTGATCATGTGACCATGGGGATGTTGCAATGATCATAAGTATGAAAAATGGTCATAAGTCACTTTTTTCAGTGCTCTTGTAACTTGTAGGACAAGGACTACCTGTAACATGAAAGGCTGTGTAAATGGGCCTCTAAGTATGAAGATATATGGATTTAGAATTTCAGGAATGCTGTCTGATTATGCTTTTTGCTCTTACATAAATATATGTATCAGTAGTGGGTTTCAATTTCGGTCGCTACCAGTTTGCTTGTGGGCGCGCAGATGCTGATGCGCGCACATGACGCTTTTGTGCATGCGCAGAAGCTTTTGTGCATGTGCAGAGACGCCCGTGCGGGTAGGCGGAGCCTCCTGCCACCGCCGCTACCGATTCACCCGATCCAGGGTGAACCGGTAGCAACCCACCACTGATATGTATGCAGCCTCTCCTATCATCAACACTTAATGCAGGGACAAAGAAACCCATACCTAGGATTACCTAGCTGGACTGAAAATCTCTCTGACATGGCAGCAAATGGCATTTTCTTGTGTCTGTTTGCAGTACATATATGCAGTACATATATGGTAACCATAGTGCCCCCAAGCTTTCCTTTTAATCACAAGTCATATTTCAGTCTGGCATTCTTCAGTTGTGTGGAGACAGAAACTCCCAGAATTCTCAACCAGCAAGGTCAAAGGCCAGGTTAGTTGGAAATTGCTGTCTCAAGACATTTACAGCTAGGTAGGTCTACAGTAAAGGTGGGGCATTATGGCCCCTTTATGACTTGTAGACTTCAACTCCCAGAATTCCTGGGTCAGCCTGGCAGTTGAAGTCCACAAGGGGGCCATAGTTCCCCACCGCTGGTCTACCGTATGCCTAATACTTGAATTACTTTCATTTTTCCTCAAAATTTTGGAAGTCTAGAAAGGCAGAGGTACACTCCATAAGGAGTAAAAACATACTCTCTGCGCTCCCAATGAAGGTTGAAGGTGGAGATGCAAAGAAGCTGGGAAAGAGAAGCTCTATTAATAAAACGGATGGTTATTATCCCTATCGATTTAAGCTGAATGTAAATTTTTCCTGCCCTGCTAAAAAATGTTTCATCCATCTGGATGGAAGCAGATGTTTTCAGAAAAGGTGCAATTGCTTAATGTCCACGTTATTATTTTACATTCATGTTGCACTTTACGTCTTTTTTTGATTACCAGTAAGACTCATTCAATAAGTATCAGTTAGGAATATCGCATGTGTGAAAGATAAATTTAACAAAACATCATTGATTGCAACACAATTACACTCTTTCGGCCAACTGAAATTTATCTTTGTTTGCTCGTGTAAAGACCCTCCTGACTATTGCATTTTCATTGTGGAGTCGGGATTTGGAATTTGGATGTACACAAATGTCAGGCGTCTACTAAATTGTCAAAAGGATGGCTAGAATTAAGATGAATTACCCTTTTGCCTTCTGAAAGGGCAATGCTTGAGCTATAGAGCTAATGTGGTATTCAGTATAGATTCAGGTGGCTGTTACCGATCTATTTAAGTGAGGATTGATAGTGATGTTGTTTTCCCCCAACAAACAGGATAAATGCATTTCTACACTGTTGAAGTGAAAAGTGCAATTTTCAACCACTGGTTTATTGGCATGTTCCAGTTAGAAAATCACT
This sequence comes from Pantherophis guttatus, assembly GCF_059756535.1. Taxonomy (NCBI): domain Eukaryota; kingdom Metazoa; phylum Chordata; class Lepidosauria; order Squamata; family Colubridae; genus Pantherophis; species Pantherophis guttatus. The sequence goes on from NC_142065.1 coordinate 65,732,215, forward strand.
AATTCTTCCCCCTCCCCCCCCCGCCCAGCATCCCTTTGAATCAATACAGAATGTGTAAAGACGATGAGAGTGGTGGCTCATATAACAAGTTTCCATTCACAGATAATAGTGGTGTAATCCTTTAGGTTTCGGATTTCAAACAAGGCTACTTAAATTGAATTTTAAGTAGGGTTAATTTCCTTGCAAGAAAATTTTTCCAATGGCGGCTGCATTATCTTAATTTCTTCAATAGTAGCATTGCTGTTGTTGTTTTTGAATATGAGTTAAATATAGACAATTGTGCCTTTTTGCACCAGCAGCTGAAAATGACAGAATGTGTACCACGTTTGCTCATTTTGCAGAAAAGTCTATCACCTTCATTACCATAGGTACAGGTTATTTAAAATACTTGAAGTGTACTGCCTATTACCACTTTGCCTAATTGATGACATTTGCCTGTGACAACACTTGTTACTGTAATCATGCTGTGCAACCAAAGTGTTATTCGTGATGAGTTCTAGCTTAATAGTAGTTAATGTATGTTTTAGTAGGCAGGACTTATGAATCTCTACAGGCTTCAATTTATAAGTTTGTTTAGTGAGTGACTGATCAAAATTACAACGGCACTGGAAAAAGTGACTTGTGACCATTTTCATACTTATGACTGTTACAGCATCTCCAGGGTCATGTGATTTACATTTGGATGCTTGATAACTGGTTCACATTTATAACGGTCGTAGTGTCCCGAGGTCACTTGATCCCTTTTTGCAACCTTCTGACAAACAAAGTCAATGGGGAAGCCAGATGCACTTAACAATCCTGTTACTAAGTTAACAACCGCAATGATTCACTTAACAAATGCAGCAAGAAAGCTTGTAAAACTCACTTAACAAATTTCTCACTTAGCAACATACATTTGGGGCTCAATTGTGGTCGTAAGTCAAGAACTACCTCGACTACCTTACTGACTGTGCTACCAGTCAGTTTAGAAACCACACTGTAACGAAGAATGAGCTTGATCATCGGAGTATTCAGATCTTCAGAGAGGTGTTTTACTTGATCTTCACTCCACTTTTGATCTCTTGACTAGCTGCACTGCTTCTCTTGATACGGTCTTCTGTAAGGAGCCCGTTTTTGAAAAGTGGCCATCAAAGCATAAACATTCATATGTTTGACATAAAGCACTGCATCAAGGAAGCCCATGGCTAATTCACCAGTCTTTCTATGTAGACCTAAAACATTAATATGTTTGGCTAAAATGTTAATACGTTTTTTCTCCTCGCCTCTTTCACTCCTATCCAGAATTTATCTTAAGTAATAGTGTTAATGCCACTTCCTCAGTACTTTCAAACGGCAATGCACATCCAAGTGGGCTATTTTAAAATTTCTGTTGTTAAGTGAAACATTTGTTAAGTGAATTTTGTCCCCTTTCTTGCCACAGTTATCAGTGAATAAGTGAATCAGTGAATCAGTGCAGTTATTAAATTAGTAGCATGGTAGTTAAGAGAATCTGGCTTTCCCATTGACTTTGCTTGTTAGAAGGTCGCGAAAAGTGATTGCATAACCCAAGGACCTCTCAACCGTCCTAAACATGAATCAGTTGCCAAGCCTCTGAATTTTGATCACGTGATCATGGGGATGCTGCAATGGTTGTAAGGTGTGAAAAATGGTCATAAGCTACTTTTTTCAGTGCTGTTGTAATCTTGAATGGTCAGTAAATGAACTGTTGTAAGTCAAGGACTACCTATACTTGACAAAGAAACCTATTCCTATGAAAGGAAATCATTAATTAGTTTTTCCCCCAAAAGTAGCTTGTCTCACAAAAGCTGCTTTTGAGAAAGGAAGAAAGAAACCTTCCACTAACCTTTTCCTTATATGTATCCAAATGACTTTTGATCATCAAATCCCTGGATCTTTAGTTTGTTCATAAACTCTGCCATCACTGCAAACATTATTCTGCTCATGAAAACTAGAGGAAGTTGGAAAGTGAACCTTGAAATGAATGGTAAATGGAAATGCTGCTTTTGGTATCTATAATTGTATTTGTTGACAGATTTAATAAAAAGTTAGTTACCAATTTAAGCATTTTAATATTGCCTGTTAAGTTCTCCCTAAATGCTTTGAAACTACTACTGAAACTGCCTTAAGTAATCTAAAATAATGTGACATAATGTTTATTGGAAAAGTTGACATGTCTGTCTATGCATTTTCCTAAGTAATTATTGTAAAACTCATAAAACTTTTGAATGGTTACCAGTCTTCAGGTATTATTTCATCCCTAATTTGAAGTGAAATCACATTTTTTTTCACATATTAAGGTACACTGCTATGTATGTATATCTAGCACTATTTTTTTCTTCAGTGTGAACTATTTTTTTCTTCAATGTACAAAATACAAGCTATAGACTATATATTTGTATCCTGGAACTACTGTATTTTTGGAAAATAGCACTGTTAAAACAAACTCAGAGAGGAGTTTGGGGGAGGAAAGGGGCCGTTTCTCCTTAAAAGGTAAGTAAGGGGGAAATAAAATGACTGGTATTAAGTAGAAATTAGCAGAAGTGGCTTTTAAGAACAACAACTGGTAAAATTAAGAAAACAAAGTGTTGTGTCTCAGATATTGCTTGCAATAAGAAAAATCATTGGATTTGCATAACCAGGCACAGCAAAATTTGTCAATATCCCCATGATGTTTTCATGTTTCACTGATGCTTTCATGTTTTACTGTTATTTATAGAGGAGGTAGTCCAGATCGTTTTGAACCGATCTTTGTTCAGCTGATTTAAGTTAGAAGAAGGCAGCCCAAGCACACTATTTTTTTCAGGTTTATAATTAAAAAGAATAATTGAAGTTTCATGTACCTATTTTTATGGTGAAAAAATGTTTATTGTATCTCATTGCATGTGATGATTACTTCATGCTTGACATTTGCACTTCAATAAACAGATTATAAAAGTAAACACATGAGCTTCTCATGTGAACTCTTCAGCCCTTTTATACTTTAAAATTTTAGAAATATAAATACTGTGGTTATGTTTTCATCACTGTGCTCAGAGAAAACGTAAGCTTCCAGGGAATTGCCATTAAAAGCAAAAACAATAATATTCCGTGACCAAGAACAAATGCAGAAAACCACTTTTTTTTCCTGGCAATATTTGCAACTTTTGATGACAAACTTCACTTTTGCCTACTTTGAGTATACCTATTGGCACTCATAGGTTGGGATGTATATCCTATTGTAGTGGCCCCCAACCATGGGTGAAATCCACCGTGGTTTGCCACCGGTTCGCTCCCCGCACATGCGCAGTGCGCGGCAAATGCATGCTGCGCACATGCATGCGCAGTGCACGGCAAACACATGCTGCATGTGCATGCACAATGCGTGCTAAATACGCTGCACGCAGAAAAAGGAGGCTTAAGATAAGTAGAACAGCGAGGGGGGGTTGCTGTGCCGCGCAATTTAGATTCGTTAGAAAGTAGGATTTCCTGCTTTCTAGCGAATATAAATCATGCGGCATAGCTGATTGTCGGAAATACTGGTTCAGACGAACTGGTAGCTTTTTTTAAATACTGGTTTGCGGTGAACTGGTAGCTTTTATTACTACCGGTTTGTCCGAACTGGTGTGAACCGGTAGCATTTCACCCATGCCCCCAACCTTTTGGGCACCAGGAACAGTTCCATGGAGAGAGGTTTTTTGGCGGACCGGAGGGCGCATGGTTTTGTGTGTTGCCTGCACCCTGCGGATGAGTCTTTGCTTGTTTGCATGGCCAGGTTTCTGGCATGCTGCGGCCCACTGCCAATCCAACGACCGGGGTTGGAGACCCGTGTTTTGCCTTGCTTTGTTTGGAGCAAGATAAGTGGAAATCTGCCTGTCCATGTTGTCCATTTGATAAATGACATAATACAAGATTCATTACATTTATCTAGTTGTAATGTTCTTCACAGAAAAAGAAAAACCATAATACTATAATTCACAACCTTGAAAAATATGTGCAATATCTATGCTCTTAGTCTTTTTTGTTAGCTTGTGTTCATTTTACACTTTTTTTCCCCAGTGACTTGAACAACAGACTCAGACCCCTTTGACTTACTTTAATACAAGTAGACCAATAACGTCATTGTTGCATTATTTAAATTTGAACTGTATTTTTAAGGAAAACAGGGCAATTGATTCTAGCTTGATAGAAAGTGGAAATGAAAAATTTTAAGAAAAAAATATATGTGTATTAATGAAATATCACAGTAAAAGATTTTAAAAATAGTAGGTAATGCCCAAAATGGTAACAAGATTGTTACCTGGACCACCTTTCAGTTACTTTTAAGTGGTTTTGGATTTATTTATTTTTGTTGCTTTCTAATGGACAATAACGTACCATGAGGGGGGGTCTTTCCTGAAATGGAAACTTTTCTCCAGTTTGCATGACAACAATTAGCATCTAAAACCCCAATGGCAACTGTACATGCGCGAGACCAGGGGTCTCCAACCTTGGCAACTTTAAGCCTAGAGGACGTCAACTCCCAGAACTCCCCAGCCAGCCTGCACGAGACCACACTTGGGCATTTTACAACCTGCAGGCCACATCCGACCCTTTGGCTGTCCCTGACCAGCCCACAGTGGCAGCCCTCCATAACAGTCCCAGTTTCTTATGTGATTCTTGGGAAAATTAATTGCTTTACCATGCACTAGACTCGACAAGCATCACATTAACTGACATTTGGCTGATAACATGACGTTATCAATTTATAATTTGCATTAAATTGAATTGTGCGGTATTCAAATTTGTTATAGGTAGTCCTCATTTAGTGACCACAGTAGAGACTGGCAATTTGTTAAGTGAAACAGTGAGTGTAATTATGGTCCGACTTCAGCTTTCATTTGCTTTACGGACCCCGGGAAGCTCATTAATGTGAGGATTGGTTGTAAAGTTACTTTTTCATTACCATCTTAACTGCAAATGGTCACAAACAAGGACTGCCTGGATATATAGATATATAGATATATATCCAATGATGGCATAGTCAGAATCTAGAATGACGCTTTTCCCTTGGTCACAAAAATCATGAGAATTATTTGAGAGGCATCAGTAGTAGGGACAAAGTTTTTACACTGTTGCCTGATCATAAGTTGTTATGGAAGAATGTAAATCCAGTTCCTCATCAAAGTTGCTCAGGCAGGTATCTGTTTTCACAATGGAACTTCACCTTTATATTTCCTGCCCTATGTCTCCATCCTTTGACAGCAGATTTAAAGCAAATAGGACTTTCCAACACAGAGGAAACTTATTCTGATTGCAGTATTCATTATATTGATAAATATTCACACTTTGATACAATTCTGGTTTTTTTAAAAAATAAATGAAACAGTAAACACTTTTAAGTATGTGTTTAAGTTCTGCAAAGTTTTATGTCAAACTGTACAACTAGCAGCAATGTGTTAATTGCCAATTCATCCTTTATTTATCCTATTTACATTTAAAAATAGTGCATCAAATGGACTCCCAATATTTTTTTCTAAATGCTAAGTCCACAAATTCTTACACTGGTTAAATATAGGATTAAATACAAAGCCAAGTGTGATACTCCTAACATTGACAAAATACATACAAAAACAATGTGTCGATAGCAGGTAATACGTCTTGCACACAAAGACTAAGTATTGCTGTACAATATCCAAAGAACCAAAGTGACATTTGCAATTGCCACGAAAAAGAGCTGCTCTGGGAAGAGTTGTAACTTGAAACAAAGTTTGAAAAAAATGTTTTTACAGACAATGACATTAAGTTATTTGTATCTCGGCCTGTACCCAGATTGATAAACTTTGGACAGGATAACATGAGTATCAAACACTAAATATAAAAAAGTCACTTTTATGACAATCATTTAAAAAGTAGCAGTTGTAAGCTTCTGAAGAATTCAGGCTGAGTGCGTTGTCCACAATTCCATTTTTGTTTTCTTTCCCAAGCAACAAAAATTCTTACAGACTATTTCCCCTCTATTGTGCCTACAACATCCTTCCAAAAGTCATACGTGTTGGCCTTCAGTTGTACAGCACTAGTGCCTGGTATAGGAAAAAACACAATGCTATATTTATTCCAGCATACAAATGGTGTCATCCATTTAAAAAAAACCTACAGCTTTGAATTATTCCAGGTTCTGATTTTAGCTAATCCCGTGTCTCAGAAGAACTGAGTTATTTTAAACCTTACCTGAAATTCAAATGTTCTAACAGCACATACCCATCTAGGAAAGATAAAATAAAATACATTACTGTAGAATGGGTTTTGTTATAAATTTTAGTCACAGAGTTACAAACAAACCATTCAAAACTACAATAAAAAAATATTCAAGTGCCAAAATGATGTATAGTTCTTTATATCCTAGTTCTGTATCAACCAAGTTGGCCAATTTTCAAAAAAAAATATTTTTTTAAATCAGCTTTTCTGATTTCTGACCCCACCCTCAGTGTTTTTGCTTAGTTATTATGCTCGTCTCTTCTATTTTATTCCTTTTGAAACCTTACATTTTCCTTCAGAATTCCGACATATCAGTTGATTTCCTTCAGTGATGTCTATAACTTCAAGTTGTTCTCCAGGCAAGATCCTCAAGCCCAGGTTTCCTCTGATAGGAGTATTTGAGCAATGTGCGACTGCTGTATTTATTACTGTGATTTCTTTATTATACTGTGGCAAAGTAAGGGAGGGAAAGAAACCAAGCAAAATTTATATAAACTTAATTGAGAACAGGTCTAGAGCTTATTACAGATACAGTATGGATTGAGAATGACAAAGATTTTAAACATTTCCATACAGGTAGTCCTTGAGTTACGACCATAACGGAGTTCAAAATTTCTGTTGCTAAGTGAGACAGTTGTTAAGTGAGCTTTGCTCCATTTTACGACCTTTCTTACCATGCTTAAGTGAATCACTGCAATATGTTCAGTTAGTAACACGGCTGATAAGTGAATTTGGCTTCCCCATTGACTTTGTTCGTCGATGGCAAAAGGTGCTTACATAACAGCGAGTCACTGGAGCCATCATAAATATGAATCAGTTGTCAAGCATCTGAATTTTGATCACATGACCAAGGGGACGCTGCAACGGTCATAAGTGTGAAAAATAGTCACAATTCACTTTTCTTCCTTGCCATTGTAACTTTGAATGATCACTAAATGAATGTTTGTAAGTTAAGGACTCTGTGTAGTTTGTTTTTAAATACACATTAAGCATACTTTTTACTGCCTTCAAAAATTCCAAATTCAGCATGATTAGAAGTTAGGTAGAAATAAGAGAAGGGGGAAACATTTGTATATACATACCTTTATATAATGGAATAAAAGTAACAATAAAATGGGAAAACTAGAGATTGAATGATGGTATTATTAAGTACGCTTTAATAATATTGTGATTGGCATTGGAATAATATATTGAAACATTGAGCAATTAAATAATGAAAGAACATACTTTAATATAAAGGTGTATTACCATCAGAATTATATAGATTTGATTATTGCAAAGAATATGATTAGAATAATTTTGTATGTCTAAATAATATTGGGATTGGTATTAGAATTGTGTATTGAAACATTGAATAATGAAATAATGAATGATTGTATCTTAATACAAATATATGTAAAGAGTGAAATATGGGAGATAAATTAAAAATGAACAGGATTCAAAACACCAAAGTGGGCGAGAGATGTTGGATAGAAAGAAAACGTCTTTTAATAAAAGGGTGACATGATTAAAAGTTAGAATAGAGATAGAAGTAAGAGAAAGGGGAAATATTAGTGTATACATTTTTACATAATAAAATAAAAGCAATAATAAAAGAGAAGCTTAGAAATTGAATGGCGGTATTAATATGTATGATCAAATAATATGGTGAATGGTATTAGAGCAATGTATTAAACCATGGAATAATTAAATAATGATAGACTACAACTTAATATAAATGTGTATTATTATTAGAAATATAAAAGTTGGTTGAATGTAATAACTATGATTAGTTTTACTAGTTTTATTTGTATTAGAATGTATGACACCCAGGTGCCACACTGTTCACGCATTGATATCTATATGTAAAATAAAATTAAAAAACTTGAAATAATAAAAAAAATCCAAATTCAAAAAGTGGTCTGACATCTGTTAATTCAATGACCATTCAAAGTTAGGACAGCACTGAATGAATAGTAGCTTTGACCATCCCCAGAATTGCATTCTCACCTTTTCCTGCCCTGCATAAGCTCTCTGCTCCAACTCCCCCCCACTGCCTATCTCCCCTGTCTCTGCCATTTTGGATGGCCTGCACTCCACCAGCTATTCCTGCTGCTCTCTGCTGCTACCACCCCAGCTGTACCACCCTCAGGGAACTTTAGCTGTCTTCTTCCTCCTATTGCTGGCCCGGGATCCGGGCAACCATGGTATATGCATGGCAAGCACAGAAGGCAGAAACCATCTTCCACCACAGGTCTGAAGAGAGGAAAGCACAGCAGGAAGGACACGTGAGGTGGCATCAGTTCTCAGGTGAAATTTTCCCAGAAAATATGTACTTTGTGGGAAGAAGTGGCAAACCGAAAACAGGTTTGCATTATTAGAAGTAAGAGGAAGGAATATAAAATGTGTTCATTTGATCAAGATTAAAATAGCTATTATGTTGTCCCGGTAACCCTTAATGGATTCTTGCTGATACCAGGACTGAAATGAATAGATATTTATGGATTTGTTTATAGATAAGAGATAGGATATGGGAAAGAGATTATTTGCTGTATTTTAACAGATGGTAATAAATTACTAAAATTGTTGATATTTTATATATTTTCTTTTTCTTTACTATATTATTTTTTCTTTTTCTCCCCTTTTCTACGCATTTTACTTTATTTTTTTTATACTTTAATTTGTATTTGTTTATACTATTGTAATTACAATCTTTAATAAAATTACTATATAAAAAAGCAAAATATATACTCTGCCACCACAGATTTTTCTCTTAAAACAAGGTCCAGAATTCTTAGTTACCACTACGAATTTATGCATATTTCTAATGGCAATATAATGTAACGAGAATCATTTTCTGGAATGTTGCTATTCATAGTTCTGTATCGTGACAAGAGATGACAAATTGCACAGCATATTTTCATATATCATATACACAACAGTAACCATGCCAACATCTTCCAAGCTATTTAAAAGAAGAAGAAACTTACCATAAATCTCTCTCTAAACGATTGTTCCTCCTTTGTCATCTTGTTATTCTTTTCTACAATGTATTTCTTGACTTTAAAGGGATTTCTAAGAAAGACACATGTACAGAATAAATCTAACAAATGGACATCTGAGAATCATGGGGGAAAAAATCAGGATTTTTCAGAATGGTGTTGCCAAAACTGCATCAGAGACCAGGTGCCCTTATCTGGAAAGATCCTCAAATGACCTTGAAGCCAGTCACCTAACCAATTTTCTGCTTAACAGTAAACTGAAGAAATCAACTATGTGTTTATTTTCCAGGAAGAAGACAGGACTCTCCCAAAAAAGTGTCCTGGACTACTATCTCACCAGGCTCAAGGTTGACTCAGCCTTCCATCCTTCTGAGGTCGGTAAATGAGGTCGGTAAAATGAGGATCCAGATTGTTGGGAGCAATATGCTGACTCTGTAAACTGCTTGGAGAGGGCTGTAAAGCACTATGAAGCGGTATATAAGTCTAAGTGCTATTGCTATTGCTACATCAATTCTCTCTGTTTGTTAAGCTCTACCCACAAAAGCAGAAAAAGAAAGACACCAGCTAGTTCCAATTTGGATTATGGCAAATTGAACTATGCTTTGGCTACTTCAGACACCCTAATTTAGACTTTATGTCACACAAATCTTCCACCCTTTTTTTGTCAAAGATATAACATTTCAGCTTGAAAGACACAACAGTGGAAAGTTTCTGTTGAATAGCATTAAACATTGTGGACCACTTTATATTGTGCTTCTTACATAAATAATAGAAATGTAAATAATGTGTTTTTAGAAATTCCCATCCCTTCAAAAATAAATGCATCCAGTGTTCTTCCTTTATCTTTCTATATGGTTGTTGTTTGTTTTTCTCTCTCTTCCTTTCAACAAAAGAAATGTAAATGTCCAGTTTTATGACAAATATTCTCTCTTGAAAAAGGAGAGTGAGAGAGAAAACACTGTTTCCTAATGTCAGGGATGTCAGAAAATGCTGAGGTTCCAGAGAGACAATGAGTACCAGCGCGATCAACTAAGATACCACACAACAGGCCTCATTTCATGCACCACTGAATCACAAAACCATTTTCAAATAGGAATCATGTAGTTACAGTACCACCCAGACCTGTAGTTCAATAGGTTGCAAGCAGAGCACCAAGCAGCTTTCACCCAGCTGGAAAGTTACAAGGGATTTTGTTTTAATGCAAGCAAAAAAAGCTGATGCTAGAATTAAAAGGCTATTTGAATTTCACGCAGCCTTTGACTCCACAGCATTCCATTCCCCACAAAAATGCATTTAATACTCAATTATTCTCATGCTGCTGAAGAACCAGTTCAGTTTTATTATCAGGGCTGACGTATATCACCTGCAGAGTTACCCAGCCATAATGCCTACCAACAAAGTTGCCGCACGTGACTGTTTGCACTCAGTTCCATATTGTTAACCAGAGAGCTCAGCTGAAATTTTGTGTATAACTGAAGAATGTCAAGATTGAACTAGGGTGGAGGAAAATACAGAATCTAGGGTGAAAGACATTTCAATTCCATAGTGGAAGACAGACGGAAAGGTGATCTTCACAATGCCTGAGAAACATGTATTGTGTGGCACCGAAAACTCTGCTTCTGGATGTACAAAGTTTCTGGTTTTGTACAAGGGGAACAATCCACCGCCATCCAGAAAGTTTAAAATATTTCAGTTCATGAGGTTTCTGGAAGCTTACACAAAGCCTTTGCAGATAAAAGAATTAAGGGATTAAAAAATACCAGTAATTTCTTAATAAAGCCAGTCTTAACAAAAGGAGCTTTAGGCATCAGTTTCTTGGTGTAATCTACTGGATCTTGTATGGCTGACAATCAGGATTGGAGGAATGCTATGTAAGCTGCCTTGACCTCATGGAAGAAAGACAGGATATCAGTTTTGTGAATAAATGAATAAAATATGTTCCAAAAAATGTCCCAGATGTGCATCAGAGCCTTCAAAATGAATTCCAAGGCAAAAAAGATCTGTCTTAATACTTCTATATATACTTCTATATTAGCCTTAATAGAATTGACACTTTTGAACCTTGGTGTTGGATAAGATTCCTGAGAATACCATGGATAGCCAAGAACATGAGCAAATCAGGCCAAAGTTCTCATTAGAGATACAAATGACCAGGCTCAAATAATTTTACTTTGAATACATTATGCAAAGATCCAGCTCTCTGAAGAAGGCTCTAATGCTAGGAAAGGAGGTGGGAAGAAGAGAAGAGATTGACCAGCAGGAAGCTGAATGGATTCGGTTTCAGTGGTTAATAGATGCACTGCTAGAAAACCTGAATGATTAAGTTAAGTGATAGTTCATCATGGAGACTATCTACGTCAGGGTGTCAAACTCACTTTCACTGAGGACCACATCAGGGTTGTGTTTAACCTCGGGGGGGGGTGAGCAGGGTAGGCATGACCAGCTTGATGTGTTAAGGAGCCTGTGGTGGCCTTAGTGCTCTGCCAGCGATAACGGAATCCCAATCTCTATTTTTTGGTTGGGATGGCCTCCTGCAACTGTCTGCCAGCAAAAACGGAGCTCAGGAAGGCTGCATGCAGATATCCTCTTTTGCTGGCAGAGGGCTGGAGGAGGCCATCCAAGCCAAAAACTGAGATTGGGAGCCCGCTTTTGTTGGCAGAGTCACTACGGGCCGGTCCTTCGCTGTTTCCAGGGCAGCCCCGCAAGGCCAGATCTAAATATCCCACAGGCCGGATCCGGCCTGTGGGCCTTGAGTTTGACACCCTGATCTACATCAGAGGTGGGTTTCAGCAGGTTCTGACCAGTTCTGGAGAATTGGTAGCGGAAATTTTGAGTAGTCTGAAGAACCGGTAAATACCAGCTCTGACTGGCCCTGCCCCCATCTATTCTCTGCTTCCAGAGTCCCAGCTGACTGGGAGGAAATGGAGATTTTGTAGTAACCTTCCCCTGGATTGGGGAGGGAATGGAGATTTTACAGTATCCTTCCCCTGCCATGCCCACCAAACCACGCCCACCAAGCCACGCCCACAGAACCAGTAGTAAAAAAAATTGAAACCCACCACTGATCTATATGGTCACTAAGAGCCAGTTCTAAAAGCACATAATCAGTTAATTAACCTTATTATTGCATTTTATATTATTGCATTTTATATTATTGTGGCCAGTGATGTTATGATATATTTTAAGGATACTCCTATAATTGTATAGATCTGAAGAAAGTTTTATTGGCATGAGAAATTTTAGATAGCAAAGAATATATTTTACCTACCTTGTATCATTTTGTTCTGGGTCAATGTCATTATACACCAAGTTTTCCTGGGCCATGACATCTGCAATTAAAATCAGAGAGTGTGATTAACTATCTACAATTTCCCAGAATTAAGAAAGAGAAACATCTAAAATCTTACAGTCTACGAAATGCAATATGAAAGGGAAAATAAATGGAGTGACAGTAGGAAATAAGCAAACTCAACCTCTAAAAAGTTACAGTGCATCCCAGAAAATGAATGGCCTTTGAATTCATAAAGTGAGCAAGGCCACTTTTGAAACCACAAGTGACTTCCTTGTAAAAGGAGACTGTCACAATTATCATTTGTCTCCTTAAGAATTTCACACTCTAGAAGCGAATTCCTAAAGGACTAATGGCTATATAATAAGTGTTAAAATAACTAAGAACGTTGTAACGTCTGAAAAGATCTAACTTGTCTGAAGCAGCTCTAAAAAAATTCAGTGTGTAAAAGAATAATTATAGGATCAATTTACTCTTACAAAAAGCTGTAGAATTAGAGACAAGCAATGGCAGACCTGCAAAAAATCCTTCTTGGCTGCACTCCATCAAAAAAAAATGATCTGTTAAAAATGAGAAGCAGTGTTTTAAACAGGAACTATATTTTTTGTTGATAATTACAAAATAAAAAAGAGGGGTGCCTATTCCAAAACATCTCAGACATGCAGACAGGACCAAAAATGTTATTTCAAAAGAGTCAGTTTATCTATTAGACATACAAGCTTACCTAGGTTTGGTACAGAACGGGAAAGATTGCTGTAGAAGACAAATAAAACAAATGTGCATTTCACCATAGGTTATAAATAACAACATTTGGCTGCACATCTGCAGTTAAGGTTTTCAAACAGGAATGCACCAATTTCTATACTGCCCATCACATTTGCGTGACTCTTAATTTTGAAGATATCATCATCATCATCGTCTTTAAATGACCCCATAATCCCTCGTGGGGTGGATTCTTGACAACTGAATGGAGCTGAGGGTTACTGACAGGATGTCCTTCCTGTCACCAATGCGGAGTTATATTCAGCAGATACAATCTCAGAGTGCCCAGAGAGAGAAATATCTGCCTCTATCTAGGATCGAACTCACAGCCTCCTGAATATGAGGTGAGAGCTCCACCTCTAGGCCACTGCACCACTCAATATTGAAGATTCTATGTCTGAATAAAAAAAGCCATAGTTGGGGGTGGGGGGGAAAGCATTGGACCAATAGAAATATTTGAACTTCACAGTATTTTTGTTATCAACTCCTGAAAGCAGCATATTTACATATCCAAAATGCATTACATTTTTTGGAGCCTAGAAAAGAGGTATGGTTTCAACTGAGGTTTATTCATAAAAATTAAGGAAATGTCCACCCCGGGAGCATTTTCACAGACCTCAAGACTAATGGAGGAAAACATGAAGAGAGTAAAGGAAATTAAGACCGGCATATTAAGCTCTAGTCTCAAATAAACCAGCAACATGTGAAAAAAAAATAATCTCCCAACAATGGACAAATGGCTGCAAAAGTTGATGCAGTTAGCAGAAATGACTAAATTGACTGCTTTGATAAAAGAAAAAAAATACTTTTGTTTTTACTTGGAAACCGCTTCTGGACTTTGTGCTTGAGGTTGGGGAAAATAATGAAGCCTTGATTTTGGGTTTTATCGATTAGATACATTTGTTGTTATAGAAATGGCTGATTTATACTATTATGTAAAAGTAAAAAGTTGAAGTTTGATGTTATTTCCTTATTTTACCACACCAAAGAGAGCCAGAAGTCAATACCATTTTTTTTCTTTTTTCCTCTTCTTTTCTACACTCTTCCTTTTCCTTTTCCCTCCCCTATTTTTCCTACTATTTGCTTCTGTATTTTTGTATTTTATATTATAAACTAATAAAACATGTGAAAAAAGAAATTGAGACCAAAATACACATACAGTAGAGAGCTGTTTAACACACAACGAGCCAAATAGGAATCAGGAATTTCTTTCATGAATGGCATTATAATGACCTTCTCTTATTCAGTCATTCGCCAGATAGGTGGCTTTCAAACCCACATGTCTGAGAAATCTCTAAACTGGGACAGCAACATAATCTACTCCATCAATGGCATCTTAAATTGTATTGGATGCTGAGTGCTGTTCCCAAAGAATTACAAAATAACCAGTGATTATTATCTTTGAATTTTTAATATTCAATTAAAATTTCATAATTATCAACCTTCCTCTTTTCTCCCAAATAATTTTTTCATTTCAGATGGTATCTGGACAACTCTTTGGACTAATGTAAGGTACTTGTTGACCAGAACAACCTAGGATCTTGAAAGCAACTTACAATTCCCTGGCCAAGTGCTCAATATTAATGGAAAACTTGGCCCTCAGGATTTACTACATTTAACTAAAGACAAACCAAGAGAGGAAGAGTTAAACAATGCAGTTCGAGTTCCTTGAGTATAAATATGGTCACTTTCTTTTTCAAGCATCCGAAACTGCACGGAGACAAGCATAAAGCTAAAAGCTAAATCTTACCATCAAGTGTCACACTTATTTGTGCTAAAGCCAGAACAAAAAATGCAGTCAATCAACCCTCTGAACCCGTATTTCTATTTTGAGAGGTGAAGTCAATCAATCAACCAACCAACCAACCAACCAACCAACCAACCAATCAGAATAGAGCTAGAATGGACCTTCAAGGTCTTCTAGTCCAATGCCCTGCTCAAGAGGAGACCCTATACCATTTCAGACAAATGACTATCCAGTCTCTTCTTAGAAACCTCCAGTGATGAAGCAACCACAACTTCTGAAGGCAAGTCATTCCATTTGTTAATTGTCCTCAATTAGGAAGTTTCTCCTTAATTCCAGGGTGCTTCTCTCCTTGATTAGTTTCCATCCATTGTTTCTTGTCCTGCCCTCTGGTGCTTTGAAAAATAAGTTGACTCCCTCCTCTTTGTGACAACCTCTCAAATGCATACCAGCTACCATTTTCTCCTTCAGCTTAATTTTTCAATGCTCCTCATTCACGCTAACATTCCTGCCCTTCCCACTCAATCTGGGTAAGATGGAAGGGAAAGGCCTTGCCATTCTGTAAACGTATCTAAAGCTTTTGCATTGCTATCCCAAACCCATTTATATTTCAATGACATACATGCTATTATTGAACTAGCCATTAAGAAGTTGTAACCTTCACAGTGCTGTGATTTGTATTGCAGTAACCCAGCATTTCAAAGGTTCATCAGCCACCACAGTGACCAAAATGGAATAAAATTAAGGACTGGCACTTTAAATTAATCAATAGATGTCTTTTATGGATGATGATGATGATGATGATGAGTTTTCAGTGAGATTGTTTTACTGCAGATGTTTCATTACTAGGCTAGGTAATGCAAAGGCGATTGAAGTTTGCTGGTTGTTTATTGCATATAGAATAGATTCCCCTGCCAATCTTGCTTGCAATGTGACTTCTTGATTGATTGTTCCTTGATTAGGAACATACTGTATATTCTGTACATACCATATACAGGTAGTCCTCAACTTACAACAGTTTGTTTAGTGACCATTCCAAGTTAAAACATCCTGAAAAATGTGACTTATGTCCGTTTTTCACACTTACCACTTTTGCAGCTTGATCATAATCATATGATCAAAATTCAGATGCTTGGCAACTGGTTCACACTTATGACCGTTGCTGTGTCCCAAAAGTCATGTGATCCCCTTTTGCGACCTTCTGACAAGCAAAGTCAATGGGGAAGTCAGATTCACTTAATAACCGTGTTACTAACTGCAGTGATTCACTTAACAGCTGTGGCAAGAAAAGTTGTAAAATGGGACACAACTCACTTAAAGAAATGTCTTACTTGACAACAGAAATTTTGGACTCAATTGTGGTTGCAAATAGAGGACTACCTGTATTCTCTACTATTGGAATAATACATTACATACCGGGAACTCTCTTTCATGTGTGCGCTTTTTATTTTTAATTTTTCTTTGAAAAATTTTCCAAATCCTTTGAGTTTTTCGATTTTGATATCTCTAGAAGAAGAAAAGAGAGAGAGAAATTAATAAACAACAAAGTGAAGGTACTGTATATACGTTTTATACATTGTCTTTCTTTATGAACATAAAGTTGGGAAAAGACAATAGATGAATGTGTGTCTATTTTGTGACCTCTGGTACCACCCCAACCTTAATTGCTGCTTTTCTAGAATTTCTTTACAAAAACAGAGAAACAAACAGTGTATAAATCTAAAGGTGGAATCAGTGTTCAGAGGCAGACGGTGCTCGGACAACTCCTAAAAGAGTTCAGGCTAGCATACAGCAAAGATCATTTCAACAGCTCCTTTGTGCTTCAGTGGCTGGATAACCCTGAAAGAAAACCCGCATATGTAAAAGCAGAAGGCAGATTGTTACAGAGTTCATTCTTCCCAGGCATGGTCAACCATGCTCTGTGTGGCATGAAAACAAGTCAGAAGAAGCCAATTATATTCTAGCATTATTTACTCTGAGGAACACCCACCTTTTATAATTCCTGGAATGAATAATTCCTTTTCCAGAAATTCTGGGAGGGCAAGATGGGAAAAAAAGATAGATTATTACTAAAAGCATCTGTTTCTGATTTTGCTCTTACGGTGGAAGTTAGTTCTGAGGTAAGTTTAACTACTGGTTGTTAGATAAAGATATTGGGGTGGGGGCATGCGGGATTGGCAGTGGTGGAGAGGGGTTAATTCCAATTTATCCCAAGGGCACCAGTATAGGGAAGGATAGTGCAGATTATTTCTGGTATTAGGGTCCTCTTTGTTAGGCTCTCAAAATTGGGTTGATGGTTTTCTGCTGGTTAAATACAGGTAGTCCTTGACTTACAACAGTTCATTTAGTGACGGTCCAAATTACAACGGCACTAAAAAAGTGACTTATGACCATTTTTCACACTTACTACAACGTTTCTAGCAGCCCCATGATCATGTGATCAAAATTCAGATGCTTGGCAACTGGCTCATATTTATGACCATTGCTGTATCCCAATGTCATGTGATCCCCTTTTGTGACCTTTTGACAAGCAAAGTCAACGGGGAAGACAGATTCACTTAACAAACAGGTTACCCACTTATCAACTGCAGTGATTCACTTAACAATTATGGCAAGAAAGGTCGTAAAACGGGACACAACTCACTTAACAAATATCTCACTTAAGAACAGAAATTTTGGGCTCAATTGTGGTTGTAAGTATAGGACTACCTGTAGACTATAAGCAATTAATCCAATGAATTTGATGGGTATCAAGTCAGGAAATGTTGGCCTAGTCTGTTCCAATTGATATTCTAAAGTAATATGGTTAATCCTCAATTTAGTACAACAGCTCATTTAGTGACCATTCAAAGTTACAATGGCACTGAAAAAAGTGATTTATGACCGTTCTTCACACCTACGACCCTTGCAGCATCCCCATGGTCACGTGATCAGAATTCAGACACTTGGCAACTGACTCATATTTACGACAGTTGCAGTATCCCGGGTAAAGTGATCATCTTTTGCTACCTTCTGACAAGCAAAGTCATTAGGAACGCCAGATTCACTTAACAATCATGTTACGAATTTAACAACTGCAGTGATTCACTTAACAACTTGGAAAGAAAGGTCATGAAATGGGGTAAAAGTCGCTTAACAAATGTCTCACTTAGTAACAGAAATGTTGGGCTCAAAAGTTGGAGCCTTGGTAGTACAGTGGTTTAATGCACCCTGTTATTAACACAGCTGCCTGCAATTACTGCAGGTTCAAATCTTACCAGGCTCAAGGTTGACTCAGCCTTCCATCCTTTCTAAGGTAGGTTAAATGAGGACCCAGTTTGTGGGGGCAATAAGCTGACTTTGTATAAATATACAAAAGTATGAAGGCTATTGCTTAATGCATTGTAAGCCACCCTGAGTCTCCGCAAAGGGTGGCATATAAATTAAACCAAAAAAAAAAAGTTGAGGACCACCTGTGCATAGAATATGGCTACTAAGCATCAGGAGGAATTTTCTGACTGTACAAGCAGCCAACCAGTCAAAGAGGCTCCTGTATTAAATGGTGAATTCTTACTGAGATCTTCAAATAGAGGCTGGAAAGGCATCTATCAGAGATGATATAGTAGATCCTATCCCAAGCAGGGAGTTGAATGGGATAATATCTAAGATTCCTTCCAATTGGTTCCATGATATTTCCTACACTCCAAAAAGGAATTCTAGCAACACAGTAAACATATTTGACCATTGCCAAGAAGACAGCACTAATACAGCCTTTTTTTGTGCCTATAGCAAAAAGGGCCAAATTGTACAGGATATAAAAATGTCAAGACTCAAAGTTCATACAACCAAAGTTCATACTCACTCCGATTTGGAGGAATTATAACCTTCACTTTGAATTTCACTTTGAATATCCTCATACGTTTCTTCATAGGTATCATCTGAAATATAAAAGAATAAAAAGCCATATTTGTAGCTAAACCACCCATTGCTGGTAATTTTAAAGTATAATTAGAAAAGACATCATTTGGAAATATAGCAAAAGTGTTAATTTTTTTTTATCATCATCCATTTATTGCACTTCATTAATAACCTAACTAAGCTCTTTTTGGAATATCCAAGAAGTAGTGCCTGAATTAAATAAAACCGACTTCCAAATTTAAAGAGATTATAAAATATAGAGTACTGTGAATTGGAGGATGGAATAAAACAAGCACATGTTTTCTATTCAAAAATACGTCAAAAGAATACGCTTTAAGATTCTACAACTTTGTAGCTTTTATCACATCCTATAACTGTCTCAAATTGAGCCAATCCTGTAGGAAAGGATGTGGTAGAGAAATCACACAAAAGATTAACCCCAAAGAATTATTAATCTATCTAACCAACAGATTATTTCATATTTTTATACAAATTAACTTCTGAGCTTTATTTTCTGTTGTATTCATATTCTGCCTTTCTTCCAAGAAGTTCAGTTTAGCCCAAATGCGATCACAGTTTTACCTTTACAGCAGTGATGGGATTCAATTTTTTTTACTACCTGTTCTGTGGGCGTGGCTTGATAGGCATGGCATGGCTTGGTGGGCGTGGCAGGGGAAGGATACTGTAAAGTCTCCATTCCCTCCCCACTCCAGGGGAAAGTTACTGCAAAATCCCCATTTCCTCCCGATCAGCTGGGACTTGGGAGGCAGAGAATAGATGGGGGCGAGGCCAGACAGAGGTGGTATTTACCGGTTCTCCGAACTATTCAAAATTTCCACTACCAGTTCTCCAGAACTGGTCAGAACCTGCTGAATACCACCTCTGCTTTACAGCACTCAAATATTCTCGGTATTCAACTAGTTCTCAAATATTCTGACATGGTGAGTCAACTACGACAATCAAGTAAATTTCATGATTGAGCAAGGTATTAGTTTGGATTTTAAAAAACAAAACAAATATGATTTATACAAACACATCCATTTTGTCATATGCTACCTAGAGTTTTTGGATTGGGGTCGGTTACCAATACTATAAAACAAACAAACCAATAAATAAGAGTCTATAAATTAACTGAGAGACGAGTTCAAAACCATGACTGCTCCTAATGAGGAAAATTCACATAAATCAACATTAAAAATTCAGTGACCATAACTTAACTACACCATGTGGAATGAGTACTATCATTTGAAAGTCAATGTGTCACTAAGGGTGATTTTTTTTTTAATTTGACAGTACAGTATCAGCCTCCAGGGATTTTAAATGAAGTGTCTTCAAATAAGACTGTCAGTAAAAAGCATGACCTGCTTAGTCAAATGGTTTACCAAGACATCTTGGGCCAGGTGCTATCAATCAGCCTAACCTAACAAAATGAGGATGAGTTGGAAGATACCCATATATCTTTCCTTTGATACAAGGGAGAAAGAAATGAATAATATACTAAGGAAAAAATGGAGGAAGCAACTAATTATCTCTCCATTGCTGACAAGAGCAAAGCTAGTTTAAGGAGCAAAGTGGAAAGTTCAGACTGAGAAATGACAGAGTATATTATTTAGGCTTTGAGGTCTAACAACTTCAGATAAATTCTATATATACAGAAAAAGGGGGATCTTTATTCCTAGAATAGTTTTCTGGGCTATGAAAAAGAGCAGACAAACATGGGATCCCACTCCATGGAACACTATCAGTGACTTCCCAGAAGACCACTGGATAACAATTGCAAAATAAGAACATGTATATTAAATATAAGCTAGCATAGAAGTACTGTGGTCCTTCTACTTTTAGAAAATTTATCAGATTCCCATTGGCAAATCTACAGCTTGAACATGTCAAAGGGAAATCGTCAATATGAATTATATAACCAATATATCTAAATAATGATTTATTGAATGTTATTTGACTTACATTACAATTATACTGACATTATAAAATGTAAAGTAAAAATTAAAACTTTAATTTTTATATTTACATTTTTTCTTTACAAACTTTGCCATGAATTATCATTTTTCATGTGACAAAAGTGTGGCATTATTAAATACATGGGATCTGACCATATTAGCTGAATTCTAACATATCTAAATTAAACTACTGTCCTGACCCCATTTACCTTTGAGAGTGTCCCCGACACACTACTCAGAAGCTTTTGATATTTTTTTCCTAAAAGGGATCTCAGCCATGAAAAAAAAAATAAAGCCATATTTTTTTCCGGTCTACAGACACTCCAATTTTCATACTCTTTCCAATGGTTGGGTAGTGCAGAGAATTCACTAGGAATCTGGATGGTTTTTCAAGAGTTAAAACTACCTTTGCATAAATTCTTTCAGTGGTTAAATATTCAACCCCACTTTGTTCTATAAGAAGTGTTATTTCTATACTTACTGGAATGTAAAGCAAATGATCTGTGGGCATCAGAGGATTGTCTGCAACGTAACATTTAAACAAAGTAGTGTAAAAATACATTTGAAATGTTAAGAGTCACAATTTTTCAAAATACTTAAATCTACATGTACTTTCTAAATGTCTATGAAACACTTACAGGTCTCTCTCTATTCCTTCCACATCATCATACAATTCCTCTGCAGTTTGCTCCAACGTAGCAGTTCTTAGATCTGGGTTCCATTTCCCTTCATCTGTTCTTAAAGATTCCAGGCATACATAATCATCTGAAACTGGAGCAGAATTCTTGTTTCAAGCTCTCCTGAACATATATGAAATATTTAACCTGCCTAAATGCTGAAACTGCAACATGCATTCTGAAGATCCAAGAAGAGACAGCTATGAAAACTGCACCGGCTTTTTGATGCATGTTTCTTCAAAATATACCATTAAGGAAAAAGCAGTCAACATTTTTTGCCGTGATTGTCCTTCTATATTGTCCATGGACTTTAAAATTGCACTTACAGTCACAGAACCCAGGCTGGCTTGGGAATTCTGAGAATTGAAGTTCACACATCTTCAAGTTATTTAGGCTGAGAAACACTGCTATAAAATAATACAGTACCAAGCTTTTCTTAAGCATATTCCATAAATCACCATTACTGTACACCAGCTCTTGCAATTGTCCCTCGTCTCTCAACCTAGATATACAAACATCAATTCTTCAATCCTTGGCAAGAAGTCAAGAGATACAAAGGACATCTTATCAAGAGATGTTACGTATGGAGAGGTATAAAGGAGTATGTGTCACTTAATTCAGAGTAAAGCAGCAGCAACATCAACCTGCATTTACTCACAATCTCCATCCTTTGCCAATCCTTCTCCAGAGAAACACTGATTTGTTTCCTCTTGGGGCATGTTCTTCTCATTCCCTCTGATTCGGGGTTTCATGAATATACTTCTGGGACTGCAAATCTGTTAGCACACATTACATTGCTTGGTTAGAGCCCTTTCACAACATTCCTTGCTAAATTCACGATGTGGCACAGAGCATCTCTTCTACCATATAAATCAAAGCAGATTAAATAAAGTACTGAATTATTTCTGATCAAGCATCATCCAGGCCCAAATCTGTTTAATTTGTCTCCATCTTGCACTTTCTACATGTTTCATCATAAGAAAACATTCCCCAAGCCGAATTCTTACCAGTAAATTTCACTGAACTTTTAAGTAAAGGGGAAATGCATGTCCTACTTCTTTCCCAAGCCAAAACCAAGAGAAGACAATATTACATTAGGTGAGTAGAAAATTCAAGTGTAAAATTCAGCCATTTTACATATTCAATATTAGCAATTATTCAATTTTCCCAATTAAAAGATCTCCTGTAACATCTGTGAGTAGAATGGGCCGCAGCACTGCAGGGTTTTCAAGAAAGACATATCGCCTTTTATAAGACAGTTTGTGCACATACAATCCAATCGGAAACTCAACATTAAGAATTGCCCATTTACTAATTCAGAAAAATAATTGGTAGCAACAAATATTAGATATTCTGAAGATCATACTTTGAGGATACCCAACACTGTAGATAATTGGACTAGCAATTTCAAGAGACTGAGACTAATAACACAAGACCAATGAAATCCGTAAGATTCTCGACTAGAAGCTGTTTGCGATTCAGAATATCAAACTGTTCCTTCTTCAAATACCATGTCCATTTTTACAGCTGCATAATTTAATCCTTGTATTAAAAACTTTTTTAAAAAAAAAACCCAACACATAGGGCAATAAGTAGTACATAAATATTCCTGGCTTAATATTTCTTCAACCTATTTGTAGCAAAACAAAGAGTGCTTTGGTTTTCACAGATTGGTCACAAAATAATAGTTTTGTTGACCTGGACATTGTTTTAAGGAATATCTTGGTCTGCATCTATGTTCCATGTCCTTTTAGTGAAATGTGGCTAGAATCCAAAAGACACTAATCAAAGTTTCCAAAGCATGCAGATAAACATACACAAGCAAATTTTCCTTCCTGAATTTAATCCATGACACCAAATGGGTTGTCATTTCAAACATTTGCTAATCTTCCAAAGCAATCTTTGAAGCACAAGGAAAAGTAGGCTGACACAAAAGTTATGGGAGAAATAACCTGCATGAAAAATAACTCATTTTAAAGCTTTTATGCTTGCCAGACGCTTCAGTTTATATTATTCTCATATGGAACATTTGAAGAAAATTAATTAGTTTACTAGGAAAATTGGTTGAGAATTGACTTGTTTGTTCAACATACTTTCAGTTCTATCAACAAATTAAATTTAACATATTTAGATTGTGTTTATATTATATACTTTTGGTTATATACTTGTAACCTGCAACACAATGGATGAATGAAGCCAATAACATTACATTATCATCACAATTGCTTGACGTTAGGACTAGGTTCATCCAATTTAAATAATGAAATTGCTATGTTGAAAAAAAGTCAGTAATTAGCTATAATTTGTAAAATATTGCCTTGTGTGTATTATTCTAAATGTGATATAAAATTTTAGCATAACAAAAAGTAATTTGTCCTGAGGTTAAAAAAACAAAACAAAAACCCACCAATTCCAGAATGCTGAAATTTAATACATTTCTATTTTAATATTAATCATCTACTATCTAGGTCCTAGCTATAAACACACAAGAGACAATAAGTTTCCTTTAGTTAGTTAGTTAGAGTAGTGGTGGACAATTAATGGCCCCTTTATGACCTGTGGACTTCAATTCCCAGAATTCTTTAATCAGCTGGCTCAGGAATTCCGAGATTTGAAATCTACAGGTCATAAAGGGGCCATTAATTGCGCACCCCTAAACTAGAGAGATGAGCTCCATAAAGATGGATATTTCTACAGCAAGCCAAGTGCTGATCCGTTGTTCTCTTTTTCTTCTCTACCTCTAATTATTTCATCAAACTAGAGATTGAGAACACATACCTTAGTATCTTCCTTTTTCAAAGACTTGAAAGCTAGAATCAAGGTTTAGTAGAAATTAGTACATTCCACTTTATAGTTTATTTCAACTACTTTGATAAAACTGCTAACCATAATAAGAAGTTACAGATAGATTGCTATATAACCTACCTTTTCCAACCAACTAAATAAAATGAACCCAAGCTAATATTTTTTAAAAAACTAAAACTGCAAGATTTCATGAACTACTGATACAATTAGAAGTCATCTTAATTCTATCCCCATCCAAATCTTAAAAATGAAAAACATGTGTGAGAAAAGTCAATGAAAGATCACCTCTTTTCAGAGGCACATAGTTAAAAGAGTTTTTAAAAAAGAGTTTGAAGTTAAATAGTACAAAAAGAAAAGAAAAAATAGAGAAAAGCTTGATAAATGTACTGAAACCTAACACAGAATATAAAAGCCAAAATTACAGTGCACTGATGATTTCAGTTAGTATCTAAATGCACTGATATTACCAAATCGGGTAATGAAACATCTATTAGCAAACAACAAAGTCCAAACAGCAGCCAGGATTCGATAGTTCAATCCTGAGCTATGTATATTCTCTTCTGTTAGATTTAAAATGTTAACCGTCGACTAATTTCTCACCTCTGCTACTTAAATTCTCAAAGTATTACTTCTGCCACAGTGTTAATCACCAAATTCCCTCATGTTGCAAGCTAATAAACCTTGGGAGTAGCTGCACATCTAATGAGCAATGTACACCCATATAATCTGCATCAATGAAACAACAGTTAAAACTCACAGTGTATAGGCCGTTGAGCAGGATTAGGGCAGTTCTCTTGCTGTTCCTGGTAATATATGGTTTCTTCATAGGTGTTCAAATCTTCCAGTTCAGTACTGAAAATAAAGGAAGAGGCCATACCATTATCCTTTTCTGAAAAAGAACTTAGAAAACAATAAAAGCGTTTGGATATTTTTGAGTCCTTCATCCCAGAGATGTACAGTATATTGACTGGAATCAGTCCTGTTTCTCTTCCTCAATAGGAAGTTTACAGATGGTTCTACTAGCCAAGAAATCTTGGGAGTGTTTTATATGATGTACTGCTTTTCAATGTTGCATGGAAACTTATAAAAGTAAGGTAGCAACACAACAGGACCTCTACTGCTGTTTGATCAACTCTCTGTAAATTCTGCAACACTGAGAATCCTAAAAAAGAACACGGAAAATAATATTCCACATTTTCAAGTATTTTTTGCAAGAATGAAAGTATAGTGCTTATTAGGGCCATGAAGACAATCAGTTCAGAAATCCAATTAAAAGGAAATTTGATCAAATGTAAAATCAACTTTCCAAATCAAATAATTTGGAATCAAACTGTCAAACCAAATCCTTCCAAAGAGAAACCAAGCATCAATGGTCTTCTGTATACGGAAACACAACTTTCTTCCTATAACCAAAATAATAGGAATAACTCAATTCAACAGTTTTATTCAGATACTTAAATTAACTTGATTGGACCATTAGCTTTGGAAATACAAATCAAATCATTGATTTGAATGAAACTCATCTGATTATACAAATTGAAATGATAAACATCTTTTTACAATGAGTTGCAAAAACTTTATGCAAAATATGAAGCACCTGGACGCAATTAATTAATAATTCAATAGATTCTTTGGGGATCAGTTCAAGAGAATCATGGAATTCACAACTGAGAATGCCAAATCCATCTAGTTGAATGAGCTATCCAGATCCTAAACAATAATTGTATGTGGTCAACACATGCTAACCAATCAGGAACAGATCATATAGAATTTAACGAAGTGTTTTAAACAACTTGAACAAATACATAAATGTTCTATGTTCTATAAATCACTTAATACTCAATATCATGTCTATTTAATACCCAGCAACTACAGAGGCAATTTGGTATAGGGATTAAGGCACTAGACCAGAAACCAGGAGACCTTAAATTCTAGCCCTGTCTTAGGCATGAACCCAGTTGGGTTGTCTTTGGCCCAGTCACTTGTCTCTCAGTCCTAGCATGGAGGCAATGGCAAACCAATTTGAAATCTGGCCAAGAAAGATTAGTGACTCAAAGGCACATACAGACAAAAAAACCCAAAAAGAAATTCCCCCCCCAAATCTAATAGTCAGCATAGGGAGTTAAATCCAAGATGGCGGCATGCGTAGATGCTGCGACTTTGAGCTTCTGGTGTTATAGTGGAGCATGGATTGCACCAGAGAGGCTAAACCCATTTCATTGTATATATGATGTACAATGACAATAAAGGCTATACTATACTATAAAAACCTGAATGACATTTTATCCATCTACAAGAATATATAGCTAGCAATTTACAACCATTAATTAGGTGTCCATTCAAAGTTACAACAACACTGAAAAAAGTGACTTATGACTGTTTTCAAACTTATGATCACTGCAGCATCCCCACAAGCATGTGATCAAAATTGGGCTGCTTTGCAACTAGTTCGTATTTATGATGGTTGCGGTGTCTCAGAGTCATGTGATCACCTTTTGTGATCTCCTGACAAGCAGTCAATGGGGAAACCAGACACACTTAACAACCATGTAACTAACTTAACTGCTTAACTGCAGTGATTCACTTAACAACTGTGGCAAGAAAGATCGGAAAATGGAACAAAAGGTAACAACTATTTTGTTTAGGAATAGAAATTTCGGGCTTAATTATGGTCATAAATTAAGGATTTCCCGTAATTTATTGCTAGATGAGCATGACCAAATGATTCTTACTCTTATTAAACATTATAATGTACCCAAGATATATCAAAGTGGACTGGACACTTTCCAGTATACATCTAGTGTCCTTTCCAGGACACTAGATGTACAATCAAATACCACAAGAAATGGTAATCAACCATCCAACAGTTTGCTTCAAAATGTATTTTTTATTATACTGTGTTTTCCCCAAAATAAAACCAGTTCTTATATTATTTTTTGCTCCAAAAGATGCATTAGGGCTTATTTTCTGTTTAGGTCTTATTTTGGGGGAAATACAGTACTAAATGCACTATCTGTCTGACAATCTTAACTAGGGTTTATTTTGGGGGATAGGCCTTATATTACGAACATCCTGAAAAATCATGCTAGGACTTATTTTCCAGTTAGGTCTTATTTTCAGGGAAACAAGGTAATTATAAAGCTGAAGTATAAATTGAGAGTGCTACCCAGTGGTGGGATTCTGGGGGTTCTAGGGGGTTTGGCCGAACCCTTTGTTAAATTGCTGGCTCGTCAGGCCCCTTGCCCCACCCCTCCGCACTATTATTTATTCCCAATAAATGGGGCGAGCGAGCCAGCAATTTAACAAACGGTTCGGTGTTTTTTTTGTAATTTTATTGGCCCACGGAGCTTCAGCATAGGCTAATTAGCCCCTTGATTCTATCGGCCTCCCGGCTCTCAGCTGATTTGTCTCAGCTGTTTTGCTCAGGGCTCTGCTGCTTCCTTGCAAAGAGTCCTGGAGCAGATTTTTTTCCCTTAGCTCTGCTGAAACACGAAACTGAAACTGCTTTGCTGTTGCTGCAACGTTGGAAAATTAGGCAGGCACAATTCTTTTCTTTTTCCTCACCAAAAAAGGTAGGTGCAAACGATGCAAAATTTAGGAAAAGATTTTAAAACACAAAAGAAAAAAAGCTCTATTTAACTAGGGAATTGTAATAATTGAGATACTATTAATTGTATATTTCTGAAAGCAGAAATGGTTAAGTTGTGGTTTGGAGGAATATATGGGGGAAATTATTTGGTTTATTATTATTGGTAAATATAATTAATTGATTTTTAAGAAATTGGATTGCACGGAAATAATTGGAATATTCATGTTCATATTGATTAATATACAAAAAAGGTAGTTATATAACTAATTGATTTATATTAAAATGTTGAATTTATATTAAACAACTAATATTACATAATTAACCAATGTGAGGATGGATATAAAAATAGATGACAATGGGAAGGGGTATAATATAGAATAGAAGGGAAAAATTGAATTTGATTAAGATTAGAGATGAGGATGAAGGGTAATATTGGTTTTTTACAAAAATAGATGAGGAATAAATATGGCAAAAAGGAAATATAGAAATTGTAAATTTAATTGAAATGACTAAACACTGTTTAAATTTGTGAACCGGCCAAATACTCAGTTCAAAGAAAATACATTGTATGTTTGTATGTGTGTTTCTAATTATTGCTATTTATTCATATTTGTTCTCTTTTATTCTTTAAAGTTTAACAATTCATTTTTTATCTTAATATCTTTATATTTGTTTGGGGTTGGCTTTCTTCCCTTTCATCTTTTTTATTGTACAGCAATCTTTCTCCTCAAACCTACCACCTCTCTCTTTTCTTTCCTTCTTACTTTCTCTTTCCCCCCTCTTCTTCTCCTCCCTACTTCCTCTTCCTTTCTCCTTCTCCTCCTCTCTTCCTTCCTCTCTTCCTCTCCCTCCTACTCTAATTTCCCTTCCCTTCCTTCATCCCTCTCTATTGCTGTATCCTTTTATGCATATGGACTACTCAGAGGGCTGAAAAAGTTATTTCTGACTGGTCCTCACACTTTTGACCAGTCCTCGAACTTACGACTGTCCTCACATTTTACGTTTTTGCCCTATCTTGTCACCATGGTGAAGAGAAGCAGTTGTGAAATGAGTGACATGGTTGTTAAGAATGCTACAATGGGCATAAATGATGACCAGTCATAAGTGCGAAGACCGGTCAAAAGTGCGAGGACCTGTCAGAAATCACTTTTTTCAGCCCTGAGTAGTCCCTATGCACATAGCCACGCCCACCCAGTCACATGATGAGTTAGCCACGCCTACACAGTCATGTGACCAGCTAGCCATGCCCACCCAGTCACATGATTGCCAAGCCACACCCCCAACTAAGCCACGCCCACAGAACCTGTTGTTAAAAAAATTGAATCCCACCACTGGTGCTACCTAATCAAACAAACCCAAACCCAAAAGATGTCATTTGTACATCTAGAAAAAGTGATTAACTGCTAAAACATGACTTGGAAGTGACTCTTGCTCATCCATCCAACCAACATTGGAACAGTTGCTGCTCAGCCTTACACAAACAATAGCTTCCTGCAGTTAAATCATCTTTCTAAAGTTTACTCATCATCTTAGAATACACATCTTGCTACACTGATAAGAGCAGTCTTAATTGGTCCTGACACATTTGTCTGCTTATCACAGTACCAAACACCCAAGGGACATACTGTACGTTTTTAGCAAGAAAGATCCAGAAACCCTAGCCTAAAAGCTGTCTAAATAGAACCTACCAGACAACATAGATATCTTAACCCACGTTCTTTCCAGACATGCAAACAACTGTAATTAAAATCCACATCTGCTGTTCAAATTCACTGACACCTATGGCTTAAGCATTTTTGGATCAAGCAGATGCAAGTATTTGCAATCTTCGGTTTATAGAACTTCAGAAATTTCAAGCCAAAGACAATGAAGAAAAAGAGGGAGCAATTTCTCTTGGAGAGAGAGAGAGAAAAGAAAAGCACATTATTTTAGATCCCCAGAACATACGAACTTCGTGTTCACAGACAATTGGTACAAAGGCATTAAGTCCAAATAGAAGTAGTGATGTTGTAATATTTAGGAAAAAAACACATAACAAGGAAATACTTTGCCAAATATCTGCATTACCATTTTCAATGTTGTCTATAAAAATATTTGTATCCCTGGTTTAAGCCCGATTAGTGATGATTTGTGTATTACACTTCCATTCAGCCTTTCTTCCAAGACAATGTAGCCAATGTTGCTTTGCTTTTCTCCTGAGTATAAAGCAGGAAGGGAGGAAGCTCTAGAGCCGTGTTTCCCAACGGTAGCCATTTTAAGATGTCTGGACTTCAACTCCCAGAATTGAATGGGAATGAAGTTGGGAAACACTGGTCTAGAGTCTAGCCCCGTGTGTGCTACAGGTGGCATGCAGAGCCCCCTCTGCGGGCACACTAGCCGTTGCCCCAGCCCAGCTCCACTGCGCATGTGCACGCACCTCCCGCCAGCCAGCTGGTTTTCAGGTCTCTGCCGCGCATGCGCAGAGGGGCAGGGTGCGTTCACAGGAGGGTGCAGGTTGGTGCAGGAGGCTTTCCAGGGCCAAAACGGGGCACTGCACCCTGTTTTGGGCCTGGAAAGCCACCTGCACCAACCGGAAAGCCAAAATGGGGCACGGGGACCGGGGCACATGTGTGAGGGATGTGCATGCATGTGTGGGGTTGGGCGGATGCACAGGGGGGCACTTGTATTGCATTTTGGGAATTCGGGTACACGCACACCCACTTTGGGCACTCAGCACCAAAAAGGTTAACCATCACTGGTCTAGCCTATGAAATACATTAGATTGCGATACAGATTTGCTACTTCCCAGTCAAACCTACAAATATTCCACAGCATTGCATTGGAGTCTGCTGCTAAAAATTATGATGGAAGTCAAAAAAGCTAATTGTGACTGATGGATTGCTCCACTTGTAAAGATCTCCGCAGTGAGCAGGGAAATGAGAGATAGTAGTTCATAACAATGCTTTGCATTAATGATTTTGGCAAAAGGTAATAAAAGGTAAAAACACTAGGAATATTTCCTGAAGCAAATCTTTTCAATTACAGTATGGTTTATAAAGCAGAAATATAGCACCCATAAATTTATTCTGTTTTGTTTTATTTTTAATGCAAAGAACACTGCTGTAATCATGTTCACCCAAGAAAGCCAGTAATGAAGGGATTTTATGAGATGTTTACAAATTTTCTCTGTTCACCTTAACTTCTTTTTTCTCTGCCAAACTACTAGCTGTTGCATACATAAATACAAAACTGAGGATAGGACACATATATACAAAGACAGTTTCTGAATCTCATTTTTAAGATGGCATATGTGTACCCACAAAACACTTATTTTATTTTACAAAAAGCAGCTTGGCACTGCTATTTACAGAAACCTGATACCACAGGCAAGATAAATAAAGGCAACCTGAAATGAATTCCTAGGCAGTAAAGTAAAGGTATATTTACTTACATTTCAGGAGTCAAGTATGCATCATCTGGAGTATCTGAAAAGAAACATTTAAAGGAAACAATTACTGGAACCATACAATATAACAGAGAAGTTAAATTCATAAGCGTAGTGCCATTCTCAGAGGAGTTCCAGAGGTCTCTGGGTTTCCACAAACTTATCCCAAACTTTGGACTAATTATTAGGTTAATATTGGAGAAGACCATGAGAAAAATATCCAGAGAGAAGTTTCATTATATATATCAGAGCTGCTTGATCATAAGATGGATAGCATATAAATTTAATAAAAATAAATAAAAGCATGGATTCAAAGGAGTTAAAAGTGAGTGATATTTGTCACTCATTGAAACTTGATGTCAATTAGTGCAGAGAGCCACAGTGATGCAGGACATGTCAGACTGAAGAATATGAGAGATGGGGAACGCCTTAGAATAGCAGCGAACATCACTTACTGAATTGTGGGACAAAAGAAAAATAACCCGAAATGAACTTATTGTTCAATAGCTATCAGGATACGTTGAAATAAGTACCTCACTCTATTAGAAATAACTGCAGTTCTGGGCACCTAGTAACCATTTCTTTGCAATGCCACCAAGTAAATACTCTACCTGGAAAATTCTGCTGGAAGGCACCAAGATCTACCTTGGGAGGTCTTGGTGGCTTCTTTGGAGGAGGACCAAGTTCTTTGATAGAAGGAAGGAGCTTGATTTTTGGAAGCTTGGCATCTTCATCATCAGGACATCTTTCTGTATCAAAGAAATAAATTAATCTTAAGATTTGAAGAAAGAGGAGTAGACAATGCATATTCATGAAACAACGAATTGTTTTCTTCTAGTTCTGGCATCTTTCTTTTCTATTCTTAAAAGTTATGTAGGGAAGGTCGGTGCCAATGTATGCCTGCACTGGCCTTTTGGCTGCAGAACTGGCAGCATCTGTACCACAGAATCCAACAAGGTATCATTTAAGGTCCTCCAAACTCTGGTTCCGGGCAATTTTTTGATAATAGAAGCCATACTTCGTTTTTTTCCCCCCAAATTTATTTATTTGATGGATGAATCCTGCAATGTGTGAGCAGCGATGCAAAAATATCATTGAAGCAAAGCGGGACAGGATACTTGTGTTTTGGTGAGGGAAGGGTAGCTAAAGTATATCGGCCTTAAAGGACTGGACTCAATTTTTTTATTCTTGTACTTTTCTGCAAAAAAAAAAAAAAACCTGACAGCAAATCATACTGCTGTTTAATCTGTAGCAAAGCAAGTAATTTTAAATATATTGGACTTAATGGGGAGACCCAGATTTGGGACTCCATTGACAGAGAGTGATCCCTAGATGACTTTGGACCGTCGTTCCTTCTCATTTCAACCTATATTAAATTGTTATGGGATAAAATTAATGAGCTGCTTCCTGGTCTATGTTACTTCTCTGAGAAAACTTGGAATATAAATGTGGTAAACAAATAAAAGTAATGGCCTTGGGGACTACAAAAAAATGCAGTCTTGCATATTATATATTGTGGAATTGAAAAAGGAGAATGGTTCAACCCTAATTATTCAAAGCCTAGAGCAACTTATCCAAATTTAGGCTTTTCATTAAAAAAGGGAGAGGAAGGCATGGCAGCACTGAAACAACAGACAAAATAGTTGAAGTTTCTTTTAATTTATGAAATTTACATGGCCATCCATCTATCCAGTGAAACTGTGTGAGACCATATAAATTTAATTAATAAAATCATTACACCCCCCCCCCTAGTTATTTGTTTAAGATGCCAAATACATTTCTTAATGTATGTGGATGTTGTCATAAATATAAAACCTAAAGTCATTCAATGAAACTATAGGATAGAAAGTCGGGGCATTACTGTTTCACACAACCAAAGGATATTGGACAACTTTGTGTTGAATAAGGCCATCAGCAACCAAAAGCCATGACAGTAAGGTGACCGATCGTCCTCCTTTAGGGAGGACAGTCCTTCTTTTGTAAGTTCTGTCCTCTCTCAAAAAGTGTCCTCCTACATGTTTTCCTTTTCGATATTTGAAGACTAATCTGTAAATCTCCGTATTCGATCGATGCCGATCCAATCCGTTGCGTGTGATGTGACATATTTGTATTTGACATGACAATTCGTCAAGGCTCGGTACAGTGCGGCGAGACATGATTATGAGACGCATGTGCTCCACACAGGAGAATTGTTTTGAGAGCTGCGCGCAAGTGGCTTTGTTTACTTATTACCAAAACACGACACGGCACACATGCACGTTTCTTTTATTTACGATATTTTTTTTCTTCAATTTATTTGTGTCCTCCTCATTGTAAAAAAGTTGGTCACCTTAATGACAGCTATGGAGTTACTGATTTTAAGAACCTGTATGCCACCTTATAAAATCAACTCAGTTTCTCAATATTCTTTTGTTGAGGAAAATGCATTAGAGGATGCGATGATGTATCTCTCCAGCACGCAGACTGGAAAATAAGCAGTGATAAGATGGGATGCGTATGATCTTGCAGAACTTGTTTTATGTTATTTTATGACAGTTATACTGTATGCTAGACTCATAAAAAATGAAAAAAAAACCACCCTGTGACTCAGCACCGAAAAGTCACCTAGAAAGATCAGTTGGGAGAAAATCCTGGAAGCTACATTCAAAATCTTATCGTATGAATCACCTGTAAATTGGCAAAATTGCCACTTAATAGTAAGCTCCTGTAAGGCAACTTTTTTCCAGGAAAAAAATAAAATCAATTAAATATTAATCTTCTTCAGTGTTGGCTTTGGTCCTGGATTTTGTGAAGACTGTCAAAGTCAGAGATTCCCAATGGTAGGTTTCTCCTCCTGAGTTTGCAAAAATTCATTTCAGCAGCCACAACAGCATGTTCTGAATGTCTTTGGTTACTATAAGAGCAAGCACATCGCTTAATATTTATGAAGAACATACGCTGATTAGTAACTAGTTGGGTGCCATCACTTCAAGGCTTTAATCAAATAATAGAGAAATAACACAGTCAGAAAGCTTAATCTTTATCTGTCTCCTACAAGTATTAAGCTACAGTTTGTGAAACAAGGCATGGAGTTTGCTGTTCCATTAGCTGTCCCGTTGTCAGAGCCTAGGTATCAAGTTGATTTGACGAAGTGTTGGAAAAAGCTTTATGATATTTTGGCTCTCAAATGTCCCCAAAGAGAAGTTAAGCTTATGTTAGTTTAAGAATTGTCATTCTAATAAAGGAGGGGAGTACTTTCTTTGATGGCTGGTGTGATATGGACCTTTATCTACCACAACCCTCCATCACCACCCAAACATTAACACCAAGCCTTATAGCCAATAAAATATTACTGTCCATTCCCCAATTTTGTTAAGAGTGACTATATATTTTAATAGCTTCATAATAGAAGTAAACTCAACAGAACCTATTTGCATTGGACTCTTCCACAATTGTAAATAGTGAGACAAGCATGACCCAAACATTTTCAATTTCTAAGATTTCTTAAATAATATAAAAGGAAAACGATCTGTACTAAGCCCAGTTTACAACCTCAACAAATCAGTTATCACCAATGGATATATGT
The DNA here is from genome assembly GCF_059756535.1 of Pantherophis guttatus. NCBI lineage: Eukaryota > Metazoa > Chordata > Lepidosauria > Squamata > Colubridae > Pantherophis > Pantherophis guttatus. Next base: position 65,767,116 of record NC_142065.1, read on the forward strand.
TACTTCTAAAGGCTGGAAACAGCTGCGAATCACTTTTTGTAACCACTTTTTGTCTGTGCTTTGGCTATAATTGTTCTTAGACCTATTTGAAGCAAATATAACTGGCTTAACATGAGGAAAAAAATATTAAATATATTTACCATTTGAGGCCTTGCTTAGACTGTTCGGATTGTTCAAACTACTTGGAGAAAAACCAGCAACCACTTTATTTAAGCTTGTATGACTTCTTGGAGGAACCAGAGGTGAAGTTGTAGGAACAAATTCATTGTGTACCTGGGATGGAGGCTTACACGCATCAAGGACCATCCCTTGCTTAAGTCCAGCTATTTTTGCTTTATCCTCTGTCGAAATCGCAACATTAACAACTTGTGGGTGGGAAAGAGAAGTTGTCCTGATTGTACACTGTGGTGGTGTTGCACCACATTTCTGGTCACCTTGTGCTGAAGCACTTTCCCAAATGTGCAGTGTGTTGCGAAAAGAACTGCTTGCTCCTTCAGACCCTTGAGGAGAAAGACAAGATCTTGGATGCGGTTTCTGTGATTCTTCCCCTGATGAAGGTGGCTTGCAAATGGCTCCAGAGAGGTTTGAGTCTTTCCTATCTTTGAACTTGACCTTTGGGAATACCATAGGCTTGACTTGACTGATTTCAAATTTCTGTGACGTGTAGCTGAACTGCTTGGCTTGCTGTTCAGGATCTGGAACCTGCCTTCGGTGCAAGGGTTTTGGTGTGGGAAGAGACACAGATGAGCCACCAGTATTTTGCCGTGGACTGAATTTGGCAGGAGGCTTCTTTGCAGACTCCAGGAGTATATTGGAAAAATTGGAATCATTTTGAAACATTGCTCGAAGACTGCCAAAGTCTCTGGGCTTTTCCTAAAATAGACAAAAAAGAGAAAAGGTAATTGCCAGTTGCAGAGCTACCAGTGAATTAGTGCCTGGTGAAAATGTAACTCCGGCTGGAACTAAATTAAAATCTTTCCAGGCCTCCTCTGAATATCCATTGTATCACAGTAATAGTTTAATCATTAGCATATTGGAGCTAATACTGATATAAATAACAAAAGCTGAATAGAAGCACAAGGGAAGACCGAAATCCTTGTAGTGAGGAAATTATGTCCAACTACCTACTATTAGTAAGAAGAGATTTTTCATTGGATTACTCCAGAAGTAGTTAATCTGGTAACCTCCATAACTCCTGGACTGTATTTCCTACTTTCCATTAGCCATTCTCATTAGGGTTAATCTGGAAAGTTCCTGATAATTTGCCCATGGAGAACTCTAAATCAAATCTATCTTAATGACAACTGCTCTTGCTTTTCTCTCTAATTCTTGCCATTAATTGGCTGGAAACTAGACACAATTTAATGTTGTGTGGTAGGGGTGGAGATGAGATGGAAGGGGGGGAAACACTTAAAATAACACAGCACTTTTTGCAATCATAACTTTTGGCCCCAGAAATCAACTCCCAGAAATCCCGGCTCAGGGCCTCTCTGTAACCATTTATTTCTTCCTGTTTTAAAAAGGCCCTCCAGATATGCTAGAACAACTTTTCAAAGAACGGACAACAAATTCTGGGAATGACAGACAACAAATTCTCGGAATTACACACCTTGCAAATTTGGAGGCCACCACAATGAGGAAGAGGGTGGTACTAGTTTGAACCACCTGATGAACTTAATGGACTCGCTTAGCACAAGGAACATGTATGTTAACTGGTTTTATCCTGAAATAGATCAGAGATTAGAAAATCCGGGGAAACAAGACAACCCTAGACAGACGTTCCATTATGCTGAAAAGAAACATGCTGATGTCTTTAATGAGAAAGCAACACAATTGAGCCTTGTCCTGAGATGTTATTGAATTTTGTATAATTGCATCCAACTTATTAAATACCAAATAGTCTCCTCTGAATAACCTCTCGTAGTCAACGCCAGTGTTTCCACATTAAACAGTGTGATGTAAAGCATCCAAGGGATACTTCAGTTGTTCTGATTGTACTAGAGCAGCCAGCTGCACGATGCAGCCAGCCATGCCAAAGACTCTAGTTGAAACTGGAATCTATCTGCAATTAACACTGCCATACAAGAAAGACAAATGAAACCCACTGATCTTCATCTAAAACACCACGCAGAGTTATGGCTATAACCAATGGCAGCGAAGATTAAATAAACAGCATTGTGTCTGCAGCATGGGCACAATATCTGCATGCTTTTTAAAGAACAAAAAACAGCCCAAACGCTCAGCAATGTTTATGGTTCTTTATTGAAAACCAGGTGCTCCTCTATTTCTGAATGCTCTTAGATGGTACTCAGAGATGGCCCAACGAAAACAGAAGCCTTTGCCAGGTCACAACATTGCAACAAGGCATCCCAGAAGGACTGTATTCCTGAGAAGAATTATGGTATTATGAGTTAAAACACAGCTGAAACAACAGAGCTGGATCCAGAAGAGATGCCTCTAAAGTTTCTAAAGAGCACCACAGGTGCCACGGCTCATCCATGAAGCACAGCACAGCATGCTGGAATTTGAATGTAGCTCTGACAAAACCAGGGATTCTGCAGTGGCACAACATACACACAACAGATCATTCGCTATACTCCCATCAGAACTGGGAGAATTTACAAATCCTTCTTTTTTTCCCTTACAATCTACTCTGATCCTTTCTTTTTAACAAATGTTTCCCGCCTTTATTATTTTTACAAATAACTCAAAGTGGCAAATATATCCAACACAACATCCATCTCCTATTTTCCCCACAACTACAATGCTGTGAGTTGTGTTGGGCTGAGACAGAGGGACTGGCACAAAGCAGCCTAACTGGCTTTCATGGCTAAAATGGGATTTGAACTCACGATTTCCCACTTTCTAGCCTGGTACCTTAACCACTTGTTATGGCATCTTGTTAAACCTTAATTTTTAGAGGCAGGATATCCTAAGGCAAGATTCTGGGGGGAAAGTTCCTTTCTTTCCTACTCCAAATCAAGTTTGCTAAGGCCTAACAATTCTTCACTTACTACCTTTCTAACAACGAGAGAAAAAGAGAGCAATTCACAATGGAGGAGAAAGTGTTAATGTAACTTCACTCAACAAAGCAGGAATTCCTGTAGAATATAATGCATCTAGAATTTTTCAAAATACCGGACTCCAATAGATGACCAATGTTTATGACTATCATAAAGCTATAAACTGTAGTTTACAAGCTACTATAGTTGCGACATAATCCACCTTACGCATCAGTATAACTGTATGATATTTAACAGTACTATGGGTTGGTACAAATATATTACTAAAATCTAGAGCAGGACTGTCAAACTCCCAGCCCGCGGGCCAGATCTGTTACGCGCTGGCCACGCCCACGTCCGGTTTAGCGAAGGGGAAAAAAGTCCTGATACGTCATGAGACGCTGCCGTGACATGAGTTTGACACCCCAATCTAAAGATACATGTGTCACTTATGTTCTAACAACAAACAGAAGAGTTGGAATTGTTTGTTCTTTAAAAAGATTATTAGAAGTTTTTTATTGCGTAAAAAAGCAATAAAAAGCAAGTTTTATTATTAAAATAGAAACAATACAAGCAATTTTTCTCTCCAATTTTTAATTAAGCTTACAATAAGTCTATGAACATTACGGCAGGATGAGTGGGAATTATCATGTAATAGTAACAGAGTTGGAAGGGACCTTAGAGGTCTTCTAGCCCAACTCCTTGCTCAAGCAGGAGACCCTATATACCATTCTGGACAAATAACTATCCAATCTCTTCTTAAAAACCTCCAGTAAATGGAGCACCCACAACTTCTGGAAGCAAGCTGTTTTGCTGATTATTTGTTCTTGCTGTCAGGAAATTTCTCCTTAGTTCTAGGTTGGTCTTTCTTTGGTAAGTTTCCAACTGTTATTTCTTATCCTGCCCTTAGGTTATTCCTTTCTTCTATGTAGAAGCTCTTCAGTGCAGAAAATCAGATCTTTTTGTCCAAGGAATTTTCTAAGAGATTTTGGGTGAGAGTAAAGACAAGAACAGAGCAATACTCCCAAAGGTTTGTAAGGGTAGAGTCACTACAGTTGCACTTTAAGAATCTAGAATTAATTTTCTAAATCTAAAGAGGAACATGCTCGGAGACTCATTTATTTCAAAGTAGTAAAATACTCTGACCTTAAGAGGCACATGTTGCCACATGCATCAGGGACTACAACTAGACTGACACACACTGTACCCAGGAAGTATCCACTCATGCAGGTTTTCCCCACTAATCCACCCACAGGTTCTCAAAAAATGCAAAAGGAGGGAGGAAAAAAACAAAAGAAGCCATTATTCAGGTAGTTTCACAATTAAAAATAAACGGAACAATTTCAAGTGTAGATGCCAACTATCTCAGGGGTCTTAGATTATTAGTACAATCTAGTCTCTCAGAAGCAGCTCCATTCTTCAATGGATCTTACTTTGTGTAATTTTAGCTTCAAAATAATAATTTTTTAAAAAAATGGTACAATCTTGTCCCGTGACTGTTAGGCAGAATTAAAATGGAATTGGTCACAAAATTCAAACAACTTTAGGAAAGGTAGCAGTAGAGAGAGACGGTCAGCTAGAACTCTTTGCTACATTCCAGGTTTAGCCATATTTTTTTTTCAGCCTTACATAAAAAGATTGCAAGTAGAAGTAGATTGTAAAGAGAAGCCATCTAGAAGGAAGGCGAAGCATTTCCCCCCGTCTGTTGTACTAGGAATGTTTACAGACAAGCCACGTGTGCGGATGAATAAAGTTCACTTCAGAAAGGTGAACCCGCAAAATAAACTCCAGCACCGAAAGCAAGGAAAGGCTCCAGAAAATCCAAAGCACAGCTATGGCCCCGATCCAGACGCTGTGCTTTGCTCTAGACAATAATGCCTTGCTCTAGAAACCAATCCAAAGTATAGTTACCCTCCTCCTCTCCAAAGCAGTCTGGGCCCGGTCTACTCCATCCTACCCCCCCCTCCCCAAAAAAACCCCAAGCCCGCTTTCCTGCTGCGCGTGGCAGCGATCCTTAACCAGCTGCAAGCCGCTGAAGAGTTGTTTTGTCCCCAGCCCCGCAAACCCAACCTCTGGCCAGAAGAGTTACCATGTCCATATTTTCCCTCTTTTTGTCGTACTCCTTCCCAAGCCGGCTCCACTCCTCCCAAGCAGCCCATGCCGTGGCTCTAAGGAAAGGAGCCTGGCTAACTTCCTCTATCCCGAACTGCCGAAAGAAAGCCGGCAGAGGAGGAGGAGCGTCGATGCAGAAGAATCGCACCTGAGCTCAGGAATCGGCTCCTCCCCGTCTAAACCCTGGGGCTGCCTGTAGAGCCAGATTAGGTTCACCTGTCAAAAGAGCTAGCTCTGAGATAGAGCTCCCTCACTCTCCCTGCCTCCTTCCTTCCTTCTTTCCTCCCTCCCTCCCTCTCTCCCTCCCTCCTTCCTTCCTTCCTTCTACAGACAACCCTGGGGCTGTAGAGCCAGATTAGGTTCACCTGTCAAAAGAGCTAGCTCTGAGATAGAGCTCCCTCACTCTCCCTCCCTCCTTCCTTCCTTCTTTCCTCCCTTCCTTCCTCTTTCTCTCCCTCCTTCCTGTCTAAACCCTGGAGCTGCCTGTAGAGCCAGATTAGGTTCACCTGTCAAAAGAGCTAGCTCTGAGATAGAGCTTCCTCACTCTCCCTGCCTCCTTCCTTCCTTCTTTCCTCCCTCCCTCCCTCTCTCCCTCCCTCCTTCCTTCCTTCCTTCTACAGACAACCCTGGAGCTGCCTGTAGAGCCAGATTAGGTTCACCTGTCAAAAGAGCTAGCTCTGAGATAGAGCTCCCTCACTCTCCCTCCCTCCTTCCTTCCTTCTTTCCTCCCTTCCTTCCTCTTTCTCTCCCTCCTTCCTGTCTAAACCCTGGAGCTGCCTGTAGAGCCAGATTAGGTTCACCTGTCAAAAGAGCTAGCTCTGAGATAGAGCTCCCTCACTCTCCCTCCCTTCTTCCTTCCTTCTTTCCTCCCTTCCTTCCTCTTTCTCTCCCTCCTTCCTGTCTAAACCCTGGAGCTGCCTGTAGAGCCAGATTAGGTTCACCTGTCAAAAGAGCTAGCTCTGAGATAGAGCTCCCTCACTCTCCCTGCCTCCTTCCTTCCTTCTTTCCTCCCTCCCTCCCTCTCTCCCTCCCTCCCTCCTTCCTTCCTTCTACAGACAACCCTGGGGCTGTAGAGCCAGATTAGGTTCACCTGGGTCTGTAGAGCCAGATTAGGTTCACCTGTCAAAAGAGCTAGCTCTGAGATAGAGCTCCCTCACTCTCCCTGCCTTCCTTCCTTCCTCCCTCCCTCCCTCCTTCCTTCCTTCCTTCCTTCCTCCCTTCCTCTTTCTCTCCCTCCTTCCTGTCTAAACCCTGGAGCTGCCTGTAGAGCCAGATTAGGTTCACCTGTCAAAAGAGCTAGCTCTGAGATAGAGCTTCCTCACTCTCCCTGCCTCCTTCCTTCCTTCTTTCCTCCCTCCCTCCCTCTCTCCCTCCCTCCTTCCTTCCTTCCTTCTACAGACAACCCTGGGGCTGTAGAGCCAGATTAGGTTCACCTGTCAAAAGAGCTAGCTCTGAGATAGAGCTCCCTCACTCTCCCTCCCTCCTTCCTTCCTTCTTTCCTCCCTTCCTTCCTCTTTCTCTCCCTCCTTCCTGTCTAAACCCTGGAGCTGCCTGTAGAGCCAGATTAGGTTCACCTGTCAAAAGAGCTAGCTCTGAGATAGAGCTTCCTCACTCTCCCTGCCTCCTTCCTTCCTTCTTTCCTCCCTCCCTCCCTCTCTCCCTCCCTCCTTCCTTCCTTCCTTCTACAGACAACCCTGGAGCTGCCTGTAGAGCCAGATTAGGTTCACCTGTCAAAAGAGCTAGCTCTGAGATAGAGCTCCCTCACTCTCCCTCCCTCCTTCCTTCCTTCTTTCCTCCCTTCCTTCCTCTTTCTCTCCCTCCTTCCTGTCTAAACCCTGGAGCTGCCTGTAGAGCCAGATTAGGTTCACCTGTCAAAAGAGCTAGCTCTGAGATAGAGCTCCCTCACTCTCCCTCCCTTCTTCCTTCCTTCTTTCCTCCCTTCCTTCCTCTTTCTCTCCCTCCTTCCTGTCTAAACCCTGGAGCTGCCTGTAGAGCCAGATTAGGTTCACCTGTCAAAAGAGCTAGCTCTGAGATAGAGCTCCCTCACTCTCCCTGCCTCCTTCCTTCCTTCTTTCCTCCCTCCCTCCCTCTCTCCCTCCCTCCCTCCTTCCTTCCTTCTACAGACAACCCTGGGGCTGTAGAGCCAGATTAGGTTCACCTGGGTCTGTAGAGCCAGATTAGGTTCACCTGTCAAAAGAGCTAGCTCTGAGATAGAGCTCCCTCACTCTCCCTGCCTTCCTTCCTTCCTCCCTCCCTCCCTCCTTCCTTCCTTCCTTCCTTCCTCCCTTCCTCTTTCTCTCCCTCCTTCCTGTCTAAACCCTGGAGCTGCCTGTAGAGCCAGATTAGGTTCACCTGTCAAAAGAGCTAGCTCTGAAATAGAGTCCCTCACTCTCCCTGCCTCCTCCCTCCCTCCCTCCCTCCCTCCCTCCCTCCCTCCCTTCCTTCCTTCCTTCCTTCCTTCCTTCCTTCCTTCTACAGACAATCCTGGGGCTCTCTGTAGAGCCAGATTAGGTTTACCTGTCAAAAGAGCTCTTTCTGTCCCTCTCCCTCCTTCCCTCTCCATGGTGTTTCCACACAGGAAACACTGACCTTAAACCATGGCTACTTCATCTAGAAAGCAAGTCCCACAGCCAGGGCCTTTCAAGCAAAGATTGTGCTGCCCAAGGGACATAGCAGCAAACCAATTTAAGCCACTTTTGCCAGTCCAGATGGGAGATATGTGCAAGTTGGTTTTGGTGATTATTTTGGGGGAAATAATAATCAAATGTATTATTTGATACGTTTTACATTCTCATCTGTTTTGGTCTCAACACAGACGGCTACTCTGATGCAATGCATAAAGACAACTGTGCCCTGGTGTTCTTCTCCTTCATTTTTTTCCCTTTAGTTTCCTCTGAAAAAGCAATAACATACTTTAACAAATATCAAAGGAAGAGGGCTTGAGGCAAACTCTAAATTAGCCAGAGATTGAGACAAGTTAATTGCACTTTGTCTAGGCAGAGGCTACTACCCCGTCAGAATTAAATAGAATATACCCTTATTGGTTTTGATGTAGTTAAATTTTTCCCAAGGAAACCAATTGTATTTTAAATAGCTTAAGTAGAATAGCTAAGAACAGAACCAAATTACGTCCTAATATTTAGTTTAAATCAGCTCCTATATAAGTTTAGTGTTGGTCATATTTTTAATATTTCTATATACCAAAAAACAATGGAGCACAATCTCTTGTTGTTTTATTTACCGTTGGCTTGAAAATGTGTTCAGGTTTGCAGCTTTAGTGCAGACTTTTAATAAAAAGCTGGCATTCAGAATTGTTTCAAAGTTCCTGGTGAGTCAGGAAATTGTTCTACCTGCCAAGAATGTGCTTATTGTGACTGGAAAAATTCCCTCATGAAGACCAAATGCATCTTTCATTTCAAGATGCAATGAATATATAGTTCTCTATAATGATATTAGTGCAGTAGTCCTCGACTTACGACCACAACTGAGCCTAAAATTTATGTTGCTAAGTGAAACAGTTGTTAAGTGAGTTTTGCTCCATTTTATGACCTTTCTCGCCACAATTAAGTAAATCACTGCAGTTGTTAAATTAGTAGCATGGTTGTTAAGTGGATTTGGCTTCCCCTTTGACTTTGCTTGTCAGAAAGATGATCGCATGACCCTGGGGCACTGCAACCGTCATAAATATGAGTCAGTTGCCAAGCATGTGAATTTTAATCACATGACCATGGGGATGCCACAATGATTGTAAACAAAAAACGGACATAAGTCATTTTTTTTAGTGCCATTGTGACTTCAGACTGTCACTAAACAAAGTGTTGTAAGTCGAGGATGATCTGTAGTTATTGAAGAGTTGACATGATCATTTCAAATCATCAGTTGGACTCTCTCGGTACATGAGGGACTGGAATTGCTATAGGGACATTACATGCACCGCATACTTTCATGTATCTGATCGCCATTTCACAGTGCCTGAAGATGGATTGACTGTAAATGGAGCCTTGGGGGATATCATCTTTGAATGGAGAAGTATTACCTCAGACAGGGCCCGTGTTCAATTTGGGGATTCTCCTAGATACACAACTTCTGCTCAAAGAACAAGTGACAGTGGCAGCCAAAAGAGCCTTTGTACAACTTTGGGAAAACTGTGCCCTTTTCTGGATTGTGAGGTTGTTTAAGCGCTAATCTGTGTTTGTTTGTTTGTTTTTTGAATGACAACCAGCCTCTTTGGAAAGATTGTCGCTTTGCCCAATCAAAGAAAATGTTCCATTTCTGGTCCTGGGTCTATTCAAGCTACAAATCTATTTACTGTAACTTACATTCCTAAATATCCTTAATGCAGTTATTAATATCTAATCTATTTCACTGTTTATGCCGTTATAGAAATGGCATCATATTGGAGAGATTAGGGGTGTGGAAATATTTATTCAGGCCAGTCCATTTGTGGTCAGTTTGTTAGATGTTTTAGGAGTCACTACTATGCCATACTAAAAATTAGGAATTTGTCACATGATGTTGGTGGGCAAAATCCCTTCTCATTTTTCTTCATTCATGAGTCTGTGTCATTTTGAAAACCTCCTGAAGCTACAAGAAGTGTATTGAGGAAAATCTAAAGTGCTTTGGAATGGCCATGGAAAGATGCCAATGAAAAGCAATTGTTTTTTTTTTTTAAATTGCCATTATTCATAATACCGAAAGTTAAATAGAGCTTGAAATATATCATACATTAAACCAGTTTAAAAAGGTGGAATGTATGACTCACTCTATTTTAATGACACTTCCTATTTTTTAACGATGAATTGAAGGTTAAAGTCTACCTACTCTAGTGGTTAAAAATCCAAGGTGGGTTATAAAAGTAATTTTAATAAATGATAGCATAACATTTAAATAATGATTGCTAAGTAATGATTTTGTGTAGCATGTGTTATGAATAACGTGCCTTCTAAGCAGTGGTGAAATCTGAACTGATTTACTACCAATTCGCTGGCTGCGCATGCGTGCTGCGTGCCAAACGCACACTGCACAAGCATGCACAGTGCCCGCCACGCACCAAATGTGAGGTACATGTGCAATGCACACGAAAAGGAGGCATGGGGTAAATAGAACAGCATGCAGGGGTGTGTGTGTGTGATCAGCTGTGGCACGTAATCTTCAGAGCCTTTTTTTTTTTTACTTTTAAAAGCATTTTTTTACAACCTAAAAGGTTAAAAAAAGGCTCTGACGATCACGCGCCACAGCTGTGATCATTGGAGTCTTTTTAAAAGCATTTTTACTACCGGTTCTGGAGAAACCTAAAAGCCTAAAAAGTTTTTTAAAAAAAAGTTCCGATGATCAGCTGAGCAATGAGTGATCTTCAGACCTTTTTTTTTTTTTTTACTTTGTAAAGCATTTTTAACTACTGGTTCCGGAGAACCGGTAGTAAAAAAAATGCTAAAAAAGTTCCAACGATCGCACGTCGCTCACCTGATCGTTGGAAGTTTTTTTTTTTACATTTTTTACTACTGGTTCGGCAAACCAGTAGCCTTTTTTTCTACTGGTTTGGACAAACCGGACCGAACCGGGAGCATTTCACCCCTGCTTCTAAGGCAACAATTGACATATTAATACTAAATGCCGCATTCATCTCCAAAAAATATATATCAAAAATAGTTTGAAATTATTTGTTAGAATCTTATGACATTATTGGTTATAAATACCAATAATGTCAATTAAAAAGATAATTGTTTTGTGAGTCAATCCAATGAGGGCAACATACAGAGGCTGAGATGTCATACAAGTGGCTACACAAATCAGGGGTGGGTTCTACTTACCTTTACTACCGGTTCGCAATGGGATCTCGCTTCGCTCAAATGCGCGCCTTGCTTCTGCACATGTGCAGAAGCTTTTGCGCATGCACAGATCACCGATGACAACATCCGGGGTGGTGGGTGGGGCCTCCATCGGTTTTACTACCGGTTCTTGCGAACCAGTCCAAACCAGGGGCAATCCACCACTGACACAAATCAAGTGAATTATGAATAGGAAGTTGACCATGCTAATATTTATACATGTACCTTTCAAGTGGTTTTGTATGTTAGATTATTTGGGCTACCTGGGAACTACGATTAAATGTCTACCTCAGGTGACTGGTAAAATGATGCAGTAGTCAATTTCTTTCTTTCTTTTTTTTAAGCACATGGGAAAGTAGAAAGCTTGGAAAACAAAAATAGTATTTTTATTTTTATTATTATTATTATTATTATTATTATTATTATTATTATTATTATTATTAATTTTATTTCTATATCGCCCTTCTCCCGAAGGACTCAGGGCGGTGTACAGCCTAATTAAAAACACAAAGACAGACAATATTTAAAAATAATTAAAATTATTAAATAATAGGCCCAATTTATAAAACCCCGAATTTAAAATCCCATTTTAAACCAATTAAAATCTTTATATTGATAGCCCAGACTGGCAGAAAAACATGGTTTTGAGGGCACAGTGAAATACATGGAGATCAGAGATTTTACGAATTTCTGGGGGGAGTTCATTCCAAAGGGCAGGGGCTCCCACAGAGAAGGCCTTCCCCCTGGGTGTCGCCAGCCGACATAATTTGGCCAATGGCACCCTGAGGAGACCCTCTCTGTGGGAGCAGACTGGCCGGTGGGAGGCTACTTTTTTTAGATTTTTTTTTTTTAAATCTACCAGGTTTCAAACCCAGAAACTTCTATTTGCAAGGCAAGAATTAAAGCCATTGCCCTAATAGAGTACTATTGATAAAAACAAACAAACAAACATCAACTCAGTTGAAAAGAAGCCACTCTCTCTGCAAAGCAGCTAATGAATGGATAGGATTGGTTTGCAATAAAATGAAGTGTGCTATCTGTAATAAGTGGGAACCTTGAGCTAATAACTTGAACAGCATACTTCAGAGGTAGAACAGAAAAATGCACCCTAAAGTTATTCCAACAGTGAGTGGAGGCAACATAGTCTGTTTTATTCCCTCCAAAAATGGTTGCTTAGCTATTTTGATGATGATACAACCGGATAATAAGGATAAACCTTTTTTATTTCTTTCCTTCCTTCCTCTCTGACTTGAGCTGTTCAGATAGTTATCTGACTTATTCTCTGCCTATAAAGGAAGAGAGAACATTTACGTCCCGAATAAAAGTTATCTCTGTTTTTCTTTCATGTAAGAACCAGCCTCAAAAATACTTTTTTTTATAGATGGTGTGCCCCTATCTTCAGGGTTTCGTTCCATGCATTCTTTCCATTGTATAAAGCTATCGGTTATCCAACCTGGTACAGCTGTGATATGACTGTAAACTACTCTCCTTTTATCCTTTCCCTGACCTTTGATGGAAGGTTGTCTTTTTAAAGGCCATTCTTTTACTCTGTACCAGCAAGAAACCTGAGGTACAACAGTTGTCATGTAAACATATTTTCTATTATAAATCTTCCCAAACAATAATATCTCCCAAAGCAAATACATGGAAATATGTAAAAGTAAACATTTTCTCTGCACAAAAGAAATTTGCTTTTATTTCTTGATAACAATTACGATCATCTATTTCATAGATTAATATTGTGGGTAAAATATAATCTGAATAAGGAAGGGAGGCCCAATTTCAGGTTTTCAATAGGCTAGAAGCTCATTTGAAGGCACAGTCTAACGTAACTCAAGGTTTTCATAAAGGTAAATGTTTATAATTATGAATTAGGTCCACAGATAGCATCTAATTGGTTTAGTTACAGACTTGAGTAACCGCATTAAAGCAATGTAGGATAGGTTTAACATTGGTTAGAATTTTGACTTTTGAAACCATCCCATCCCCCCACCCCCAGTCAATGGAAGAAATGTCTTTTCTGGAAACCTGTCACTGGTGCCAAAAAGAGTAAGGATGACTGCTGTTCAAAGAAGAGATGGGTGGCTCACAGGAGCCAAGCAATGTGAACTCCACATTATTTTGACACACTACTCACCTTGTCAAAATCTTAGTCTACTGAGAGTCACCAGGAATGAGTTGGGTAGCCATACAGATTGTCTTTATCTATCTATCTATCTATCTATCTATCTATCTATCTATCTATCTATCTATCTATCTATATAAATGACTGTGTGTGTGTGTGTGTGTGTCTGTGTGTGTGTATGTTCCAGCATAACTCTGGAATGCTTCAAACAATTTCAACCAAACTTGGCACACAGATGACTTACTCTCTGGAAAAAAATACTGTGGGGGTAAGACACCCCTAACACCCCTTGGGGAGTGTTCTGTTGAGATACAGCCTATTGTGCTGTAAAATGACTTCTACTGTACTGCCTTAAAATGGCTTCTACTGTACAGTACAGTGGAGTTGCCATGGTAACAGCTTCACACTACTCCACAAGGGGGCTCCCTCTGGTAAGGGGGAAAATCCAACATTAGAAATTACGTTTGGTTCGGACATTTTCAACAAGGCTTTGATTATTCTTGAAGATAAATGTATGGCCATGATCAATAAAACATTACTGCAACTCAGCCTGCCTGTACCACTACGAGACCGACACAACGTGCTCAGGAGTGGGTTGTACTTACCTTTACTACCGGTTTGCAATGGGGCCACGCGTGCAGAAGCATTTTTGTGATGTCAGGGTCGGTGGGGAGGGCCTCCCACCGGTTTTACTACCGGTTCTATAGAACCGGTGCGAACCAGGGGCAACCCACCACTGGACGTGCTTCCCGCAGATTTCATACAAGAAAAGAACTACAATGTTGAACAGTTTAGTGCATATATCACGGACAAAAGCATACTAAATGATCATGAATCAGCTAGCAAAACAACAAAGTAGTATCATTTTACTTGACACTTCTGGGGGCACAGGGAAAACATTTTTAACTAATTTAATTCTCACTGAAATCAGGGCTCAGGGTGAAGTTGCTCTTCCTGTCTAATACAGGATTGGGATAAATAAATACCCAGACAACGCCAGGTTATCAGCTAGTATATATATAAATAAAGTTAATGTTTAGTTGCTTCTGATTCTTTCTAGTGACTTCTTATGCTTCGAATGGGAAGTTCTGCTTTGTTATCAAGCTCTCAAGAGATTTTTTTCTATACTTTGCTGTTCTTATGACTGGAACAAGACGATCTGAATCACTGACTTTTTGACTATTACTTCTGCTTTTGGTATCTGTTGTCCTTTCTCTTCAGTTCTGTGCTTATGAGCAATTTATGACCAATGTAGATAATTCTCAGCAACCCATAGGAGCTTATTCAAAGTACAATGCTGATTTGCCAGCTTGTGCTAAAACTATCTATCCTGAAAATACTTCAGCCAGGAATGGGAAAGAAGGCTGAGATAAGCCTTCTTCTACTGAACTGGCCTGAAGTGATTTGAGGCCATAGAAATTACTTTGTTGAGTTAAATCAGGTAAACTCTGCAGCAAAACAAGATCAAATTGCTTTCATGATATAAATCACTTCATTAAAGTGAATTTTAATTGTTTTCCATACCCTAATATTTTCCATGTGCTAGTTCTAGTTACAACAGCATCTAATTCACACGTTTTTTTTTTATAGACTGCTATCATCTACTATTTTAACCTTTTCTTCCGCAGGCTAATAATTACCAGATATATCACAGACTTGTCACATGGATTCAGACTGTTTTCCATATTGGTTTCTGTTGAGAATATGTGCTAGATCTGTATCTTGTGTTTTCTATAGAGCACACAGAGACAAAAGTCTACAAGATAAGTTGGATAGAAAGAGAATGATTGACTCAAAACAGTGAACTTCTGTGATTGAGGGGACCCAGAACTGGGAGTTTCCTTGTTACATCTGCTGCAAACCACATCTGCTGTGGGATAACTTCTAGTTTTTCAGTATCATCTTAAAATGTGGCATAGCCAGAAATGGCTTCAGTACTTCAGATGGTGCTACAGCACCAGCCCTGTAACTTGAACCTCTTGCTTACGTTAATACACTCTAAAAAAGCCCTGTAGCTCTACAAAACAAATAAGGTTTGTTTTGGAAGAAAATGAATTCTTCTCCTTTTGTCAAGGCATAGCTTGTCAGTTACTCTGTATATCTCACAGGCAACATGACCATTAATTTGTGAATTATAAAGAGTGGATAACACACAAGTGCTATTCCTAGGCATAGAGGGGAAGTTTGTGGAATTGTGTGAAAGGTGCCAGATTTTTATTACAGTGATGCCCAAATCTTAAAAAGAGTTCCCCAATCATTGCCTGATTACAGTTATGTGAAGAGTCAGTCTCCATCTTTGAACATTACACCTATTTTTCTCACTGGAAGCAGCATTTGTTTTCTCGGGTCAAAGCTTGTATCTACAGAGAAAATGCCAAGGAGACAAAGCACTGGAGCTTGTTACAGGCACAGCGTTATCTGACAACCGCCTCTTAACCTGAATAAACTGAGGAATTTATTTTGTCTCTTTTTACTCCTATGACTCCAGCGAAACACTTTTTAATTCTCCTCAAGATTTTGCTTTCAGGAGCAAAACAGAGCCATATTTCCAGGCACTAGCTGTCTGAAATCCACCCAGCCTAATCTTCAAGGGTTAATCTTTTCTTCAGGGGGTTTAGAAGCTCATCTGACAGCACAGAGTCTAATCAATTCAGTTTGCAATCTCGATAAGTAATAATAATAATAAAAAGAATGTCTCATTTAGGAGAAAAGGAGGACTTGATGCAAATTTGTTAAGATGTGTTCCCCCACCTCAAAAAATAATAAAATATTCCTCTAATAGTTTTATTAGAGAGACACAAATCTGTCACATCTTTGATGTGGAGAAGTACTTTTTTTTCCTTAACAGAATCAAAGCCCTTCCAATTGTTAGAAGAATTATCCTTCTGGGTTCAGTTCCAAGTGGGGGAAAAAGACACTGGAAACATGAAGACTGCTTGAAAAGATGGCTTAATGGTGGACAGGATCACATGGTTTGAGTTCCTGAACAGAAAAAGGGCAAGATGCAGCGAGTCCTCGGGTTTTATGCCCTCTCTGTCTTTGAACTACCTGGGGTCCTGAAAGAATATCCTGATTGGTTGTCAGACACCCAGGGGGTGGGGGGGTCTTAGCTAGCCTTGCTGGCTGATGTAATCTTCCCAGGTGCCATGTGGTGAGTTTCTGTTGCTAGATAGGTCCTATTGTGTTAGTTTCTGTTGCTAGATGGGTCCTATTGTGTTGCAGATGATGGTCCATTGACAAAGATGGGAAGGAATTGAGTTTCTGCCTCTGGCCCATTGACAAGGGGAGGGGGCAAGAAGGTGGGAGCTGCTTCGTCTTTAAAACATGCTTCTCCATTTCTCATCCAGGGAAACATAATATTCTCCCTTTTTAATATTTCCTAAAATATTTCATTTTTCTAGGAAAGGGGTGGGTGCTAACTTCCTACACAATTTTGAAACATTAGTATGGTATTAGAAAATTCCCCTAGATTTGTGTTTCTTCTAAATTTTGCTTTAATATTTAGATGAGAATGTACAATTTATATGAAGTTGAATTTAATAACAATCACATTTTATATGAGTTGAATGGAAAAGTGTGAATAGAAATCTAAAGATGACCTATAGTTTCCACTAGTCTTTTGCATTGTAGAAACCATTCTTAGAACTTTAGCTACACAGAGTTCTTTCAAAAGAAAGCTCCCCAAAATTGTAAATTGTTACTCCTAATCTATTCAAATTTAGTTCACAGAACTCTAGCACAGGGTCTCAATCTTGGCAGCTTGAAGATGGGTGGACTTCAATGCTGGGTGGGGAATTCTGGGAGTTGAAATCCAGCCATCTTCAAGCTTCTATGGTTGAGAAACACTGCTCTAGCGCAATCGATGATGATTAGACTAAGGAAGCTCCTTTTAATCTAAGAGAAACTTAAATTGTCAAAATCGATTGGGTGATGCACTTGTAGTTTATGTTTGAACTTTTTCCATTTTTCTCTCCCTACCATTTTGCCTTCTTTAAATTTCTCTACTCCTTTCTTTCAATGTCATAAGGAAAGTGAGATATAAATTCCTACATACATCATGGCCATAGATGCTGCATGTTTTCTTCATGGGTCTTAAATGCAATTGACTCTTTTCATGTTAACATTAAGCTACTGCAAACATTAAAAAACCATCAAAAATCAGATTATTGATCCAGTTAATACCATTTTACTAGATTCATCAGTTACTCATTACAGGCAAGGAATAGGTTGTGATTTTGGGGTATGGAAAAAGGTAAGTGCATGATCTGATGCTTTGATCAACACGACAAAAGCAACTTTTGCACCATTATGTCCCAAGTCACAACACTTGTGCAAAAGGGCAGAATTTACAATAACATGGTGTGATGCTGCTTTTATCATTTGTGCATCCTCTCCTATGGACGTTTCTGTGAAGGAGATCTGTCAAGCCCATGTGTGCATTCATTTGGAGGCAAATTGCATTCAGTATAGTGATAATGGATGATAATTACCACTACGTTTTAACTGAATCCCTTGGAATTCAGTATCCTCTATAGAGTCAACTATAATAATCCTTCAATTTAACTTCTGCAAATTCCACAGTATTGAATACTGGCAAATTTCTACTGTAAGTCTTTGTAGGCAAATACTTTTTTTTTTTTTTTTTGGCTACAGTTTTCCACTAGAGGACGAGCTAACCTAGCTTTAGTTGCATCAGGATTTTTTTCAGGATATTTCTCTACAGCTTTGGGGGGAGGGGAAATGTTCATAGTGTTTATTGATCTTCGGGTTAAAATCAGACAAGGTGAATAATGACAACTTTTACCGAAGCAACTTATTATTAGCCAGACTGATGGAATTTACTGTACATCTAATAATTCTCCCTTCAGTAATTTTTAAGAAAAGTCCTCTCAAAACAGGGCAATAAAATGTTGCATTGGAAATAGACTTACTGTTCTCAGCTGCTCCAGTTTCCCATCACATGACTTGCAGCTTTTAATAGGCTACTTCTTATCTATAGATTAGGCCAGGGGTTAGGCAACTTTAAGACTAAGCCATCTGAGGAATTCTGGGAGTTGAAGTCCACAAGTCTTAAAGTTGCCAAGTTTGGAGAGCCTTGATATCGTGAGTCAAGTTTAGTCTTTGTGCTGAAAACCATTGGATCAGTTTCTTTCTCTTGGCTTTCTTTCATTCATAGTTCATGCACTCCAGGGTTTGTTTAGTGAGATAGTATTCCACCACAGGGTTAGTTTTGAGACATGTGGTGATGCAAAGATTGCCTTCTTTTGCCTTTCGCATTTAGTGTGGCAGAGTGTGCCAAATAACCCAGATGCTGGAACAGCTCCAGTGGGTTGCCTCCAGAATTGCTAGCCAAATTCAGTTTTGGCTAGGAATGCTTGGAGCTGCCATCCAACACATGTGGAGAGCCTGAGGCTAGGAAGAACGGCTGCTCTTTGGGGACATTACCTTGAAGGTCACTGCACCAGCTGAACAGCTTGAGAGTGTAGGACCCAACATTTATTTCATTTATTTGCAGCTTTCTAATGTTGATGCATATGGGAGTATAGTTTTTAGCCATCATTTTTAATATGTAACTTCCTGCAACATGAGATGTGTTTTATTCATCTGTGATATGCTTAGTGTCTCTCCAACCTTTTTTCTACTTTCCTGGCTGACAGCATCACACACTCACTAAAGTGGCACCTTCTCTTTCGGAAACAGGAGATGTGCTTGATTGTTTTATTTCTGGAAGAGCCACAAATAACTTTAATCATATGAAGTGTGTTTCCAATGCCACTGTCAGCATAGCTAAAATAGATATAATGCTTTAGTAATCTCACTACATGCTGAGAAGGAAAATATTTGGCCATTTTTATTAGGAGATGGTCAGGCTTTGGGTTGGAGAGATTCCTGGTGGCTGGTTTACATGGCATATTAAATTAAAGGAAGATTTCATATTGTCAGTTACTTCTTTCTTCTCTCCATTTGCTTTAGAAATCAAAGATTTAGATTCTAGTGATGCAGTGACTGAGTAGGCAAACATGACAGCCAATATGTGCTAAGCAATAACTCACTCTGCTTGGATGCTGGAAACTATTTTATTGAGACAGACAATGGGGAAAAATGAATTGCCATTTTCTTTAGGGCCCTGTGCGGTGTACATTTTGTTTTCCCTAAGTGAATTCATTGGTAGGTTCAGCATATTATTTTCTAAAGCTTTGCTATACATGAGATGTGGCTTGCAAACTCCACTTGAACAGATGGTAAGAATGGCTGAATTCATATAGCCCAAAGGAAGCCCAAACTGAGTTTGTGTCATCTTCATTATTCATTGAGGTTAGTACTATTCAGTTCTATTTCCGTATTTTATCCTGTTTTAAGTCTAATCTTAGCAAGACTTAGCTAAGGTTCATTCAAATCAGAACTTTATTACAGCGATAGACAACATAGGGGCTCAATCTGCTTTATAACACCATACAATATGACAGAATAATAATTATTTTTAAAAAATCTTTGCTTATTTATTTTTTCAGTCCGTTTCCTGGAAAACTGGCTGAGGCTTCTAGAAGACATGGCATTAATGTTTTATTCTATTCTATGAAAGCGTATTTTTGTCATGCAGTAGTTCAAATATGTCCTAAAATTATCAAGGGTATCTATTTTCTATAATGCAGATGCATATTGGACTGTTTATTTGTAGCATTGCCCCATATATATTGTAGAATGCCAAACCAGGGAAATTCCTACTGGAATCTTACCATCTGCTCATTAAAACATAAAGTTGTAGCTTACTGTAATTTATTCTCAGATTTTTGATTAAAGAAAACTAGACAAAAAAAAAGTGACGAGGCCCTCTGCTTCTTATCAAATCAGATATTCCAAGTTCTGATCCTGCAAAATTCCTGTAAAACTGATATTTTTGCAAAATATCATTACAATAGGCTGGCTAAAGAAATATCAAGAGTTCATGTAAAACAAGTATATTAAGGATAATTTGTTTTGAAGTCCCAATATTATACCAGGTTGGGGACTTTAATTAGCCATTGCAGAAAAACGTTAATTAATTAGCCATTGCAAAGAAACAATCAGAGGTATATTTTTGTCACCCACTTGCAAGCACCACAAAGTAATCTGCGTGGCAAGATCCAACATATCATAGGTCTATTTGACTTGTACATATGTATCAGATGAATGCATTTCTACATATGGCCATGTTTTTTTTTTCTAGTCAAATTTACACCTGTCAAATAGTGTTAATATTAGTGAAATCCGGTATCTATATCTGGAAACTTCCCATATGTTAAATGTTGCACTTGGAAGAAGAGAGAGAAAACCATTGGGATAAAATTCATGCTCTTGATTGTTTTGACTTTCCCTTCAATAATGCTGTCCTTAATTCCTAAATATCATAATCGCATATAGAAGAAACAAGCAGCTATTAAGTTCATGTTCTTATACCTTCAATTTCTAATATATGGGCTTCATAACAAAGAGTTCAGTTCTATTAACCAAACTTAGTGGACTTTGGCATGAACACAAAAGCTTGTTTAAATATGTCCATCTATCTTGAAATGTCTGCCATTGAGAACTCAGTTTGATTGGTCCCCCCCCACATTTTGTTTGTTTTTCTTTCTGTCAATGATTCACAGTACCAAAGAACATTTGAGACACAAAATACACTCTAAAAAAAAACAAAAAACCGAGACCACTCCCAAGTGGGTTCTCAAAGGTTTTCAAACCAAAAAATAAAAAAATAAAAAATGAAAAGCATTTGGTTTTGCTAAAAGAAAATGAAGATCCACCCAAATAATATACTTTTTCCTATAATTCTCTCAATAGCTTACTTGCTATTATGTCAGAATACAGATGCGGCAGAGAGTAAACTAACCGGATTGCCTTCCCAGAGGTAAGTCTATCTCCATGTAATTTAAGATACTACCTGTCATATAGAAATTGTTATCTGGTCAGTACATCAATTCAAACTCACATATGAGCCATGTGGGTACCATTATCTTAAAGCAGCTAGCAAAAAATGGTTGACACAATTGTCCCATCACTGTGGAGCAGTAACACAAATCATTTTTTGAGTCTCATAATTATATCTGTTTAAGACATTTCCTCCTGAGCCACAATTTGTTCTTCAGACAATTCTGTTCTTCATTCCATGCATACCAAATCAAAATGAACTTGTAACCATATTATTTAACAATATATTTGCTAGCTATTCTAAATAATTTTCTGGTGATTAAAAAAAAAACAGTGACAAATGCTATCCTCACATTTAAACTCTATTAAATTCTGTAGAACTTAGTTCCAAGTAAAAATATGTAGGCATTTCCCCTAATTTGAAAGCTTGTTCCAGAAATCCTTACTGAATCTAAATGAAGAACAGAATGTTTTTATGCTAGATAAAGTGATCACATCAAACAAGGGGGAAATGTAATGAAGGTGAACTTCAAACATTTTTGGAAAAGAGAAAGCAAGAATATTGTGTTTGGATTATTAATATATGATTTCTGAATTTTCAGGATTGATTCATTTATTTCTGCAATAAGTACAGATGGCTTGTTTTTATCATTGCATTTATCTACAGCACCCCTTCCCAGCCAAATGTTTAGTAATTTTAGCACTTTGTGTTCTGCGCAAGAGACAGCACAGAGCAGAAAGTGGAGAGGCAAGAACAAAAATAAAATAAGTAATTAGATTATTGTTTTTTTTAAATGATCCTCTCTAACTGCCTGGTTCTGAAATTGAAACTAACCTATAGGAACAGCAAGGTATGATTAAGTATACCCCATTGGTATCTCTACATACATCTCTTGCTTTAGACTAGCATGTGATTTCCAGCTTTGGAAGAATACTGTCATTGTTCTAATTATTAGTAGTCTTCCTCCTTACAAAAAATAAATCTCCTATATAAAATGTCTGCTTGTCATCTGACATTGTGGATTATAGCCTGTGAAATCTCATGTCATATCAAATTTGCTGGTCTTCAAGGTGCCGAAGCACCTTACAGTCTCCTAGTCTGTCAGTCATAATGATAATAGAAGGTAAGTGATAATGACAGGTTATGTGTTAGCAATGTGACAATAACAAGCATTGCTCGGAGCTTCTACTTCAATAAATAATCAAATTGGATGTATCTTATTAAGGAATACATTGGATATAGATCAGCACCCTATCTCACCCTATGCTCTTTCTAGAGAACATACCTTGAAGAAATTGACATACTGACCAGGCAGTTGTGAATCACTGGAAAAAGTAGCTATTTGAATTGTCTACTGTTGGACATTTACTCTGATAATAAAGTAATGTTGCTCCAAGGAACAATATCACTTTATTATCAGAATAGTGTACTGGTTATCATGTCAAATAACTTGTTCAAGATTTTGTGAACTCTGCCAGGGAAAGACTGCGTAGAATCTGAAGTAGAGATCTTTAGCAAGATTGTATTAATTTTGGAGTTATAAATTATTCTGGATCAAACCTGATTTTATATTACTAAGGTGTTTTTTTTTCAAGACGGATGAGATGCACACAATTCTGAATCAGATGAGCATATATTTATATTTAATTAATATACAAGGATGTTTATTTAATCAAATATAAATTAATTCATGTGAGTATAATTATATTTAATTAAGTATTCAGAAAAACAAAATTAAGGATAATAGTATGCATTTTATAGTTTCTCTGTTTTGGCACATCAAAAGTTTTTATTTCGTAGCAACTTTTGGAGGCCTCCGAATTCCACAATATTTTCAAGTGATCTCATGCTTCCCTGGGACATTTGGCAGTATGCCTTCAATTTAATACAAAATTCTGGGATCTTCTATGCTGATCTTTAGTCCTTCCAGTACCAATATTTATTTTAAATTTTTTGGTCAAAATATAAAAGTTGTTGCCTATGCAATATTTCATGAGAGGGGAGGAGAAAAGTAAGGTTGAGACTACAATTGTAGCTTGTCAAGGAACACAACGTTGCAGCTTCACATACATCCACAGTCCTGTGCACATACTCTCAAGTAATTAGTTCTAATTTTGGTATAAGTCTGATGTTACATAACACTTGTTTCTTTGGAGGAAATAATAATGGGAATTGGTTGTCTATCCAGCTTTTCCAAGGTTGTGGAAGTCCTAATTGGCCTGGATCTGGAGAATGTTGTAGGCTACCATGGCACTGAATAGCTTAAGTAATCACTACTGAAGCATTTTTATGTTAGAATTCCTTTAATTCTGACTAACCTTGAATATTACTTTAGATGTCATGTGTAATGCTGTAAATAAGTGGACGGGAGCAACACTGAGTGAGAAATGGTTTATATTGGAGTGGACAATCCAGGGATCACATTTTTAAGTAGCTATTTTTAAGTCTCCAAGAAACACAGAAGCCATGGTGGTGACATGGTGATAAAACCAGAAGAAATGTAATAGTTTAAAAAAAAAAAAAACCTTTCTTAATTATTGGGGTATAGTATTTTTGTTTTGTTTCAGTGAAACTGCTATGAGAACTTTTTTTGATTTTAGATAGGGCAAACTATGGACATACATCATTACTTCATATATATCTCAGATGTAGATAAAATAGACAACACAGTATTTTCCAAGTGTGAGTTTCTGTTACTACGGTAATTCAATTTTGGTATTATGATGATGTGAGAAGCTACTTAGAAAAACATTCACCTTATTTAATGCATGTTTATTTATTTGCTACATTTATAGCTCCACAACTTCACAACACAGTACACAGCATACTATCCTACAGCTCAACTTAATCCCACAAGTACCATTTTATTGAGAAAATGTTTACAGGCCATAATCATCTAGTGAATTTCTATCACTGAGGCTGAATGTATCTTTTATACTGTATGTTAACTTCACTCTAGTATTGCCACCCTAATAAGCATTACCAAGATGTGAACTTCGAACTTTTAATAATGTAAAATAAATTTTGCTTGCAATCACGGTAAAAATGAATTTTCTGAAATAAATAATGTATATGGCCACTGACTCGTGGTTCAATCAAACACAGTCAGAATGCATTCCTTTTCACCTGAACATAACAGAAGAATGTAAAAGTGTAAGAATTTAAAAAAAAAAAACCCATTAAAAAGAGCTCACCACTGTTTTCTGCCAGAGTGCAGACAAAACACAAGTATGCAGCAAGCATCTGCACACAAGATTCCTTGAACATTTGAAAACAGTCCTTGAAATTAACTTGAACCTGACATACTTAATAGGTATTAAATCTAGCCCCATGTTGCAGTCAAGAGTATTCTATTAAAATTGATTTTCACAGAGTAGATGTGCAAAATGGACACTATTATTCAGTATTGCTAACTCTTTTCATTCTATTACAAGATCACGAAGACAAGCTGGGGGACCTATTCCCATTGATTGTCAGCTGGGCACATGGTCACAATGGACAAAATGCTTTCCTTGCCAAGAAAAACGAGTAAGGGGTTCCAGTCTTATGCAACTAACGTCTTGCTATATTTTGCTTGCAATGAGAGTAAAAGCATAGCTCAGTATAGGGACAATATCCAATTCCATGGCCAAAAATCCCAAACAAAACAGATTTAAACTGAATGAAGGACTTTGAAATCCATGTACCGTAATTCTGCTCTGTTTTGGATTGGGTCTAATGTGCTGCTCTGTACAGTGAACCAAGCTGCCAGAAAAGAATGTAGGAAGCACTTTGCTGGATTTATTTATGTGTGTGTGTATATCAGTGGTGGGTTCCTCCCGGTTCGGCTCGGTTCTCCCGAGCCGGTAGCGGTGATGATATGATGTCACTGAACCGGTTCTGCCCCCCATGCCCCCCACCCCCATGCCCCTCCACCCACCCCCCGCATTATTCTTACCTTTTATTTGGCCCCACCCCCAATCTATTGCTGCCTCCTGAGTCCCAGCTGATGGCTAGAGGGAAAAAAAACTGTTTAAACTCTTGCCGCTGGGCTTCAAAGATCCGCCCTACAGCTGGTCAGTGTTAAAAGAAAACAAATGAGTAGACCAGTGCCTGCAAAAATACATGAGTAGATCAGGGCCTGCAAAAATTCATGAATAGACCGGTGCCTGCAAAAATACATGAGTAGATCAGTGCCTTCAAAAATACATGAGTAGATCAATGCCTTCAAAAATAAATGGGTAGACTAGTGCCTGCAAAAAATAAATGGGTAGATTGGTACAGCTCTGCAAGCAGTTAAAAGCCTGGTAGACCAGTACCTCTGCTAAATCCTAAAGAATTGTCACATGACCATCAAGCCACACCCACAAAATAAGCCATGTCCACAGAACCGGTAGTAAAAAATTTTAGAACCCACCCCTGGTGTATATGCATGCTTTTGAGTCAGTGTTGACTCCTGGCAACTGCCTAGACTAGCCCCTGCAGTTTTGCAAGCAAAATTTCAGAAGTGGTCTGCCATTGTCAATGGCTGAGAGACTCATCCAGTTGACTTCATGTCAAGAATAGGATTAAAACACATAACTCCTGGTTTCTAGTCTCATACCTTAACTGCTATACTAAACTGGCTTTCTTTGTTGGATTGATGCACTAAATATCTAGATCAGGGGTGTCAAGGGGTGCTTAGATCTGGCCCGTGGAGCCGCCCTGGAAACAGCGAAGGACTGGCCTGCAGTGCCTCTGCCAGAGAAAATGGAGCTCGGGAGAGCTGTGTGCAGCCCTCCCGAGCTCCATTTTCGCCGGCAGAGGGTTGCAGGAGACCGTCACAGGCAAAAAAAGGAACTCAGGAATCAATTTTTCCTGGCAGAGTGCTCAGGCTGCCACAGGTGCCCCTGCCACAAGTGACATCGAGCTGGCCAAGCTTCGCCTGGCCATGCCCCCCCCCAAAGTCAAACACAACCCTGATACAGCCCTCAATGAAATCGAGTTTGACACCCCTGATCTAGATATTTATTTTTTAGTCATTTCATTTATATTATACCCAATCTGCCTAGTACTTCTGGCAGTTTATAGCCATGGACAACAGTCAAAACATCCAGGTAATGTAATAAACAACTAGATGTAACAAACAACTCCATGACAATGCAATAGTAATAATAGTGTAAAGATTATTCATATAAACTATCATGATAATGATACTGCTGTGGAGCAATCATAACCTTAAATAGTATATTATGGCAATGTTATTCACTATTAAATTCTATGCAGAAGACCTCTTAACTAACTTCATTGTAATAGGACAAGGTTTACCTCCAAAAAAAAGCTTTTTTTGTTAAGGCTGAGACTGCAGGAATGTGTGGCTTCGTTTCACAAAATGAAGTATAAACAGGAGTTTCTCCTGGGATGAACTTGCAGTGCAATGTTTCACTCACTCACTCACACACACCAGCTTGCACTATTAAAGTAATAGCTTTCATATATGCACCTACTGTTTATTTGGAATTCCAAGTCATGACAAACCGATCCCAGTTATTTGTGGGCTGATACAGAGTTATTTTATCTTCTTGAAACAAGAGAGCAGTTGGATTTGAAAAAAGGCCCTGCAATTTATGTTGACTGCAATCAGGCTTTACCTCTGTTTTTTTTTTTTTTAATTATCTCTGAATGTTTCATCACCGCATACTGCAAGCTGTGCTTTAAGTAATTCCCACTGTATTGAGAAACACTCAATTAGTTCTACATTTTTAATGGCTACATAATTAATGCTTCCCCTTCTTGGGTGAGATTATTTTGTAGGATTCTAAATGTTTAATTCTAAATTCTTTAATCATTTTAAAGAATTTGTATGCAACTATTTTAATGTACTCTACAGTTCAGATCAAGGCAGCTGGAACAACCAGCCAAATATAAAGGGAGAATGTGCAATGGTATTCTTTGGAACAGCGAAGCCTGTGCCCCGAAAGAACCATGCGTGGTGGATCAAAGCTGTGGAAATGACTTTCAGTGTCAGGAGACAGGTGAGTCTGGTTCCATTTCAGTCTTCCTTGTTCTGATGCCCTTTGGATGGCTTCAGTTTCTATAAATCCCATTAAATGAGGCACAAGTGCCTAGAGGTGACCAGTCTTGAAAGATACACTGAAATTGCTTTGAAGAAAGATTTTTGCTGGTTTTTTGTTGTTGTTGTTTCATTTATGTTTACTCCATAGTCTCGTTCAGTGATGATGAACTTTTTGGGCTTGGTGTTCAGAATTCAGGAAATGCCTAAATTGACTCTGAAAAATACAGTCCCAATTCAGGCAGCGTTGTCTTTCTGTTGATAGGCCTGTGCTACCCACCGGAGGCAGCTACAGGTTGCACGAGGCTTTTATTCTTGAAGTGGCTTTGGAGAATGCTCAATGAATCCTGCACAAAAGCACGCTCTTCATTCATTATTATCAGACCGTCCAGGAGCACAAGAGCACAGCCCTCTCACATGACTTTTCAGAGCATTCACATGTTTATTTTCACACCCCAAAAGTGCTTTTTCAAGAGGCAACTGGGCTTTCTGGTTTTTTGTTGAAGATGTTTTGCTTCTCATCCAAGAAACTTCTTCAGCTCTGATTGTTTTCATCTGACTCCTGCAGCCTTAAAAAAATCAGACCAAAACAGGGCATGTCTTTGAGAAAAGTCATTGTGGGGTGTTTTAGTTACCCAAAACATTGTTCAGTGTCACTTTTGACACACATGTCATAGCTTCACCATCACTGGTCTAGTTCATTCATAATACTGAGACATAATATTACTGGTTTCCTTTTGACTCCGCATTATATATATTGTGCAGGCCTATTTATATAAGTGCTAATTTTTTATTAGCATGATATATAAGTCAGGATATTATGGTTTGGTCACAGACCATAGTTAAACAACCTAGCTTA
The DNA here is from genome assembly GCF_059756535.1 of Pantherophis guttatus. Lineage (NCBI taxonomy): Eukaryota > Metazoa > Chordata > Lepidosauria > Squamata > Colubridae > Pantherophis > Pantherophis guttatus. The sequence goes on from NC_142065.1 coordinate 65,794,979, forward strand.
ACATTATGTGCAAAGTCCAATGTTTCTTATTAATATCGACATACCTTTTCCGAAGAGGAGCAGCTATTCCATTTAAGCTACTCTTCATAAACACCTTTGGCTTAGATCAAAGGTGTTAAAGTGTAAGGTGAACAAGAATGTGAAAAAATATGTCCCTAATTATATTATGTATGTGAAGAAAAGACCTTTAAATCCAATTTTAGACCAAGCAGAGATTTCATAAATAGATAAATAACAATATTTGTACTTCAGGACGCTGCATTAAACGTCACCTAATATGCAATGGAGAAGTAGATTGCAGGGATGGATCTGATGAGAATGATTGTGATGATGCTGAAAGTACATGTGACTATCCTGATCCAGTCCCAGGAATTGAACGAGTTTCAAGAGGGTAAGTAGAATTTGTCCCCCGCAGAGTGTTGTTTTTTTAAAAAAATCAAATAGAAACAAAAATCTTTCTTCCAGTTTTGGTAAGTTTGCTTCCAGTGTGCAAATGTTTTCAGATTTTCTATCTTCTTCTCGTGGAGCCTGTGAATTTAAAATTTATTCCGATGCCGTACAAAATAATTGGATGCCCAGCCTTTCTCTTATTAAAAAAACCCAATGGAAGGAATTCTGTTGGGATTTAGGCTGCTGACTATTTAAGACAGAGTTCCCAACCCCCGAATTGTGAACTGCTACTGGACGGCAGCCCATTGGGAACCAAAGTGTGGGTGAGCATGCAAAACCTCTTTTGTACAGGCACAGGGTTTACCTTGTGTGTGTGAAACTATTTCCCTCCCTCCCCACATTGCTGAAGCTGCTGCTGCTGGCAGTCTGTGGAACCAAAATGGTTGGAGACCTCTGCTTAAAGAGATGACTGCATAAGGAAAAACAATACATTCAAACATGCCCTTTGGCCATTTCACAACTGTGCACAAGATCTCTTATTCCATTCACCAAGATTTCAGTGGCAAGCCAAAATGTTGTTCCTCATCAAATTAAGAAGTAGTTGAAAAATTTCAGTTTTTTTTTAAAAAATCTGCCTCATTTATAGTATATGCCAGAAAAAATGTTTATTTTTATCCATCATATTGTGCCATATTCTGAAATGAATGTTTTAGAACTCAACCAAGTTAGGACAGAGACTTTATAAATGCTATAGGAATAGATTCTTCATCTAATCTGTTTTATAATAGTCCAGATGGGCAAGAAGCCATTACATCCAATTTCAAGAATAGACTAAATTCTCTAGATAGATAAAAGTTTAGCTGGTTTTTCATTGTGTTTTAAATATTGAGAATTATTCAGTGCATCTACAACAGGGATGTCAAACTGGATTTCTTCAAGGGCTGGATCAGCATTGTAGTTCTACTCTGCGGGGGGTGGGGGGGCTTTTTTGTAGCCTGTTTTCGGCCTGGACAGCCTCCTGAAACATTTTGTGGACCAAAACAGGGTGCAGAGGGCCATGCACAGCCCCCTCACATCCCCTGGTGCCCCATTTTGGCCCACAAAATGCTTCAGGAGGCCATCCAGGCCAAAAACGGGCCACGCAGGGACAGCATGCAGCCCCCCCATGCCCCATTTTGTCTGTCAGAGGCACCATGGGCCAGTCCTTTGTTATTTCCAGGCCAGCCCTGTGGGCCAGATTTAAGCACACCGTGGGCCGGATTCGGCCCATGGGCCTTGAGTTTGACACTCCTGATCTACCACATCATTTCATCTGGGAGAAAATGTCTCTTAGTTGCTTTAAGAGTAAACATTTATTTGACAGTTTATGATCCTCACAGTGCTCATATACGCCTTTTAAAAAAGTCTGATTTTTATAATTTACTGAATTTATTAGCAGTACAATAATAATGGCTGAAAGATAAATATTATGAGTTTGATAATGCAGTATCTGTATGGTTTGTGCAATCTGCCTTAGTAGGCTACACAAGGACCGAAGGGTTTATAAAGAATGCACAAATACATGCAAATAACTGGAAACATTTGTGATCTTAATAAAGGAAGAACCCTGAGAAAGAAAGAGGACAGAATTTGAAATACTTATGAAGAATCAACATCATTTATTAGAATGTATCTACATATTTTTATTCATAGAGACAGAACAAATTTAAAAAATTGTATGATAGCATGGATATAAAAATTCAGAGAAGGAAGGAACGGAGGAAAAGAAAGAACGGGGGAGAGAGAGCGCAGCTATTGGGATCTTTTTCCTATATTTCTTCTTTATTATTTTATTTCTTTTGCCTTTTTTTTTAAAAAAAAACTCTAATCAAACTTTTTATAACCATATTTTCATTTCTCTCTAGTGTAAAGTTCATCTTATGGATGCATTCTTTTCATTTTTGTTTCTTTTCCATTTTTGTTGTTTGTTTTACTTTATTAAAAAGATAAAAAAGAATACACAAAAATAGGCTAAGGAAATAATCTGGCCACAACTTCCTGAGTTACTACTTATAAGCAGTTCGATATAGAGTAACACCGAAGATCTTACGTAGTTCGGATAATGAACTGTTCGGATAATGAACAAAAATGGACTTTTGTTCACCAGTTCATATCTGTCAAAGAAGAGAAGGAAAAAGATATTGCAAGTACAGGATACAAAGATGACATACTGTGGGTTTTAAATTGGCAATGAAAGCATGTCAAAATGTTAATGGCATACAAGTAGTCCTCGATTTACAACAGTTCGCTTAGTGACCATCGAAGTTACAACGGCGCTCAAAAAAGTGACTTATGACCATTTTTCGCACTTATGACCATTGCAGCATTACCACGGTCACGTAATTACAGTTGGATGCTTGACAACTGGTTCATATTTATAATGGTTGCAATGTCCAGGGGTTGTGTGATCACCTTTTGTGACCATCTGACAAGCAAAATCAATAGGGAAGCCAGATTCACTTAACAATCATGTTACTAATTTAACAACTGCAGTGGTTCATTTAACAACTGTGGCAAGAAAAGTCGTAAAATGGGGCAAGACTCACTTAACAAATTTAACAACATCAAATTTGGGCTCAATTGTGGTCGTAAGTTGAGGACTACCTGTATTTATTCAGCAGTACATTCAGGGGTTAAATCCAGCAGGTTCTGACAGGTTCTGGAAAACCGGTAGTGGAAATTTTGAGTAGTTTGGAAAACCGGCAAATGCCACCTCTGGCTGGCCCCAGAGTGGGGTGGGAATAGAGATTTTGCAATATTTTGCAAAATTTTGCACCACGCCCACTAAGCCACACCCACAGAACCAGTAGTAAAAAAATATGGATTTTACCACTGGGTACATTCCACAGCATTTCATTGAATTTTACTCTTAATTAAGTATTTCTAGGATTCTAGCACAAACTAATTTGTGCCAAATAAAAAACATCTCAAAAGTATGGTTGAAAATGTATCCACACTATGACACATACTTCAAATGCATTATCAAATGTATTTCTACAACTGCAGGAAATAATGCCAAAGACCACAATGCCATAAAAGAGTGCAAAGAATAAAAAAGTAAATATGAACAATTATCACATTTCATGCATTTAATATTAAAACGGCCTTCATTCTAATCTGCTTTGGTGCAAACTGAGAACTTTTCCAACTTGTACCAGTTTATTGTGTTGTCATCTATGTGTCTAGTCTAGAAATAAAAACCAATTACACATATTTAGAAGTAAAGAAATAGAGAATCACAGCTTTAATTGGGCTGCATCTGAATCATTCCCCAGATTTTTTTTTATTTTTGGAGAGTTTCTAGATGTTTAAGAACTGGAATACTCTTTGCCACAGAACACACCAACGTTGCTTACCTATCTGCCTTTCTCCTTCTTTATTAAAGATTCAACATCCTTACACAAAATCCAGCACTGTTAGTCTATGACCCTAAATATTTTGGAGGCCGGTGTGAAACTGTTTATAATGGAGAATGGCGACAGCTGAAGTACGATTCTACATGTGAACATTTGTATTATGGGGATGATGAGAAATATTTCCGAAAGTCCTACAATGTTCACTTATATCAATTTCTAGTAAGTATGTGGGTCTATTTGTGTGCTTGACATTAAGGTTTCAATAGCCCTGGACCTATGCAAGGAAAGACCTGATGCATTTCCTGACAGTTAGAACCAGTGGAACAACTTGCCTCCAGAAGTTGTGAATGCTTCAACACTGGAAGTTTTTAAGAAGATGTTGGATAACCATTTGTGGTGTAGGGTTTCCTGCCTAAGCAGGGGGTTGGACTAGAAGACCTCCATGGTGCCTTCCAACTCTGTTATTCTGTTTTCCGTTTTCAGTAGAGTCATACATTGAATAGTATTAGGCAAATTCCCTGCTTTGAGTTGTATAAAAAAGGCATCATCCGTTTTATCGAAGACACCAAGAAGAAGGCCTACTCTGGACTGATTTATTTTAAATGAAATAATGATCTATTCCTTCGTTGTTTGTTTGCTTCTAATGTGGTAACTGAGACCAGAATGAAAGCTCTGAATGATCTATTGCAGGAATCAAATCAGTTATCTGCCTTGTGCAATTGCACCTAACGTACTGCAAAGTCTAGCCTATTAGCACCATAATGGGATTAAGTACTATTAGATCCAGGTGCAGTATAGTACCGCTTTATTCTGCACTTGAAATACTGCATCTAGTTTTGGTCACCACAATACAAAAAAGATGTTGAGACTCTAGAAAGGGTGCAGAGAAGAGCAACAAAGATGATTAGGGGTCTGGAGGCTAAACCGTACAATGAACAGTTGTGGGAACTGGGAATGTCTAACGAAGAGAAAGATTAGGGGGTGAGATGATATCAGTCTTCCAATATTTGAGAGGCTGTCAAAGAGAGGAAGGGGGATCAACATATTTTCCAAAGCACTTCAGGGCAAGATACAAAGTACCAGATGGAAGCTCAACACAGAGAGATCCAGACTAGAACTAAGGATGAATGTCCTGACAGTGAGGACAATTAATCAGTGGAACAGCTTGCACCTATGGGTGCTCCATCACTGGAGGTTTTAAAGAAAAGATTGGACAACCATGTCCAGAATGGTATAGGGCCATGATGGCAAACCTACGGCATGCATGCTGGAAGTGGCACACAGGGCCATTTTTCCAGGCACGCGAGCTGTTGCCTAACTCACCTGCAGTTGCGCATGTGCGCGCGTCCCAGCTGGTGTTTGGGCCCCTGGTGCGCATGCATGCAATTCAGGGAATCCAGCTGGTCTTTGGAGCTCTCCTGCACATGCATGCAAAAGTGCTGGTGTGCAGCATGCACATGCGCAGACAGCATTCATGCGTGAAAACCATGCACATGCACAGATTGTGCAATTGCACATGCAGCACACGATGGGGGCGCACGCGAAAACTGTGCACATGTGCAGGTGGTGTGGTTGCATATGCAGCATGCGGTGGGATGCGTGCAGAAGTTGTGCGCATGTGCAGATGGTGCAGTTGCATGGGGAAGGAGCTGCTCACTAGCACGTACCTGTTTGGCACTTGGTGAGTAAAAGGTTCGCCACTACTGGTATAGGATCTGCTGTTTGAGCAGGGATTGGAGTAGAAAATCTCCAAGATCCCTTCCGACTCTTTTATTTTGTATTCTCATCAATATATCAGATTTGTATATGTGTGAATACTGCAGTGGGCCTTTACTCCAAGTTCAGTGGAAGATTAGCAGTATATATAAAGATTGGGAGTGAGGTGGGGAAGGGGCATCTACAATAGGATAAAACATTTCAAAATGATGCTTAGCATCCCCCATCTCTCTCCCTCTCTCTCTCTCTCTCTCTCTCTCTCTCTCTCTCTCTCTCTCTCTCTCTCTCTATCTATCTATCTATCTATCTATCTAATTTATTTTCCTCCCATCTTATATCCAACAACTCTGGGCAGTTTACAATATAAAAACATTGAAAAACATTAAAATCATCCATCATAAAAAACACAGTACATAAAAACATTAACGGATAAAATTGTGGACACAAGATGATAAAGAAGGGAGCCAGACACACAGAGGAGGAGGAAGGGTAGAATTTTAATTAGTCAACCACTTCTATTATGAAGCTCCCCCATTGGGCCCCCAAGCCATCTGGCAGAGCCAGGTCTTAAGGCTCTTGTGAAACATCAGGAGGGTGCCCCACTCCTATTTTTATGGGGCTTTGATCATATAGCTGCTACTATTACCTTGTGCCCTGGTGGCATAGTGGTTAGAAAACAGTATTGATCCTGATGGGCTCAAGGTTGACTCAGCTTTCTATCCTTCCAAGGTCAATAAAATGAGGACCCAGATTGTTACGGGCAATATGCTGACATTGTAAACCTCCCAGAGAGTGTATAAAGCACTATGAGGAGGTATATAAGTCTTGGTGCTATTGCTGTTGCTATTTTCTGATATTACCCCCACAGAAGTCCCAACGAACCTGATAGTAGCTTGCACGCTACTATCACATGCACACTACATGTGTATATTCAGCAAAGGCCTCTCTTGCACTCACCAAATATTAATTCCAACATCATCTGAATAACATTAATGCAATATCACATTGGTGGGCAGAAGCTAAAATATGAAAGTAGATGTCTTTTTGTTCATTGTGATGACCAAATAACTTAGGAGAAAGAAATTGGTCCTGCAAAGGCTCAGATAAATAAATTAGGTGTGCATGTGCTGAAATTTGGAACTTCTGGAGCTTCTACAACAGGGGTGGGAAAACTATGGCCCCTTTATGACATATGGACTTCAACTCCTAAAATTCCTGAGCCAGCCATGCTAGCTCAGGAATTCTGGGAGTTGAAGTCTAAAGGTCATAAAGGGGCTATAATTCCCCACCCCTATTCTAGGGTAAAAGAAAATCCATTGATGTTAATCCAATTTATTATCTTTTCATTTCAGGCTCAGGCTGATACTGGTGTCTCTTCAGAGTTTTATGATGATTCTGCAGATTTACTGAGGGCCATCAAAAAAGACACCTCTAGAAATATTGGATTTACAGTTGGCATAGGAGCTATCATTCCTGTGTCAGTGGAAGTGGGTTTAGCATTATCAACGGCTCAAGGGACCCTGAACAATTTTACCCAATACAAAGAAAAGGTAATAGAACAGTAAAGATCTCCTTTATTTATTTATTATTTATTTATTTGATTTGATTTGATTTCTATACCGCCCTACTCCCGAAGGACTCAGGACAGTGCACAGCCAAACAATAAAATACATACATACAAAATTTAAAAAGCAGAATTAAAATCAAATTAAATAGTTTTGGCCCAGACAAATTAAAACCCCAATCAATTTAAAACCAATTTTAAAATTTGAATATATAAAATACTAAAAAATATTAAAAATTAAAAATTCTTTTATAAAAGAGGGAGAAAATTAGACCATGCACGCCTGGTGAAATAATAAGGTCTTTAGAGCGCGGCAGAAGGTGCGCAGATCCGGGATCCTCCATATCTCTGGGGGGAGCTCGTTCCAGATAGTAGGTGCCCCTACAGAGAAGGTTCTCCCCCTGGGGGCCGCCAGTTGGCATTGTTTGGCCGACGGCACCCGGAGGAGCCCCTCTCTATGGGAACGTACCGGCCGGTGGGAGGCTATTGGTGGTAGTAGGCGGTCCCGCAAGTATTCAGGTCCTGAGCCATGGAGCACTTTAAAGGTGGTAACCAGAACCTTGAAGCGCACCCGGAAGACCACCGGGAGCCAGTGCTCGCGCAGGAGGGGTGTTACATGGGAACGTCATGTCGCTCCCATTACCACCCGGGCGGCCGCACTCTGCACCAGTTGGAGCCTCCGGGTGCTCCTCAAGGGGAGCCCCATGTAGAGAGCCTTTCTCAATCTTTGTTATTTTTTTCTAATCAAATCACTCAGCTCACATTTCCCTCTTGAACCAGGAATAGTCATATCTTAATTTATGTGTGTAATTGCACCTGTGAGATTATTAGTGCTGCTATTGCTCTTATTACAGTGAAGTAAAAGGAAGCATTATAATGGAGAATAAAATTATGAAGAATGTTGCATACTATCTCCCTCTATCCTGCTTCCTTGACATTAAATATATAAATGAGAATGGTTGAAAAATATAGAATTATTCATCAGGCAACAGTTGTTGTCAGAGAAAATGTTCCAACAGCAAATCTATCTTTCCTACATTAATGTAAGAAAACCAAAAGTTGCAGAAAGTCATTATTTTGCTTATGATTTAGGAAAGCTTGGAAATCAAGAGATGTGAACAGCTTGGTGCTGATCAGTTTTTAAAAGGCTTGTATAGGAACTGGTTACAATCCAGGACTTTGGAATAATTTGCTTAGAGAAACAACTAAAGAGGGGGGTTTGCCATGGGCCTGGGGATCCCAAAGTGGGATTGAATCTGTCAAGTGCCTCGTTTGATTGTTGACACTAAGGAGGTAGGTGGTTATGAATTTTTTTTATTGTATTTGTATTGGGTTTTTTATTTTTGTAAACTGCCTGGAATCACTGAGAGTAAGTTGGGCAGCCATATAGATTTTCATTCATAGATAGACAGATAGATAGATAGATAGATAGATATATAGATAGATAGATAGATAGATAGATGAATAGATAGATAGATAGATGATAGATAGATAGATAGATAGATAGATAGATAGATCTTTGCATATTATTATAAGACTATGTTTCAAAAACTCAGTTTAACTTGTTTCTGACTGCTAGCTAGCTTTCTACTTACCTCCCAGTGAAAAACTCGGTGCAACTTGTTGCTGTCTGCTAAGTAACTAGTTAGTTACCTCCCATGCAAAAACTGGGTATACAAGTATACAAGTTGGGTATACAAGTTGTACAACAGTGACTGCTCAAAGTTACAGCGGCACTGGAAAAAGTGACTTGTGACCATTTTTCACACTTACAACCATTGTAGCAATCCCAAGGTCACTTGATCAAAATTAAGACGCTTGGGTTAGAGTTAGGGGTTAACCTAACCTAACCTAGCCCTAGCCCTAGCCCTAGCCCGAGCCCTAGCCCGAGCCCGAGCCCTAGCCCTAGCCCGAGCCCTAGCCCTAGCCCTAGCCCTAATCCTAATCCTAATCCTAATCCTAACCCTAATCCTAACCCTAGCCCTAACCCATGTTATCAACTGAACTACTGCAGAGATTCACTTAACAACTATGGCATGGAAGATCATAAAATGGGGCAAAACTCACTTCACAAGTGTCTCACTTAGCAACAGAAACTTTGGGCTCAATTGTGATCGTAAGTCGAGGACTTCTGCCTGTCTGATAACTAGCTATGCACTTACCTCCCATGCTTTATCTACAGAATGTAGGATTTATTCGAACCAAAACCA